>NC_047110.1:81301015-81666015 GCF_902500255.1 Thalassophryne amazonica
TTAGTGTAGCAGATAAGTGAAACAATCCTTCAAATGGTGATACAAACATCAAATTCAGCTCATATACAACTGGAGCAAAATTAATGGTGCAACTTTTGACCCCTGTACAAACTGAAACTGACCTTTGTCACCATTCTTGCTGCTTTTACCTCATAACTCCATAACGTTTAGTCACAGAATGTCCAAACTATATATTTTTTGGAATCTTTATGATCAGGCAAATAATGTGGTGTAATTTTCTATATGATTGGAGCATCTTTTAATTTTGACCCCTGTGTAATTCTTCAATTGATCCCTACCTGGCTGCCTATTGAAAATTCAAGTGGCCAATCAGTTTTCTGTTAAAGAGTTCACATCTATGGATTATTTGTGCTGAATCTGATGCTTGTATCACCATTTGCAGGATTCCACTCTAAATATTATCTTATCTGCTGCACTATATATGAGATGTAAGATGCTGCTCCTCAGTGTTTCTCAACTGGAACACTTGGAACACTTGGTATTTCACACATTTTAATTTGTTTATTCCATTTCAAATACATTTTTTTTTAAATGTTCTTCCTTAACTCAAACTGAAAGCAAATCTCTACAACTTGATATAAATTAATTAAAAATATAAAATCCATCTTCCTGATGAAGTGGTGTAGAGGAGGATGTTCTTAAAAAGAAGACCTGAAAGTTCAGCTACAATTTGACAGAAAGCAATTTGAGATGAAAACCTAGATTTGATGTTTTGGTGAAAGAAACTTTTGTATTTCTTCATAATTGTCCAAAGTCCAAGACATATTCAGTGGCTTAGAAATGTTCATGTTTCCATCACCTGACTTGTCTAAAGAAAACTGGCAATAAAACTGATTATTATTTACAGGTTTTTATCAAGTTTTAGAGATTTGCTCTCAGTTTGAGTTGAGGAAGATAATTTTAGAAAATTTTATTCTTTATTTTTTTTGTATTTCTTGTATTTAAAATGGCTTAAACAAATTAAAATGTGTGACATTCCAAGTGTTCCAATACTTTTGGAGGACACAGTATCCTAACCTTATGATGAGTGCAAAATGAGTGTGGTATTATTACTGTTTTGTTTAAGAATGTTTAATTTTCACTGTTGCTGCACTTTGTGTCAAATGATAGTCATATTGTATATCATATTGATATGAAAATTCAGTAAGATATATCTTCTATTATACATTCTAAATCTAAGGTGGAACTCTACTAGTGTTTACTAAGGTACACCTAAATATCTTAAAAAAAAAAAAAAAAAAAAGAGAGTAGATCCACTTAGGTGCCTGGTCTTGAGAACCAGGGATAGTAGTAGTAGTAGTAGGTTGAAAAGATTTTTTATCCCATGTTTACTCTCTCCCCCCCCAATTGGCTCAGGAATATGGACAGCATGTATATAAGTGACATTTACATGACAGTTTATATGACAATATTAAGATACGATAATTTGGCCCTATTGTACAGCGCTACTGTCAACTAGCTGAAAACCTTTAATATTAATTTCCATCTATGTTTAAAAAAAATGCTTAAAGTGGCAGGGGTTAAGAGGGCTGTAATTGGGGGTGTCAGCTGAAAAGCAAAAAAAGCAAAATGCTTAAAAAGGTGGGGAGTATGGGGGGCAGAGCCCCTCCACAAACTGAAAGGCAAAATAAGGAAAATGCTTAAAAAGGCGGGGGGTCTGGGGGAGCGGAGCTGAAAGATTTTAGTCATGCTCATGCTCCCAAGAATAATTTTACTTAAAAAAAAGTCTGAAGGACCTAAAGGACATGGTTAGATGGTGAGGAGCATTTCCAGACATGTGAGAGGCAAATAAAGAAAAATGCTTAAAAAGGCGGGGGTTCATAAGAAGCTGAAAGGTTTTAGTCATGCTAATGCTCCCAAGAACCATTTTACTGAAAAAGTCTGAAGGACCTAAAGGACATGGTTAGATGGTGAGGAGCTTTTCTAGGCATGTGAGAGGCAAACAAAGAAAAATGCTTAAAAAGGCAGGGGGTCTGGTGGGAGGGGGGCTCTGCCACCCCAGAAGCTGAACAGTTTTGCCATGCTAATGCTCCCCTTAAGCATTTACTCAAAATAAAGTCTGAAGGACCTAAATGACGTGGTGAGATGCTGCCGAGCTTCGTGTCCGTGACCTATGCATATTAATAGTGATGATGATGATAATAATAATAATAATAACACTGATAATAAAAATAGTGTGTATATGATAACAAGAACCTAAACAATTTATAAATACATTAAGACAATTTATTAAGATTAAAAAGATAAAGATTAAAAAATAATTGCCAGGAAATAAAAAGGTTGAGTTCCTCTTCTCAAAATTGTTGATGTCTAAGGTTCTAAAATCATTCTGGCCTCACACACCTTCCAACTCATTGTAGAAATTGGCACAATTTATTACCACCCTTGAAAAATGTCAGCTACCTATTTTATAAACACTCCCCAATCTAGAGCACGTGAATCCTCACGGGCAACACGCTAGTTTGATTTTAACATTGAAAAGGCCTTTTGATCTATATTTTGTACTATATTTTATCTTATGAGAAATCACTTCTAGCAGGGCTTTGACCTTGAAATTTGTTTCCAAGTTAAAAATTTGTGGATTTGGAAACCAGTGTTGGTGGAGGTTTGTGCACTGAGAAAGCGGTGCTCTAGTTGTGGGCTGTTTTAGAGGGCAACTCTTCTCTGCCACGTGGCCTGATGGCAATTTTCTGTGATTGAGAGACAACATAAAATGAACTCATAGGAGATGAGTTTCAAAAATTTCAGGTAGAACAAGAAGTCCTCTTGGGTTATATGTCTCTGCCAACACTTAAATACGTACATATTTTTACCCCAGGTTCCATAAAAAGAAATCTGAGGGAGAAGAAAATACTGGAAACATTTTGTGCTGTTGCCTTGGCGTAATGTGAACATTTATCGAAAGCTGGCTTCCTCACTAAGATTGGGTAAGTATAAGTTAACAGAACACAATAAAATGATGAAACTTTTATTGTCCGCCCCCTTAAAATTCACACATTGTTCCATAAAATTGGGATCTTACAGGAATCTGCACCAATTTAAATATATTGTTAAATGTCTCATAATGTGAATATCTGACTTTTTGTCCGATGATGGTCTATGTATTTTATTATGAGACCAAATTTCAAGAAAGTTAGTTCCATAGTTTCTGCATAATCCTGCTAAACAAATAGACAATAAAACAGCACTGAAGACATTACCCCCTTGGTGGAGGTAATTACACGTCCCCTGATAAATCAACAAATATACAATCAAGAAACCAAGATGATGTGTCAACACCGCCGTCCCATGGAGGTGTTTTCTGCACACCTGGCACGGTGCACAGCCCTGACCGACGAGCAATTAATAAAATAATCCCCTCTTGCTTACTGAGACAGAAACCATTGCATTTATGTCCACTTATAAGGCATCACAGCAACTAGAAGGAATGGGCCCCAAAGAGTAAAATAAATCAATGAAGAAAAATACTGTTGCACTTGCTGACCAACATATAACAGAAGAAACACCAAGACCAACATATAACAGAAGAAACACATACTCAATGACCAGAAATGTCTTGTGCTCGGTTGGGTAAGAAAATTGTAACAATTTTGTGCAGTTAACTGAATATTATGTTTCCCATTTAAACAACCAAGTTATCTGAGACCACTTGACATACCGACATAAAGTTAAAATGGCATTTAATGTTTTAATGTTTAGAAACTGGAAAACAGTGGCTAATATTTGCCAGTAGTTGCACAATCCCTGTGGATAAAGTCACTCTAATCTAACAGACATCTAAAGTCCACAAAAGCATTAACAACATAAAATATATATTTTACCGAATTCACTAATTTGAATAAATATATAAAATCTCCCATATAACAAGAGCTACATATTTTAGTAGGTTTCTTTAATCACAGTAATTATGAGCTATTATAATGTGTTGAATCATTAGTCTTTCCTTAGAGCAAATAATGGTAAAAAATACAGTTATTCCGGATAGAATAACTACATTAATATAAACTCTTAAATGTACAAAGTGATATATAACACAGAGCTGTTAATTTTAAAATAATGCACTAATTCTGAAGATTTGACCATTAATGCTGCTTTTACACATAACGACGACAAGTCACGAATGCCACGAAGTACACATTCTTGGCCACTGATCATGAATGTGATGATTCAGGGCAGAAGCATCAGGTGTCCTCAGGAACTGCTTGGGTGTTGCTCTTATTTATAAATCTAGGTTTAGCTTATTAGCTGTTGGGGGTTACAAATATCACTCATTTGAACATCTGATTCTCCGCTCTGCTCAGGATATTACACATTGCCAAGGTCAGAAGAATGAAAATCAGTCGTATTACTTTGTCACTGTATATAGGCCTCCTGGCCCATATTCTGAATTCTTAGATGAATTTGGTGCGTTCATCTCTAACTTGTCAACTAGTGTAGATAACATTCTGATCATTGGTGACTTTAACATTCATATAAATAAGCCTTCTGATCTCCTCTGCAAATCATTTATGGAAATTGTGGATGCATTAGGATTTTGACAATGCATTCGGGATTCGACGCACATTAGTGGAAATACCCTGATCTGGTTCTCGCACGTGGTATTGCTGTCACGAATATTGACATCATGCCTCTTACATCAGTGGTGTCTGATCACTCACTTATTAAGTTTACAGTTTCGCTGCCGTGTTTAGTGGAACAACAGCCTTATATATCTTTACGGCGATGCATCAACTCCTCAACTAAGACTGAACTCAAAGCTAGATTGCCTGATGTCTTAGCTTCACATATGACAAACACCCAGTCAGTAGACAGACTTGTGGATAGTTTAAACTCTGTGCTCAAAACTACACTCGACATGATTGCACCACCTGTGTTGAAACCGCGCTCCCCCAAATCACAGTCACCTTGGTTCAGTGATTACCTGCGTGACCTCAAGCATAAAGCAAGAGGTCTAGAACGGAAATAGCGTTGTTCAAAATTAGAAGTATTTCACCTTGCGTGGCGTGATGCTATCTTAGACTATAAGCATGCATTATTGGCTACAAAGCGGACTTACTACTCTGATTTGATCAACAATAACAATAAGCATAACTCAAAGTTCTTGTTCGACACAGTGGCAACACTTTTGCATGGACAACCACCTGTAGTTCGCTCTCCTTTTACAGCACAAGAATTCCTGGATTACTTTGGGAAGAAAATAGAAGACATCAGGTTAAACATATCCCGGCATGCCTTAATCCAGCAACTACACCCTGCTATTGATGTGGGAGCCACTACTGAGGTATTACCTAGATTTATAGAATTTGACAGTATCTCACTAGGCATGTTGACAAAACTCGTAATGTCAACAAAAAGCACAACCTGTTTATTTCATCCTATACCAACAAAACTGTTTAAGGACTGTGGCCCACTCTTGGGCCGACTGTGCTGGAAATTATTAATCTTTCTTTAACTTCTGGATCTGTTCCTAAATGTTTCAAATCTGCCGTAATTAAACCATTACTTAAGAAAACTAATGTTGACCCTAGTGTATTGACAAACTATCGGCCGATATCAAATCTATAATTTTTCCCTAAAATTCTGGAAAAAGTGGTGTCACGGCAGCTCATAGACTATCTTACTGAGAATAATCTCTTTGAGCCACTGCAGTCTGCTTTTAGAAAATATCATTCCACAGAGACGGCTCTCACTAAAGTGTTGAATGATCTTCTGCTTACAATGGATTCGGACACCACTATGGTTCTGTTGCTGTTAGATCTCAGTGCTGCATTTGATACAGTGGATCATCATATTCTACTAGATAGGCTGTAAAATCATTTTGGGATTACTGGGAGTGCCTTTGCATGGCTGATGTCATACTTGACCAGTCGTTCTCACTGTGTTTTGTACAGTAACACTACCTCTAACCTTAGTGACATGAAATTTGGGGTTCCACAGGGGTCTGTCTTAGGCCCCCTGCTTTTCTCCCTTTATATAGCACCCCTTGGGCACATATTGCGGAGTTTTGGGATTACCTTTCACTGCTATGCAGATGATACTCAGTTATACATGCCATTAACTGCTGGTAATCTCATTCACATAAAATCCTTAGAAGATTGCCGTGCAGCAGTGAGAAGCTGGATGTCTAGAAACTTCCTACTTTTAAACTCTGATAAGACTGAAATGATGGTTCTTGGTCCAGTGAGATATCTGCATCAATTTGACCAGTTAACACTCAGCCTCGGCTCGTGTGTCATACATCACACTGACAAAGTGAGGAACCTTGGGGTAATTTTTGATCCTTCATTGTCCTTTGGCCTCCACATTAGAAATATTACTAGGACTGCTTTCTTCCACCTGCGAAATATAGTGAAGATTCGTCCCATCCTGTCTATGGCTGATGCTGAGACCCTGATCCATGCATTTATCTCTTCTAGATTGGACTACTGCAATGTTCTATTTTCTGGTTTACCATTAGGGGTCTAGTTAGTCTAGCATTAGGGGTCTCCAATTGGTTCAAAATGCTGCAGCCAGACTTTTGACATGAAGCAGAAAGTTTGACCACATTACACCCATTTTGGCATCCCTTCACTGGCTTCCTGTCCCAGTGAGATCAGATTTTAAGGTTCTGCTACTACCCTATAAAATTATTCATGGACTGGCACCCTCCTACCTAGCTGACCTAATTAAACCTTACGTACCGGCCCGGGCTTTACGTTCTCAGGGTGCAGGACTACTTTGTGTCCCTAAGGTGAATTAGACTTCTGCAGGTCACAGAGCTTTCTCTTATCGTGCCCCTGTTCTGTGGAATGATCTCCCTGCGTCAATAAAACAGTCAGATTCTGTGGAGACTTTCAAGACCAGACTTAAGACAAACTTATTTTCCCTTTCATATGGCTAGCATACTGGTACAGTTTTATTTTAAGCTTTTTACTCTTTTACTTCATTTATTAGTAATTGGAGCCAGCCGCGGCCTCAACTTTACCTAAATTCTGGGTCTTTTATTGAAGTTTAGAGCTAGTGGCTGACGATCACCTTAGTATTTCTCTGTTTTTCTTGTTGTTTAATGCTGACAAATTATACAGTATTTCTTGTCTTTCTGATGCCTGATTCTGTTTTTTCTCTCTATTTAAGGTGCAGCTCCACCCAGAGATGGGAGTTGTGTTCGTGTTGGCGATCCTCCTGTCCTGTGTGCCAGTTGCATTTCTTGTATATTCGTCCATTCTGTGAATTGTTCTGTGAATTGTTCTGTAATTTGTTTTGTCGCATGGCTGAAGCAGAGGGTCACCCCTTTGAGTCTGGTCTGCTTGAGGTTTCTTCCTCAGAGGGAGTTTTTCCTTACCACTGTTGCTCTGGGGGTTGGTAAGGTTAGACCTTACCTGTGTGAAGCGCTTTGAAGCAACTCTGTTGTGATTTGGCGCTATATAAATGAAAATAATTTGAAGTTGAAGTTGAACTGGTGCAACCTGTTACCACGCGTTACGATTAATGGCACGTGTTGCTGGAGAATTATCAGGAACCATTATGCACAGTCAAGAATAGTGTTCCGTGTTGTTGTGCGCTATTGCGTGTAACAGCGCATCGTGAAGTTCTGTCACGTTGTGAATGAGGTGAATTGTCTCCACACACACACACCCATATTCATCCAACCGAATTCAGATCGCTCCAGTTTTTCAGAAGAACTTTGTGACTGCATGCGTAGTTGGGCTCTGTGCCATGGAGTGGCGCAGAGAGGAAGAGGAGACGGACAGAGCCAGATGTGTGGCTTCATGCGGTATCAGGCACATGCAGCAGGTGGAACACCTGCAGGAGCGCGCTGAAGAGCACTGAAATTAGACTTTTAGCTGACTTGGTGTCAGCAATCAAACTGAATGCGATGCAGCAGGGTTTAATTGTGCGCACGCTTCTTCCTCCGCCAGACTGGAGGATGTGCAGAGATGTCTGGCTGCACGTGAGTCTCCTCTCGCTCCTCTGGTTGCTCAGACTCGTTCTCCCGCTCATCGGTTACAACAGCAGGTGGAACACCTGCAGGAGCATCCTGAGGAGCTTCAGCAGGAACTGTGGAACGACATTTGGAGCCGAGTTTAATTGTGCGCACGTGACAGAAAACTGATTGGTCGTGGCGCGCAGTGAAATGTGACACTGCGTTACAAGTCGTGTCAAAACTTTACAGTTTCCGTGTCTCTTCGTAATAACGCATGACAGTTTGGGCTCCAAGAACCATCACAGGAACCACTACGAACGTTGTCACGTTCTGTTAAGGATCACTACTCATCAAGACGGATCAATACACTCAGTTGCGACCTCCACGACGTGAGACGAAATGAGGGTGGTGTGTGACATTCGTGGAAGATTTTTTGACAGGCAAAAACATGCTCCATGAATATCAAGAATATCACACACCAACACGCACTATTAAGAAACCTATTCAGATGCGTTAAGTCACATTAAGAATGTGTCACGAATGACAGAAAAATGACATTCGTAACGTGTCTTGGTTATGTGTAAATGCACCTTAACACACAGATCCCCAAAGGGGCTTATGGGTAACTAAGCCTCTGCTCATACTGATTGGTTGATTCATTAATTCTATGTAAAAAACAATACAAGTGAATTTATGTAACATGTTGGTGTTTACAAATTAATGTGCTTTTGTAAAATATGTCATTTTTTTCATTTGTATAAAAAAAGAAAGAGATTTTCAGGATCCCGCTAGACAGTGCCTAAGCGCACGCGTGATGATGTCACAACTCTATCAGGTTAGGGAGACAAGGTTTCTTTCAATAACAAGAACTGTCAAACTTTCTCATGTGTGGTTGGAATTGTGTGGCGATAGGAATCGCCTTTTGAATGCTTGAATAACAATGTCAGTCGCACAAAGAAATCAAATAATAGTGAAAACGTTCGGTGCGGTGTCATAACGCATCAATCAGTCGCTCCGTGAGTCGTCATAACATCAAGCCTGGTTCACATGGCAAGAGAATTAGGCTGATATCAGACCTGATCTTACGCTTCTGACAATCTTAAGGACACCCCAACAATCGTGATGACTCTAAATATAATCTTATTAGATATTCCTGCCATGTGTGGTTTGTAAGAGCACTGTGATCTGCTCAGAAGAACGTGAGGAGCTAAATGTGACATGCAGCCAATCAGAAAGCGAGGTGTCTGACCTGGGAATGTTCGTGTGTGAAATCTGTTTGTGTCTTGTTTTTACCGTGTGGCTGACACCACACACTTTACAACTAAACCTGTCAGATCTATGATTTGTTTTATCTCCACGTGTGGGGTCTCTCAGATTTTGGAAACTTACAGATCAATTTAAAATCCTGCGGTCAACAACACTATGATATAACCAGTCGCCAGTAGATGGCAGTGTTCTATGCATTTTGACACCGGTTATATCACACGGCCTGAATTACAATTTTGGCTTTTGGAAAAGCAACCTGGGCTTCTTCTGGCACTTTTATGTAAAACAAACACAATAACAATGTCCATAAACCCAGAGAATATATTCACGAGAGTTTTAGGCACAATATACAAAGAGTTTAATGCTGTTGTCTGTGTGGAGCCTGATCAGAGCATCTCAAATGCATTTCTCCTGTCGTTAACCTTTACCCATAATGCACTGCGCACACACTATGTCCACACTAAAACCTTCAAAATTAGTGCATTACTTTAAAACTAAAACATATATCTGATATTTTCACTTCATACGAGGTCTGTTAGAAAAGTATCCGACCTTTTTATTTTTTTCAAAAACCATATGGATTTGAATCACGTGTGATTGCATCAGCCAAGCTTGAACCTTCGTGCTCATGCGTGAGTTTTTTCACACCTGTCGGTTGCGTCATTCGCCTGTGAGCGGGCTTTGTGTGAGCAGTGGTCCACCCCTCTCGTCGGATTTTATTGCGAATAAATGTCTGAATGATTTGGAGCTTTGCTGCATCAATTTTTTCCAGAAAATGTGAGAGACCTCCAGGTGGACACCATTCGGAAAATTCAGATGGCTTTCAGGGACGATTTTATGGGGATTACACAGATTAAGGAGTGCTCCAGCCGGTTTAAAGACCGCCCACAGCTGCTGAGAGCGCGCCGTGCTCCGAGCGCCGATCGACAGGCTGAACCAACCAGATCATTTCCAAAGTGAAGGCTTTGTTGATCCGGGACGTCGTCTGACTTACACAAAAATGGCAGGAGACGTGGACATCAGTACTTTTTCGGCACATTCCACTGTTACAGGAGTTTTTTTCATGGAAAGAGAAGTGGAGGGATGCACCACGGAGCCGTTCATGGCGTGGCACAAAACCACCTCTGTGTTGGTGTCACAGGACGGCTTTGAGATGGCTTTCAGACGGCTTTCAGTGGCTTTTCAGTCGTGTGACTATCCGAGAAATTGTGGATGAGCCTGGACATGCCAGAACATGTCCTGTGCAGCTTCATCATGGCGTTGCTTTGCACCATGCGGCACCGCCGCGACGCACAGAATTCCTCCGCTCCTCTTTCCATGACAAAAACTCCTGTAACAGTGGAATGTGCTGTTTATTTCCAAACTGGACGCTGTGTTTTATCCAGGACATCGTCTGACTAGCACAGGAATTGCGGAAGACGTGGACATCAGCACTTTTTCGGCACATTGAGACAGATGTGCGGAGGAATTCCGCGCGTCGCGGCGGTGCCGCATGGTGCAAAGCAATGCCATGATGAAGCCTCACAGGACATGTTCTGGCATGTCCAGGCTTATCCACAATTTCTCGGATAGTCACACAACTGAAAAACCACCGAAAGCCGTCTGAAAGCCATCTCAAAGCCGTCCTGTGAGACCAACACGGAAGTGGTTTTGTGCCGCACCATGAACGGCTCCGTGGCGCATCCCTCCGCTTCTCTTTCCATGAAAAAAAAACTCCTGTAACAGTGGAATGTGCCGAAAAAGTACTGATGTCCACGTCTCCTGCCATTTTTTGTGTAAGTCAGACGACGTCCCGGATCAACAAAGCCTTCACGTTGGAAATGATCTGGTTGATTCAGCCTGTCGATCGGCGCTCAGAGCGCAGCGCGCTCTCAGCAGCTGTGGGCGGTCTTTAAACCTTAATCTGTGTAATCCCCATAAAATCATCCCTGAAAGCCATCTGAATTTTCCGAATGGTGTCCACCTGGAGGTCTCTCACAGTTTCTGGAAAAATTTGATGCAGCAAAGCTCCAAATCATTCAGACATTTATTCGCAATAAAAATCCGATGAGAGGGGTGGATCACCGCTCACACAAAGCCTGCTCACAGGCGAATGACGCAACCGACAGGCGTGAAAAAACTCACGCATGCGCACGAAGGTTCAAGCTTGGCTGATGCAATCACATGTGATTCAAATCCATATGGTTTTTGAAAAAAATAAAAAGGTTGGATACTTTTCTAACAGACCTCGTTAAACTTCAGACGTGACGTTAATTTAAATAACTTGTCCGAAATTAGTTTGGTTAAAATTCTAACCATAAGTTAAAACTCTATGCCTCTGGTTGACTTGGGTGCTATTGCCAGTGTATTAGTGCGGGGTCAAAATATATATATTTTTTTCCTACAAAAAACTATGTCTACATAATGTTAGCGGTCTAAAATTATTGGACCAAAACTTATCCGAAGATAATTGGGCTGATGATGGTTTTCAGAGTTATCTGAAAAGCTAATCTGATAATGAAAACATTATCTTCGATAATTAGCGGTTAGCTGGTTAGCAGAACTGTGCCCACCACTGCTAACCGCTAACAAAAATGCTAACCACTCCTAAGATTCACACAGGAGTAAAATGAGCTAAAATTTGCAGCTGGTGCACTTAAAAACTAATGTGTTAGACAGGTAACAGAAATAAAAGAAATGATTACAGCCTTGTATTAATTAGAATACCAAAAACACCCACACTACCAGTTTAGACATCTACTTACCCCCTGTTCAGTTCATGAACTGCAAAATCATATCAACCTGCTGAAAAAGCACTACACTCCCAGTGTTGGCCACCCATGTAATTCATGCTAAAGATTATCTGCTGTACTTCACACTTCCATCAATAAGAAAATATCTCAGAATTGTCTGTGTGATTGGCTGTTTTCTGGCCTTCCCTCCTCTCTACGTCTGAATCGTCTGTGTTCATGCAGCAAGCTCACATATGGGTTGTTTCCGAAGTTCAAAATGCTGAATGAATGACCTAAAAAAACATTTACCTGCTGATTTATTTCCAAATAGATGGTTTCTGTTGCCACTGTTGAACAGCATTAGTGTCTACATTTGTCTGCAGGAGAATAAAACCAATACCTGAGCTCAGGAGGTCAGATGACAGATTCTGCTTTAAATAGTTTCGGAGAGCTTATCTTGGGTTCTGTAACCTTTTCTATCTAATCCATTATGGAGGGAAGGATGTTAAATAAATTATTTCTCTCCACCTAATAATTGCTGTAAATGAACAACAAAAAAAATTCTAATAACTTTTAACTAATCTGTCTCAGTTCTGCATTAAGTTAATGTAGTCTCCACCTGAATTTTAGCAGCTTTCTCTAAATTATTTCTATATGAAAGATAAGGCATATGTTATACTATCTGATTCTGAGGATTTATGACTTATTCCTACACTTCTGCCTTCCTAAAAGAAGTGCTGCTCCAGCAAAATGTATTTCTTATCATCCTCACGCGAGTGATAATTTCAGCACACCAATTTAACCTTGCATTTTAATATTTAATCACGACTCAACCTATTAAAAATGGTTTTAATGAAATTACAAAAAAAAAGAATATTTCTTAACATTTAGAAGCACATTTTAATGAAACCTTTACACCATTTTTGTTTTGTTGTTGTTTCCATATAATATTCTTCTCCTTGTCAAAATAACAATAATACAATAACATGCTTTTGGAGGGCGGTATGCATTTTCAGAGGCCCGACGTCCATGCCCAGTCGCCCAAAATGACAGATATTCGCTCGAATTAGACGAGTCCGATTTTTCACGAGTGCCATTCGAATCCTCCTTCGTGCGCCATTAGCCCTCAGTCATGTTATATGTGAAGGGTGTTGTGAAAGTCTAGTGACACGGACCCACAACAGGGGGCGCAAATGAACGGACAATAGGAGAAGTTAAATTTGAACACTTTACTGTTGTGAATGCCACAACTACACACAGCAGATTATAGAATGAATACAAAGTCAATTAATAAAGGTGTCGTGTGGGCAGGCTCGACGATAGGAGACGTCCGTCTGGAGAAGAACCGGAACCACACGATTTCCTCCGCCACCGAACCAGGAGGATACTGGAGCCGCCAGGTCCCGAGTCCCCCAGGTGGACACCGTCTCCGCGTGTCGGATCTGGTACTGCTGGCGAAGAGCAAAAACAGTCAGGTGTGGGTGTGTGTACACCCCGTAACAAGGATGGTGGTTATTCCACCTCCACCTCTAATCACACACTTGTGCAGCTCCTGTCTAATTACTTATCTGGCAGAATGCAGAGCAAAGCAGTCGCAGCATACGCCGGTCCTTCAGGAAGACAGCTGCAACAATGTATCTACTGAAAACAACGTTAGGAATTCTCAGGCTGAGAGAGTTATCTCCTTGGAAGAACGATATCTTGGCGACGTGGTGGAGGTGTCGTCCTGCTTTTATTTGGGGTGAGGCGCAGATGATTGGTGACAGCTGTCATAGCCGATGAGTGACAGCTGTCAACCCGGCTGCTCTTGGGAGGTGGCAGCGCCCTCTCATGCCTGAAGCCCGCACTTCAGACAGGGCGCCCTCTAGTGGTGGGCCAGCAGTACCTCCTCTTCTGGCGGCCCACACAACAGGACCCCCCTCTCAACGGGCGCCTCCTGGCGCCCGACCAGGCTTGTCCGGGTAGCGACGGTAAAAATCGGCCAGGAGGGCCGGGTCCAGGATGAAGCTCCTCTTCACCCAGGATCATTCTTCGGGTCCATACCCCTCCCAGTCCACCAAATACTGGAAACCCCGGCCCATTCGACGGACGTCCAGGAGCCGGCGCACTGTCCAAGCCGGCTCCCCGTCGATGATACGGGCAGGAGGCGGCGCTGGACCGGGTGTACAGAGGGGTGAGGTGTGATGTGGTTTTAGTCTCGACACATGGAATACCGGATGGATCCGCAGTGAGGCCGGGAGTTGGAGCCTCACTGCGGCGGGACTGAGGACCTTGAGGATCTTATAGGGCCCAATGTACCGGTCCTTGAGTTTGGGGGAATCAACCTGGAGGGGGATGTCCCTTGTAGATAGCCACACCTCCTGCCCGGGCCGATATGCGGGGGCCGGGGACCGTCGACGGTCTGCATGGGTCTTTGCCCTCATCCGGGCCCTCAACAAGGCCGAACGGGCGGTGCGCCACACCCGACGGCATCTCCGCAGGTGGGCCTGGACCGAGGGCACACCGACCTCTCCCTCCACGACAGGAAACAAAGGGGGCTGGTACCCCAGACACACCTTGAATGGGGAGAGGCCGGTGGCAGAGGACACTTGGCTGTTATGCGCATACTCGATCCAGGCCAGGTGCTCACTCCAAGCAGTCGGGTGTGCAGATGTCATACAGCGCAGGGCCTGCTCCAGCTCTTGGTTAGCCCGTTCTGCCTGTCCGTTGGTCTGTGGGTGATACCCAGACGAGAGGCTCACGGTGGCCCCCAGCTCCCGACAGAAACTCCTCCAAACCTGTGAGGAAAACTGGGGACCATGATCTGAGATGATGTCTGTTGGTATCGCATGCAGATGTACGACATGGTGGACCAGGAGATCCGCTGTCTCCTGGGCCGACGGGAGCTTCGGGAGGGCCACGAAGTGGGCCGCCTTGGAGAACCGGTCCACTATCGTGAGGATGGTGGTGTGCCCCCGGGACGGCGGGAGGCCCGTGATGAAATCCAGACCAATGTGGGACCAGGGGCGATGAGGCACAGGAAGCGGCTGAAGGAGTCCCTGTGCCTTTTGGTCGTCCGCCTTGCCCCTGGCGCAGGTGGTGCAGGCCTGGATGTATGCCCGGACGTCAGCCTCCAGGGATGCCCACCAGAAGCGCTGCCGGACCACTGCCACGGTCCTTCGCACCCCTGGGTGGCAGGAGAGCTTGGACCCATGACAGAAGTCCAGGCAGCCCTGGCCTCTGGTGGGACGTACAGTTTGTTCTTTGGCCCTGTTCCGGGGTCCGGGCTCCGTGCCAGGGCCTCCCGGATGGTCTTCTCCACGTCCCAGGTAAGGGTGGCCACGATAGTGGACTCCGGTACGATGGGTTCCGGTGGATCCGACAGCTCGGTTTTGACTTCATTTTCATGCACCCGGGACAAGGCATCCAACCTCTGGTTCTTGGTCCCGGGGCGGTAGGTGATCCGGAAGTCAAAACGGCCGAAGAACAGTGACCAGCGGGCTTGCCTGGGGTTCAGCCGCCTGGCGGTCCTGATATACTCCAGGTTCCGGTGGTCAGTAAAAACCGTGAATGGCACTGACGCTCCCTCCAACAGATGTCTCCACTCCTCAAGAGCCTCCTTCACCGCTAGGAGTTCTCGATTGCCCACGTCATAGTTCCATTCTGCTGGGGTCAACCTGCAGGAGAAATAGGCACACGGGTGAAGGACCTTATCGGTCTCTCCGCTCTGGGATAGCACGGCTCCTATCCCTGAGTCAGAGGCGTCCACTTCAACCACAAACTGGCGACTGGGATCGGGCTGCACCAAGACGGGTGCAGTCGAGAAGCGCTGTTTCAACTCCCTGAACGCGGCATCGCACCGATCCAACCAGGTGAAGGGAACCTTTGGTGAGGTCAGGGCTGTCAGGGGGCTAACTACCTGACTATACCCCTTGATGAACCTCCTGTAAAAATTTGTGAAGCCGAGGAACTGTTGCAGCTTCCTATGGCTCGTAGGTTGGGGCCAGTCTCTCACCGCCGCGACCTTGGCCGGATCCAGGGCGACGGAGTTGGAGGAGATGATAAACCTCAGGAAGGACAAAGAGGTGCGGTGAAACTCACACCTCTCGCCCTTCACAAACAGCCGGTTCTCCAACAACCGCTGCAGGACCTGACGTACATGCCGTACATGAGTCTCAGGGTCCGGAGAAAAAATGAGTATATCGTCCAGATATATGAAGATGAATCGGTGCAGGAAGTGCAAGACGTCATTTACCAAAGCTTGGAACGTCGCTGGGGCGTTAGTGAGGCCGAACGGCATGACCAGGTACTCAAAATGACCTAACGGGGTGTTGAATGCCGTCTTCCACTCGTCTCCCTTCCGGACCTGAACTAGGTGATATGCGTTCCTAAGATCCAGCTTTGTGAATATTTTGGCTCCATGCAGGGGGGTGAACACCGAATCTAACAAAAGCAACGGGTCTCGGTTGCGAATCGTGATCTCGTTCAGCCCCCGATAATCAATGCATGGATGAAGACCGCCATCTTTCTTGCCCACAAAAAAGAAACCTGCTCCCATTGGGGAGGTGGAGTTCCGGATCAGCCCGGCAGCTAAGGAGTCCCGGCTGTAGGTCTCCATCGATTCGCGCTCAGGTCGTGAGAGGTTGTACAGCCTGCTGGACGGGAACTCCACGCCTGGAATCAAATCGATGGCACAATCGTACGGACGGTGCGGGGGAAGGGTGAGTGCCAGATCCTTGCTGAAAACGTCAGCAAGATTGTGGTACTCAACCGGCACCGCCGACAGATTGGGAGGGACTTTGACCTGCTCCTTAGCCTGGGAACCGGGAGGGACCGAGGATCCTAAACACACCCGATGGCAGGTCTCACTCCACTGAACCACTATCCCGGACGGCCAATCAATCCGGGGATTGTATTTTAACATCCATGGGAACCCCAGAATCACACGGGAGGTAGAGGGAGTCACAAAAAACTCTATCTCCTCCCGATGATTCCCTGACACCACCAGAGTTACTGGTAGTGTCCTGTGTGTGATTAAAGGGAGTAGGGTCCCATCCAGTGCTCGCACCTGCAATGGCGAAGGAAGCGCCACCAGAGGGAGCCCTACCTCCCTGGCCCATCTGCTGTCTAGCAGATTCCCTTCTGACCCTGTGTCTACCAGTGCTGGGGCCTGAAGGGTTAAATCCCCGCTACGGATTGTAACTGGGAGTCGTGTGGAAATATGTGTGTGTCCCACGTGAATTTCTTGGCCCCCCCTACGCCCAGTTTCTAGGGGCGGGCGTTGGTGTTTAACCGTTCGGGGCAGTCTCTCAATTGATGCTCAATTGAGCCGCAAACAAAACACGCCCCGCGGGGAAGCCTCCTCTGTCTGTTCGGTGGTCTGAATGTGGCCCTGCTCGTGTCCATAGCTTCATCAGCAGGGGGAGCTGTAGCCACACGGGGCGTAGAGGCCATGGAGCGTGGGAAGGGCGGACCTTTTTCGGACCCGGAAGGAAGAGGGACGGCGCGTGCCCGGCCACGCCCCTCGTCTCGTTCCCGACGGCGTTCCTCCAACCGATTGTCTAATCGTATAATGAGGTCGATAAGCCCATCTAATTCCCGTGGTTCGTCCTTGGCCAGCAGGTGCTCCTTCAGGACCGACGACAGTCCGTTTACGAAGGTGGTGCGGAGCGCAGTGTTATTCCAGCCGGACCTCGCAGCCGCAATGCGGAAGTCGACTGCATAAGCGGCTGCGCTCCGGCGTCCCTGTCTCATTGACAGCAGCACAGTTGAAGCGGTCTCTCCCCTGTTAGGGTGATCAAACACGGTTTTAAACTCCCTCACAAATCCAGTGTACGTATGAAGGAGCCGTGAATTTTGCTCCCAAAGCACCGTAGCCCAAGCGCGTGCCTCTCCTCGAAGCAGATTAATCACATAAGCTACCTTACTAGCATCAGACGCGTACATGATGGGACGTTGTGCAAAGACGAGCGAACACTGCATAAGAAAGTCCACGCACGTCTCCACACAACCTCCGTACGGCTCTGGGGGGCTTATGTATGCTTCAGGGGATGGTGGGAGGGGAACGTTTATATCCTGCACAGGGTCGGCAGGAGGAGGAGCTGCAGCAGCGCCCTGAGCGCTTGCTGCCACCTGTGCGGAGAAAGCCTCCACCCTGCGGTTCAGGAGGATGTTTTGCTCGGTCATCTGATCCAACCGAGCCGTAAAGGTGGTGAGGATGTGCTGCAACTCACCAATCACGCCTCCTGCACCCTGCTCTCCCATTGGCCGTTCAACTGCTGGGTGACGCCCCTCGGAGTCCATGATGCTGGCCGAGATATCCTGTTGTGAAAGTGTAGTGACACGGACCCACAACAGGGGGCGAAAATGAACGGACAATAGGAGAAGTTAAATTTGAACACTTTACTGTTGTGAATGCCACAACTACACACAGCAGATTATAGAATGAATACAAAGTCAATTAATAAAGGTGTCGTGTGGGCAGGCTCGACGATAGGAGACGTCCATCTGGAGAAGAACCGGAACCACACGATTTCCTCCGCTACCGCACCAGGAGGATACTGGAGCCGCCAGGTCCCGAGTCCCCCAGGTGGCCACCGTCTCCGCGTGTCGGATCTGGTACTGCTGGCGAAGAGCAAAAACAGTCAGGTGTGGGTGTGTGTACACCCCGTAACAAGGATGGTGGTTATTCCACCTCCACCTCTAATCACACGCTCGTGCAGCTCCTGTCTAATTACTTATCTGGCGGAATGCAGAGCGAAGCAGTCGCAGCATACGCCGGTCCTTCGGGAAGACAGCTGCAACAATGTATCTACTGAAAACAACATTAGGAATTCTCAGGCTGAGAGAGTTACCTCCTTGGAAGAACGATATCTCGGCGACGTGGTGGAGGTGTCGTCCTGCTTTTATTTGGGGTGAGGCGCAGATGATTGGTGACAGCTGTCATAGCCGATGAGTGACAGCTGTCAACCCGGCCGCTCTTGGGAGGTGGCAGCGCCCTCTCGTGCCTGAAGCCCGCACTTCAGACAGGGCGCCCTCTGGTGGTGGGCCAGCAGTACCTCCTCTTCTGGCGGCCCACACAACAAAGGGGCCCTCAAAGTCAAATCATAGGGCCTATTCACAAATAACATGAATAACAACAAATCAGGGCGAATTACAGTGAAACAGCTTGAATGAGCAAACCAAAAAACATCAAGCCGACATTGGGAGGAACACATGGTCGGGCAAGTGCGAATGATCCCACTGCGATGGTTTTGTGCATGCTCGCACGCATGCAGAAACACAGTGCAAGTAGCTGGAACATGTTGCACCACCTCGCGCTTCTGCTGTGGAGGAAAAAAGAAAGAAAACCAGACACCATAAAAAACACCGCAATTTCTAATATTTAATCCCTCTTATTGAACAGACAATACAAGTATGATCCCTCTGTGCCTCTGTATATGACCCATAGTCATAGACGTACAGTCATAAAATGACATGAATGAAGCAGTGCGCTCTTATGTCTTATTATGTCCAGTCGGGTATATAAATAATTACTACAGGAAGTACATAAGAATTCTATACCAAATAACTAAAATAATTAATCACAGAGCAAAGAAAAGGAGAGTGACAGTTCTATGGGCTGAAAAGCCAGATGGGCATGTCCGCGCTTGCCGCTGCTATTGAGATCTCTGGACCTGGACGTCCAAGCTGGAGAACATGTACTGTATTTTGAAGGACATGACCTTACAACTGTCCTCCATGAGGAGCGTGTCTGTGCCTGCTGTCCTCACATGGAACACAAGCGCACCTCCGCAGGCTGCTCCATGTGAAATGGACAGTCAGAGCAAGTGAACACGCAGCAGGCGATCTGAATGTCACATGTGTCCAACCCCACATGCGTGTCCTGTGAGAGGTGCGCAGCAGGTGTTGAGGGGGAGAGCCGACACTGGCCCCATTTCCTAAGTGCTCCGCAAGTGGTATTGGATGTTAGTGTGTGACACACGGAATTTGGTTGACACCTGCCGAGATAGGGGTCGAATGAGCACTCGCAGGGCACTCTCTGTCTTTCGGCCACTGCAGTGCACGAATGGTTGTTGCGACAGGTGTAAGAGATGTTTGTGGTGGCGCCGATTCTTCATGAATGGCATGGTTGGCTTGAATTGTGTTATGTGTCAAGGGGCCCTTAGGTTATCATCTACAGTCTATATCAATATCTTCAAAATGAAAATGAAAATTTCGATCAGACTTGGTGGATAAACGCAGTGGACCATCCTGTTACAACACAGGTGATATCAAGCTCATGGATCAAAGGTCAATGTAAAATCAGATCTCATCATCTACTGTTGACATCGATATCTCCAAAACACAAAACGAAATTTCAGTCCAACTTGCTTGATAAACTCAGTGCACCATCCTCTTGCAGTATAGGTCATGTAATATCATAGGTCAGAGATCAGTGTCAAAACAGAGGTCATCATGCAAAATACATTAATGAATGTACTAGTAACAGGAACTACAGTTGTGCTCATACATTTACATACCCTGGTAGAATTTTTCTGAGAATATTAAAGTTAGACCTTACTTGTGTGAAGTGCCTTGAGAGAACTTTGTTGTGATTTGGTGCTATATAAATGAACATAAATTGAAAAATTAGAATGAATAGTAAGTCCCTTCGGCTGCTCCCTTGTTTGCACTCGGGGTCGCCACAGCCAATCCAAAGTGGATCTGCATGTTGAATTGGCACAGGTTTTACGCCGGATGCCCTTCCTGATGCAACTCCACATTACATGGAGAAATGTGGCAGGGGTGGGATTTGAACCCGGAGCCTTTAGAATGAATGATGACAGAAAACATTTTTTTTCACTCATGGTTTGTGGTTGTGTCAAGCCATTTATTGTCAAACAACTGTGTTTACTCCTTTTAAATCACAATGACAACAGAAACTAACCAAATGACCCTAATCAAAAATTTATATACCCTGGCGATTGTGGCCTGATAACATCCACACAAGTTGACACAAACGGAAAAGGTCACTGAGTTTCTGGGCTCCAGACAGACCCTTGCATCTTTCATCAAATGCTGCACTGACATTTCTAGTTTCTGAGTCATAGGGAAAGCAAAGAAATTGTCAAAGAATCTATAATCGAACTACATGAAAAAGGAAAGGGATATAAAAAGATATCCAAAGGTCTGAGAATACCAATCAGCAGTGTTCAAACTCTAATTAAGAAGTGAGAAATGAGGGATTCTGTTGGAACCAAACCACAGTCAGGTAGACCAAAAAACTTTCAGCAACAACTGCCAGGAAATTTGTTCTGGATGCAAAGAAAAACTCACAAATAACGTCAGCTGAAATCGGACTCTGAAAAAAGTGATGTAGCTGTTTCAAGATGCGCAATAAGAAGGCACTTCAAGAAAAATGGCCTGCATGGTTGAGTCACCAGAAGAAAGCCATTACTACACAAATTTCACAAAGTATTCTGCTTACAATATGCCAAACAGCACAGACAAGTAATTTGGAGTGATGAGAGCAAAATTAAACTTTTTGGCCATAACCATAAATGTTACATTTGCAGAGGATTCAACAAGGCCTATGATGAAAGGTACACCATTACTATTGTCAAACATGGAGGTGGATTGCTGATGTTTTGGGAATGTGTGAGCTACAAAGGCACAGGAAACCTGGTCAAAATTGATGGCAGGATGAATGCAGCATGTCATCAGAAAATACTGGAGGAAAATTTTCACTCATCAGGCCAGAAGCTGCACATGGGACATGCTTGGATGTTCCAACATGACAACAATTCAAAACACAAGGCCAAGTTGACCTGTCACTGGCTACAGCAGAATGAAGTGAAGGTTCTGGAGTGGCCATCTCAGTCTCCTGACCACAAAATCATTGAGCCACACTGGGGAGATCTCAAATGTACAGTTCATGTAAGACAGCCCAGGAATTAACAGGAACTGGAGGCTTTTTGCCAAGAAGAATGGGCAGCTTTACCATCAGACAAAATAATGAGCCTCATCCACAAGTACCACAGAGTGCAAAGAATCTCAAAGGTACAAAGATATTTATTAATAAAGATTATACTGATGCTGTACGTTTAAAAAGAAAAGAATGTCAAAACTGAAAGCTGCATGTGAAAGAGGTGATATTGCTTATCTCAGACATGATAAGCTTATCATCCGTCCTCGTTCCAGCACTCCAGAGTAATCTCACAACTTCAAGATTATGATGTCATAAAAAAGGCGTTTGTTATTTTTATATGACTGATACAATCACATCACAACATGGATTACTGAAGAGGGGGTTCAGAATTGTGCATATTAACATTAATAGTCTGAGGAACAAAACTGGTGAGGTTACTAATCTGCTTTGAGTCTGGTCTGCTTGAGGTTTCTTCCTCAGAAGGAGTTTTTCCTTACCACTGCAGCTCTGGGTGTTAGTAAGGTTAGACCTTACTTGTGTGAAGATTTAGTTGCTTTTTATATTCAAGATCACTTACCAACACAAATTAGAAATGATATGATGAAATTTAATATTGAAGTGTTATGGCTGCAAATTTATGTACCTCACCGTAAGCCGATTTTGCTGGGTTGTTATCGACCACCAAATGCTAATTGTGATTATTTAGATACAATCTGTGAAATGTTGGACACCTATACTGCTGTGGGTCATGATACATACCTTATGGGTGATTTCAACATCGACTGGTTTGCTAAAAACTGCCATTTAAGATATAAGTTGTTTACTGTCACTGCTGCATGTGGATTTACTCAGGTCATTAATAAACCCACAATAATATGTGTTAAGAATGATGGTAACAAAATATCAACATGTATTGCTCATATGTTTACCAATTCTCCTGAGCGGTGCAGTAAGGCAGTTTCTGTTCCCATTGGCTGTAGTGATCATAACCTGATCATAATTGTATTAGCCGCAATGGTAGGTGGACCTGGACCAACAGTAATATTCAAGAGGTCATATAAAATGTTAGAGAGAATAATACCCCACCTCTTGTCATACGTTTGATGGATGACGTCACAGCCAATCAGAATCGACGATGTCACTAAGCCCCACCCCTAACCCTCCCTTATCCTGCTCCCATGACGTGGCACAGCCAATCAGAATTGACTGTCACTAAGCCCCGCCCCAACCCCTCCCTAATCCCGCCCCATGACATGTCACAGCATATCAGCATGAGCCCGCCCCTAACCCCTCCCCTAATCCCGCCCCTATGATGTCACAGCCAATCAGAGTGAGCCCGCCTCTGGAGTCCCGCCCATCCATAATTAGTTCATACACAGGTGTCATTCCGCCCATCCATAATTAGTTCACACACAGGTGTCATATCAGCCTAATTTGCATTGAATGCTGGTCTGAGCATGGATGGGCATGTCTGCCCAATTTGCATCGACTGGGGTTCACCCCTTCCATGAGTCTCTGATGCTATAATATAATATATAAAATAAAGATTTATAAAATGTAATTATTTAATTCTTTATAAAATGTAATTATTTAATTCATTAAACAATTGTTTAGTCTGGGAGCCCTGTGGGATTAACCCTTTAAAAAACAGTTCTGACAGAAACACTCATTGCAGGTGATGTGGTGGTGCTGAGGTGGAATATCTCGCTTTTCAAACCGCGATGGCCCGACGTGTTTTAACTTCGCGCTGCATAGCCGAAACTCTGGTAAATATTACAATGGTCTCTAACGATGGGGCAGCGCCTAAGAAGGTAAAATTATACATAAATCGTGTAAAACCGCCTCTACCGCTCGACCACCTGGCTGGGGTAGTGAATTTTGAGTCAGGAGCCGGCCTGGGGTATATTTTTGAAGCGTATAAAGCAACCCTGAATTTTTACATGTTTTACGTCGGGGGTCAACCTACGGGTCCGGCGGAGGTCTGGGGTGAAACATCCCTCCCACTCCACCTGATACAAGAAGCGCTGTGTGGCGAGACGTGTGTCACACCAGTCATCGGTGACCAGCCGGACAGACTTCTCTCTGAAGAATTTTTGAAAACAACGAAACTGGCCATCATCCATCTGCTGGCTGGAGTGATTGCGAATTGTAGAAAGGAACTCTGTTACAGCTGTCAGGTTGAGCATCCGAGTCAGATGCAGCACGAATGCCTGGAAGAGGTATCTGAATTCTTTTACCCAATCAATTTCCATCGTGTGATAAAAAGCCTCTGGATGGAATGGTTTATTCCTACAGTGCTCAAATTGCTGGTGGGCCATTACATATTTCCCTCACCGAAGAGAGTCCAGGGTGTGGCTGAAAACATCTTGAACGAGATGAAACACTGATAATTTTGGTGGAGTGTTGAAGCAGATATCCAGCTGTTTGGAGCATGAAAATCCCACTCACATTCATGAAATGGAGGATGTCTGGCATGGCCTGATGTGATCGTCACCTGCAGAGCTTTTTGCTTTAATATATATATCAAATCAAATCAATTTTATTTATATAGCACCAAATCACAACAAACAGTTGCCCCAAGGCGCTTTATATTGTAAGGCAAAGCCATACAATAATTACGGAAAAACCCCAACGGTCAAAACGACCCCCTGTGAGCAAGCACTTGGCGACAGTGGGAAGGAAAAACTCCCTTTTAACAGGAAGAAACCTCCAGCAGAACCAGGCTCAGGGAGGGGCAGTCTCCTGCTGGGACTGGTTGGGGCTGAGGGAGAGAACCAGGAAAAAGACATGCTGTGGAGGGGAGCAGAGATCAATCACTAATGATTAAATGCAGAGTGGTGCATACAGAGCAACAAGAGAAAGAAACACTCAGTGCATCATGGGAACCCCCCAACAGTCTAAGTCTATAGCAGCATAACTAAGGGATGGTTCAGGGTCACCTAATCCAGCCCTAACTATAAGCTTTAGCAAAAAGGAAAGTTTTAAGCCTAATCGTAAAAGTAGAGAGGGTGTCTGTCTCCCTGAACCGATTTGGGAGCTGGTTCCACAGGAGAGGAGCCTGAAAGCTGAAGGCTCTGCCTCCCATTCTACTCTTACAAACCCTAGGAACTACAAGTAAGCCTGCAGTCTGAGAGCGAAGCGCTCTATTGGGGTGATATGGTACTATGAGGTCCCTAAGATAAGATGGGACCTGATTATTCAAAACCTTATAAGTAAGAAGAATAATTTTAAATTCTATTCTAGAATTAACAGGAAGCCAATGAAGAGAGGCCAATATGGGTGAGATATGCTCTCTCCTTCTAGTCCCTGTCAGCACTCTAGCTGCAGCATTTTGAATTAACTGAAGGCTTTTCGGGGAACTTTTAGGACAACCTGATAATAATGAATTACAATAGTCCAGCCTAGAGGAAATAAATGCATGAATTAGTTTTTCAGCATCACTCTGAGACAAGACCTTTCTAATTTTAGAGATATTGCGTAAATGCAAAAAAGCAGTCCTACATATTTGTTTAATATGCGCATTGAATGACATATCCTGATCAAAAATGACTCCAAGATTTCTCACAGTATTACTAGAGGTCAGGGTAATGCCATCCAGAGTAAGGATCTGGTTAGACACCATGTTTCTAAGATTTGTGGGGCCAAGTACAATAATTTCAGATTTATCTGAGTTTAAAAGCAGGAAATTAGAGGTCATCCATGTCTTTATGTCTGTAAGACAATCCTGCAGTTTAGCTAATTGGTGTGTGTCCTCTGGCTTCATGGATAGATAAAGCTGGGTATCATCTGCGTAACAATGAAAATTTAAGCAATACCGTCTAATAATACTGCCTAAGGGAAGCATGTATAAAGTGAATAAAATTGGTCCTAGCACAGAACCTTGTGGAACTCCATAATTAACTTTAGTCTGTGAAGAAGATTCCCCATTTACATGAACAAATTGTAATCTATTAGACAAATATGATTCAAACCACCGCAGCGCAGTGCCTTTAATACCTATGGCATGCTCTAATCTCTGTAATAAAATTTTATGGTCAACAGTATCAAAAGCAGCACTGAGGTCTAACAGAACAAGCACAGAGATGAGTCCACTGTCCGAGGCCATAAGAAGATCATTTGTAACCTTCACTAATGCTGTTTCTGTACTATGATGAATTCTAAAACCTGACTGAAACTCTTCAAATAGACCATTCCTCTGCAGATGATCAGTTAGCTGTTTTACAACTACCCTTTCAAGAATTTTTGAGAGAAAAGGAAGGTTGGAGATTGGCCTATAATTAGCTAAGATAGCTGGGTCAAGTGATGGCTTTTTAAGTAATGGTTTAATTACTGCCACCTTAAAAGCCTGTGGTACATAGCCAACTAACAAAGATAGATTGATCATATTTAAGATCGAAGCATTAAATAATGGTAGGGCTTCCTTGAGCAGCCTGGTAGGAATGGGGTCTAATAAACATGTTGATGGTTTGGATGAAGTAACTAATGAAAATAACTCAGACAGAACAATCGGAGAGAAAGAGTCTAACCAAATACCGGCATCACTGAAAGCAGCCAAAGATAACGATACGTCTTTGGGATGGTTATGAGTAATTTTTTCTCTAGTAGTTAAAATTTTGTTAGCAAAGAAAGTCATGAAGTCATTACTAGTTAACGTTAATGGAATTTTCAGCTCAATAGAGCTCTGATTCTTTGTCAGCCTGGCTACAGTGCTGAAAAGAAACCTGGGGTTGTTCTTATTTTCTTCAATTAGTGATGAGTAGAAAGATGTCCTAGCTTTACGGAGGGCTTTTTTATAGAGCAACAGACTCTTTTTCCAGGCTAAGTGAAGATCTTCTAAATTAGTGAGATGCCATTTCCTCTCCAACTTACGGGTTATCTGCTTTAAGCTACGAGTTTGTGAGTTATACCACGGAGTCAGACACTTCTGATTTAAAGCTCTCTTTTTCAGAGGAGCTACAGCATCCAAAGTTGTCTTCAATGAGGATGTAAAACTATTGACGAGATACTCTATCTCCCTTACAGAGTTTAGGTAGCTACTCTGCACTGTGTTGGTATATGGCATTAGAAAACATAAAGAAGGAATCATATCCTTAAACCTAGTTACAGCGCTTTCTGAAAGACTTCTAGTGTAATGAAACTTATTCCCCACTGCTGGGTAGTCCATCAGAGTAAATGTAAATGTTATTAAGAAATGATCAGACAGAAGGGAGTTTTCAGGGAATACTGTTAAGTCTTCTATTTCCATACCATAAGTCAGAACAAGATCACGCAAAGTGAATAATGTGTAAATAATTTAGAGGCGATTCAGCAGAAGTAGTGCTTTAGTTAAGGCACGTAAAGATTACACTGGGAAACAAATCGTAATCTAGATAACTAGATCAATCTAACTGCGCAGATTAAACAGCTAACAGATACAGAAAAACACCGCTGTGCTCCGGAACAGGAAGTGATACAATACCGCAGTGAGAGCCAACCACCAGTAGAGGCAAGCAAGAGAGAGCCATAAGTCAGAACAAGATCTAAGGTATGATTAAAGTGGTGGGTGGACTCATTTACATTTTGAACAAAGCCAATCGAGTCTAACAATAGATTAAATGCAGCGTTGAGGCTGTCATTCTCAGCATCTGTGTGGATGTTAAACTTGCCCAATATAATTATCTTATCTGAGCTAAGCACTAAGTCAGACAAAAGGTCCGAAAATTCACAGAGAAACTCACAGTAACGACCAGGTGGACGATAGATAACAACAAATAAAACTGGTTTTTGGGACTTCCAATTTGGATGGACAAGAGTAAGAGTCAAGCTTTCAAATGAATTAAAGCTCTGTCTGGGTTTTTGATTAATTAATAAGCTGGAATGTAAGATTGCTGCTAATCCTCCGCCTCGGCCCGTGCTACGAGCGTTCTGGCAGTTAGTGTGACTCGGGGGTGTTGACTCATTTAAACTAACATATTCATCCTGCTGTAACCAGGTTTCTGTAAGGCAGAATAAATCAATATGTTGATCAATTATTATATCATTTACTAACAGGGACTTAGAAGAGAGAGATCTAATGTTTAATAGACCACATTTAACTGTTTTAGTCTGTGGTGCAGTTGAAGGTGCTATATTATTTTTTTCTTTTTGAATTTTTATGCTTAAATAGATTTTTGCTGGTTATTGGTGGTCTGGGAGCAGGCACCGTCTCTACGGGGATGGGGTAATGAGGGGATGGCAGGGGGAGAGAAGCTGCAGAGAGGTGTGTAAGACTATCACTCTGCTTCCTGGTCCCAACCCTGGATAGTCAGGGTTTGGAGGATTTAAGAAAATTGGCCAGATTTCTAGAAATGAGAGCTGCTCCATCCAAAGTGGGATGGATGCCGTCACTCCTAACAAAGACCAGGTTTTCCCCAGAAGCTTTGCCAATTATCTATGAAGCCCACCTCATTTTTTGGACACCACTCAGACAGCCAGCAATTCAGGGAGAACATGTGGCTAAACATGTCACCCCCGGTCCGATTAGGGAGGGGCCCAGAGAAAACTACAGAGTCCGACATTGTTTTTGCAAAGTTACACACCGATTCAATATTAATTTTAGTGACCTCCGATTGGCGTAACCGGGTGTCATTACTGCCGACGTGAATTACAATCTTACCAAATTTACGCTTAGCCTTAGCCAGCAGTTTCAAATTTCCTTCAGTGTCGCCTGCTCTGGCCCCCGGAAGACATTTGACTATGGTTGCTGGTGTCACTAACTTCACATTTCTCAAAACAGAGTCGCCAATAACCAGAGTTTGTTCCTCGGCGGGTGTGTCGCCGAGTGGGGAAAAACGGTTAGAGATGTGAATGGGTTGGCTGTGTACATGGGGCTTCTGTTTAGGACTACGCTTCCTCCTCACAGTCACCCAGTCGGCCTGCTTTCCCGGCTGCTCCGGATCTGATGGAGGGGAACTAACGGCTTCTAAGCTACCTTGGTCTGCACTGACTACAGGGGCCTGGCTAGCTGTATTTTCCAAGGTGCGGAGCCGAGTCTCCAATTCACCCAGCCTGGCCTCCAAAGCTACGAATAAGCTACACTTATTACAAGTACCATTACTGCTAAAGGAGGCCGAGGAATAACTAAACATTTCACACCCAGAGCAGAAAAGTGCGGGAGAGACAGGAGAAGCTGCCATGCTAAACCGGCTAAGAGCTAGTAGCTGCGCTAAGATAGCGGATTCCTAAATACACACAAAGTGAATAATGTGTAAATAATTTAGAGGTAATTCAGCAGAGGGAGTGCTTTAGTTAAGGCACGTGAAGATTACACTGTGAAACAAATCGTTATCTAGTTAACTAGATCAATCTAACTGCGCAGATTAAACAGCTAACAGATACAGCAAAACACTGCTGTGCTCCGGAACAGGAAGTGATACAATACCGCAATGAGAGCCAACCACCAGTAGAGGCAGTAGAGATAGGATAGGATAGGATAGGATATATATATATATATATATATATATATATATATATATATATATATATATATATATATATATATATATATATACGAGGTCTGTTAGAAAAGTATCGGACCTTTTTACTTTTTTCAAAAACCTGATGGATTTGAATCACGTGTGCTTGCATGAGCCAACCTTGAACCTTCGTGCGCATTTTTTTCACGCCTGTCGGTTGCGTCATTTGCTTGTAAGCAGCCTTTGTGTGAGGATGGGTAGAGTCTCTCGTCGTTTTTTTCTTTGCAAGGAAATGGGGGAACGACTGGAGCAGCGCGACTGCATCAAATTTTGCTACAAACTGGGAGACAGCCAGGTGGAAACCATTCTGATTATTCAGACGGCTTTCGGTGACGATCCTCTGGGCATCACACAGATTAAGGAGCAGTATAACCGGTTTAAAGACGTCCGCACAACGGTGGAGAGCGCGCCGCATCAACATGCTGAAACGACCGGATCATTTCCAAAGTGAACGCTGTGGAGATGTGGGACCGTTGTGTGATTATCCGAGAAATTGCAGAAGAGGTGGACATCAGCATTTTTTCAGCACCTTCCACTGTGAAAGAAGATTTTGCCATGAAAGAGTGGCAGCGAAATTCATTGGCACGAAGCTGATGGCGCAGCAAAAGCAGCTCTGTGTTGAAGCCTCACAGGACATCTTCCACAATTTCTCTGGTAGTCAGACAACGTCCCGGATCAACACAGCCTTCACTTTGGAAATGATCTGGTTGTTTCAGCGGGGTTTCAACCTGTCAATCGCCGCTCGGAGCGCGCCGCGCTCTCAGCCGCTGTGGGCACTCTGTAAACCGGCTGTAACACTCCTTAATCTATGTGATCCCTATAAAATTGTCTAAAAACCTATGTTATCCCTCACAATTCCAGAATTTGCAATCAGGAAAATCTGTTTCTGGGGGTCATGCCGAAATACGTCGTCCTGGGTATGGTGAACCACAATGCTTTCAGCGGAAAAAGGGATTTATCCCCGTTTAACTTCTGAAACGACGATGTGGAATATCTGGCTCTAAGCCAAAATGGGAGACAGGTGCCTTTTTAACATGTTCAACACCTTGGAAAATCTCTAGCTGCTGCTGTTTAGAAAATACATCTGTATTTGAAGTAACACTTGGGATGAAAAAGGGTGTGACCATTTAGGGCTGTTAGTCCTGGACAGAGATTTTGGCACATATCTCAAGTTGTTCATTGGGGTCATATTAGTCTGGAACAGGTGAGTTAACCTCTCCTAAATGATGTGCACGCATCTCAGCTAGGTCCTCTACTAAGTCCACTATTTCATCATGAATCACAGCGAGCCACCTGACCACCCAACCCAAATTACCACCTGCCACATCTGCACACTCAGAATAATCAAAATAACAGTCGAAACTTTGACTACAGCCCACACAACATGTAGAAACTGAATATAAGAAACTGGTCCTGATGTTTAGTTTCTTCACATTTTTCCTGGAAGTATGTTATTTTGCTGACAAAGAGTCACCTTTAGGGTTTGGTTTTATGATCTGACATCACAGTAACGGCAGTTTAAGAAGTAATGCCAAGCTCTGATAGAAGTGAATAAAAGTTTTTAGCACTATATTTTATTTTTAACGAAATTGTTGTGGTACTGCCAGGTTTTTATTTTATACATGTATGGAAGAAAGTTGTATTCACTTTAATAAAAAAAAAAAAGAGAAAATGTGTTTGTCAGATTTGTTTAATTATTATTTTGTTAATGGAGATGACCATTTCAGAGAGGGAAGTAATTGAACATGTATTCCTTCAATGCCATCGTTGTCCTGCTCCCACCGGAACGGCTCTGCATCAAGACCTGTGATCCAGGCTGAGGAGACATGCCATCAAAGTGACCAGCGTTCTCCAACCAGTAGCCCCCTCCACCTTCACTTCAAAATCCATGAAGTGTTTTCTACTGTTACACAGAGTGAGCTGAGGTTCACATGAACAGATTTCTCCTCTGGGGTCAGATCTGTACAATTTATGTGGCCTTTCAGCAACCAGTCATGGAGTGGATCTGCAAGGTCACCAATGATTTGTAGCCGTACGTCTTCGCCCTCAGTGTTTTTCACACACTAAAACAAAAAATGGTTATGTATTTTAAAATTCTGATGCTTAATGAGCAATTATATCCTTAAGAATAAATCAGGGGAAAAAAGCACAGGGTGTAGTGGATATGACTTTTTTTTCTCTCTTAAAAGTTTGAAAGGTACCTTGGCAGTTGAGCTCTCAAAAAGTTCTGAATGGCACAAAACATTGGAATCTTGGGTTTTTCCAGGCATTTTGCAACTGATGTTCCAAAATCTAAAAGCAAACAACTTGTTTTAGTTGAGTAAAGTAAGTAGGAAATGTAAAAAGACCTCACACACAAGGTTTGTTTCATTTATTCATGAAACTGATTTATTGTCATATTTTGAAATGGCTCATTGTTTAAAATAAGTTTTGTGAGATTTCATAGTGGACTCTACCTAAAAGCCAGAAAAAAGTTAGCTAAAATCATAAAAGTGGCAGCTGTGACGTTATTGATTGTGAGTCAATAGACGTTCAGAAATAACCTACCTGCATGTGTCTGTATGTCCTGTCAGTTAGTCCCATTATTTGAGGGATATGATGTTTCCTCAAAGCTCTGTCTGATCTCCAAGGCTTCATTTTCATTTGGCTCGTAAATCAGCTGTTTAATCCGTTGGTGTTTTCATTACGGCTTTACTTACCGTGCTCCGTGCTACATCACGTAAAAACACATTCCGCCGTGCTTGTTTCTTTCTGAACAAGTCCTGAAGAAGAAGCATGTTCCTCTGATGCTGCAGTTTCAAAAGAAATGCGCAAAGAATAGCAGTAATCTTGATTACGCCGGCTAACAAATCCATTGTTTATACGGGCGGCTTCCGGGTACAACTCATTTGCGTATGTCACAAGCGGCAGACGTCACAACGCAAAGCATTATGGGATTGCTCTACTGACTGAATCAGATCGTAATCACGGTGCATGTAAACACGCACAGCAAGCGGATCACTTTAGGGCACGTTCATGTAAACAGGACAATCTGATCCACCAATCGGATAGAATTCAATCAGATCAGAAATAAAGTGTCCATGTAAACATAGCTATTGTCAGGAAATTGGCTGATCGACTGCAGCTTTGCTTCATCAAAATTTTTTCAGAAAGTGTGAGAGACAGCCAAGTGGAAACCATTTGGAAAATTCAGATGGCGGTGAAGATCTTATGGGGATCACACAGATTAAGGACAATTACAACTGGATTAAAGATGGCCCACAGCGGCGGATGGCGCGCCACGCACCGAGCGGCGATCAACAGGCTCAAATGACCAGATCATTTCCAAAGTGAACGCTTTGTTGATCCGGGACGTCGTCTGACTACCAGAGAAATGGCAAGACAGCTGGACATAGCACTTTTTCGGCACATTCCACTGTTACAGGAGTTTTTGTAATGGAAAGAGGAGCAGAGTAATTCGCGCGTCGGGACGGAGGCGCAGGGCACAGAACAAAAAGCAACGCCGTGATGAAGCCTCACAGGACATGTGGCATGTCCAGCTCGTCCACAATTTCTCGGATAGTCACACGACTGAAAAGCCACCGAAAGCCGTCTGAATTTTCCGAATGGTGCAAGAGCTGGGCATGTTAGGGCTTGTCCTGTGAGACCAACACGGAGGTGCTTTCATCCCGCGCCATGAGCGGCTCCGTGTCGAATTTCTCCGCTCCTCTTTCCATTACAAAAACTCCTGTAACTCCTTGTTTTTTTGATCTGCAGCTTATCACGTGGGTTTTTAAAGAGCACCATATAGCTTGTGTTGAGACTGATTGTTCTGCTGTATTTTGCCTGATGAAACACATTCTGAGTTATTAAAATTGACATATTCCTATGGTGTCTGTACTGTGTAAATACTCTCACAACTCTGTGGTCATCAGCTGCCTGAAAAATGAGATCGTCCAATATTATCAGGTGTGACTTACCAGAAGGAAAAAGGCTTTCGTCTTCAAAAGAATCAGGCAGACCTTGCACAAATTTAATGTTTTTATTCTTTGCCCTCAGTTCAGAGTACATGGGTTGGAATGAGCTGTAAATCCATATGTTTCTGTGTAGGCTCTCAGTTGTCCAGGTGGTTTCCATAGTAGAGAAGCTTGAATCTTCGACTGGACTGGGTTGCTTGACGTGAGGACGTTTCGCTTCAAATCGCAGAAGTTTCCTCAGCTAAAATTCTTGCTCTGGTAGTCTGACTTCTGTCTTGACTCTTGTAGAGAAGAATAAACAGAAGCCAACAAAAGGTGGAGTTTTTTTTTTTTTAAACTTAACCAGACCCCTCCAACCGAGAGGCTGACTGCTATAGGCTAGTAACTAAACAATAGCTCTAATTAGCACCTATTGTGCTCTAGTTAGCACCCTCCTAATGGGGCAGCTGTCCCTCCTAATGATGGGACGGAAGCCTCTCCTGATGGCTCCCTTGACGGCTCTCCTGATTCATTACCATGAACAAAAGACTGAAACTGCTTTGACCTGAGTACCCCATTGTAAACAGGGGACAAAGCGTGTCTCAGACCCCCTCCCCGGTTAAGGCTGGGTTTCAACTGTTTCACATAGAATGCTTCCTTGACACCTCTCTCAAACCATTTCTTCTCTCTGGCTAAGATTTTAACTTCCTTGTCCTCAAACGTGTGGTTAGTGTCTTTCAGGTGGAGATGAACTGCAGACTGAGGTCCATTTGCACCCTCTCTGCAGTGCTGGTATAGCCTTTTGTGTAAAGGTTGCTTAGTCTCACCTATGTAGTGTTCATTACAGTTTTTCTGACATCTGATTGAATACTCTACATTGCTCTGTTTGTAACTAGGGATCCTGTCATTACGGGCAACTAATTTCTGTCTCAAGGTGTTAACTGGTTTAAAGTAAACTTGGATTTTGTGCTGTCTGAAGATCCTCTGTAGTTTTTCCCCTACTCCTGCTAAATAAGGGAGAGACAGGTCTCTTTGTTTTCTGGGACTTCTGCACTTTGTCCAGGGACCATCGTGGGTACCCATAAGTTAGAGCTTGTAGTGCAGTGGAGTTAGATGTTACAGGCACTCCAGATGAGGTTAGTGCTGGGCCAGCTAGCAAGCCCATTAGCATCAGCCTAGAAATGCCGGCTGTGGAGGATGGTTTTTGAACTGTGGCGAGGCGGAGGAAGCCCCGTAGGGCTTGGTGCCCGATTGTGGCACCCCAATCACACTCGCCACTGCGAACTGTGAATCGGTTCTCCCCCTTGGATTTACCTGATGTAAATTCTCCGAGCCCACAAGTGACTTCCACTCTATCTCCAGGCCGAAACACCGGACTTTAGTGATAGGGGATTCTATCACCCGCAAAGTCAGGTTACAGACGCCGGCTGATGTTAAATGTATTCCTGGGGCCAGAGCTCCCGACATTGCATCCCATCTTAGGGTGCTGACATTGCAGAAGGGAAGACAGACAACGGAACATGACATGAGATATAGTCATGGCACCAATGATATCAGGATGAAGCACTCAGAGGTCACAAAAATGGACATACAGAGGACTTGTGACCTTGCCAGAAAGATGTGTCGGCATCGATGAATAGTCTCTGCCCCTCCCCTCCGGGGGTACTGATGAGGCGTTTAGCAGGCTGACATCATTAAATAGGTGGCTGGCGCAGTTTTGTCAACAGCAAGGCTTTAGCTTTATTGATAACTGGCCTTTGTTCTGGGGCCGCCATGGCCTGCTGATGCCGGATGGCCTCCACCCTGCTGGGGAAGGCGCCACTATCTTGTCTGTGAACATAGATAGGGCTCTACAGGGAGGGTAACATTAGGAATCTACAGCAGGCCACGGAGCAGGTGATTAGAGACCCTGCAAGGCTTATGACAAATGTGAGTGTGGAATCCATTAGCATAGCAGAGAAATTAGTGCAGAAAATCCACTATGGTGATAGTGCAGCTTATCTGCCAGGGAGGGAAATTCAACAAGTTGCGACTGTGGGACAAGTTGGGACATGCCTATCTCGGCTTTCAATACTTACCAGTCCAGTAAGTATCAGAGAAATTGCGGAGAGCTGGGCTTGTCCTAACTTGTCCTCTGACATGCCAAAACGGAGGTGTTCCTTTGTCTCACTCAAACAGCGAATCGGTCATTACGCACGAAGCCTCCGAGCGGCTTTCCATGACAAAATCTCTTGTTAAAAGTGAAATGTGCCGGAAAATGGCTGATATCCAGCTCTTGTGATAACCAGAGAAAGTGCACACGACGGTCTCATATCCACAGAGCCATCAGCTTAGAAATGATCTGCCGTTTTCTGCCTCATCATCGCAACTCGGAGCACGGCGCACCGGGCGTCCTTAAAGCCGTCCTTAAAGCTGTAGTAACAGTCCTTATTCTCTGTGAAGCCCGTAAAATTTTCACCGAAAGCCAGATAAATTTTTCAAATGGTTTCCAGGTGTCAGTCTCTAACAGCTTCTGAAAAAATTCTGATGGAAAAAAGTCCAAATCATTCCGCCATTTCCAGACAATGAAAATTCGACGAGGGGGCGGGACCACTCCTTCCACAAGGCGTGCTCACAGGCGAATGATGTCACCGACAGGCGTGGAAAAACTCACGCATGCGCATGAGGGTTCAAGCTTGTCTGACGTAAAAACATATGAATCAAATCCATATAGTTTAAAAAAAAAATAAAAAGGACCATTACTTTATTGACAGACCTCGTACCCTGGATCTGGTTCTCATACGTGGTATTGCTGTCATGAATATTGACATCAGTGACTCTGATCACTCACTTATTAAGTTTACAGTTTCGCTGCCGTGTTTAGTGGAACAACAACCTTATTTATCACTGCAGAGATGCATCAACTCCTCAACTAAGACTGAACTAGAAGCTAGACTGCCTGATGTATTAGCCTCACTTTTGACAAATACCCAGTCAGTAGACAGACTTGTGGATAGTTTAAACTCAGTGCTCAAAACGACACTCGACATGATTGCACCACCTGTGTTGAAACCGGGCTCCCCCAAATCGCAGTCACCTTGGTTCAATGATTACCTGCGTGACCTCAAGCATAAAGCAAGAGGTCTAGAATGGAAATGGCATCGTTCAAAATTAGAAGTATTCCACCTTGCATGGCGTGATGCTATCTTAGACTATAAGCATGCATTATTTGCTACAAAGCGGACCTATTACTCTGATTTGATCAACAAAAACAAGCATAACTCAAAGTTCTTGTTCGACATGGTGGCAACACTTTTGCATGGACAACCACCTCCTTTTACAGCACAAGATTTCCTAGATTACTTTGAGAAGAAAATAGATGACATTAGGTTGAACATATCCCAGCATGCCTTAACCCAGCCACTACACCCTGCTATTAAGGTGGGCACCACTACTGAGGTACTACCTAGATTTACAGAATTTGATAGTATCTCTCTAGACATGCTGACGAAACCCATAACGTCAACAAAAAGCACAACCTGTTTATTTGATCCTATACCAACAAAACTGTTTAAGGACTGTGGCCCACTCTTGGGGCGATTGTGCTGGAAATTATTCATCTTTCTTTAACTTCTGGATCTGTTCCTAAACATCTCAAATCTGCAGTGCTTAAACCATTACTTAAGAAACCTAATCTTGACCCTAGTGTATTGAAAAACTATCGGCCAATATCAAATCTATCATTTTGCTCTAAAATTCTGGAAAAAGTGGTGTCATGACAGCTCGTAGACTATCTTACTGAGAATAATCTCTTTGAGCCACTGCAGTCTGCTTTTAGAAAATATCATTCCACAGAGACGGCTCTCACTAAAGTGGTGAATGATCTTCTGCTTACAATGGACTCGGACACCACTACGGTTCTGCTGCTGTTAGATCTCAGTGCTGCATTCGATACAGTGGATCATCATATTGTACTTGATAGGCTGGAAAATCATTTTGGGATTACTGGGAGTGCCCTTGCATGGCTGACGTCATACTTGGCCAGTCGTTCTCACTGTGTTTTGTACAGTAACACTACCTCTAACCTTAGTGATATGAAATTTGGGGTTCCTCAGGGGTCTGTCTTAGGCCCCCTGCTTTTCTCCCTTTATGTAGCACCCCTTGGGCACATATTGCGGTGTTTTGGGATTACCTTTCACTGCTATGCAGATGATACTCAGTTATATATGCCAATAACTGCTGGTAATCTCGTTCACATAAAATCCTTAGAAGATTGCCTTGCAGCAGTGAGAAGTTGGATGTCTAGAAACGTCCTACTTTTAAACTCTGTAAAGACTGAAATGATGGTTCTTGGTCCAGTGAGACATCTGCATCAATTTGACCAGTTAACACTCAGCCTAGGCTTGTGTGCCATACATCACACTGACAAAGTGAGGAACCTTGTGGTAATTTTTGATCCTTCATTGTCCTTTGGCCTCCATATTAGAAATATTAGTAGGACTGCTTTCTTCAACCTGCGAAATACAGTATAGCGAAGATTCGTCCCATCCTGTCTATGGCTGATGCTGAGACCCTGATCCATGCATTCATCTCTTCTAGATTGGACTACTGCAATGTTCTATTTTCTGGTTTACCGCAGTCTAGCATTAGGGCTCTCCAATTAGTTCAAAATGCTGCAGCCAGACTTTTGACACAAAGCAGAAAGGTCGACCACATTACACCCATTTTGGCATCTCTTCATTGGCTTCCTGTCCCAGTGAGATCAGATTTTAAGGTTCTGCTACTAACCTATAAAATTATTCATGGACTGGCACCTCCCTACCTAGCTGACCTAATTAAACCTTATGTACCGGCCCGGGCTTTATGTTCTCAGGGTGCAGGACTACTTTGTGTCCCTAGGGTGAATAAGAAGTCTGTGGGTCACAGAGCTTTCTCTAATCATGCCCCTGTTCTGTGGAATGGTCTCCCTGTGTCAATAAAACAATCAGATCCAGACTTAAGACCCACTTATTTTCCCTTTCATATGGCTAGCATATGGGTACAGTTTTGTTTTACGCTTTTTACTCTTTTAATTCATGTCATTAGTAATTGGAGCGGGCCGCGGCCTCAACTTTACCTAAATTCTTGGTCTTTTAGTGAAGCTTAGGGCTACTGGCCGGCGTTCAACTTAGTATTTCTTCTGTTTTTCTTGTTGATTAATGCTGGCAAATTATACAGTATTTTTTGTTTTTCTGATGCCTGATTCTGTTTTTTCTCTGTTTAAGGTGCAGCTCCATCCAGAGATGGGAGTTCTGTTTGTGTTGGCGTCCCTCCTGTCTTGTGCACCAAGAGCAATTCTTGTATATTCATCCGTGAATTGTTTCTGTAATTTATGTTTGTAGCATGGCCCAAGCAGAGGGTCACCCCTTTGAGTCTGGTCTGCTTGAGGTTTCTTCCTCAAAGGGAGTTTTTCCTTACCACTGTTCTCTGGGGGTTGGTAAGGTTAGACCTTACCTGTGTGAAGCACCTTGAGGCAATTCTGTTGGGATTTGTCACTATAGAAAGGAAAATAAATTGAAATTGAAATTGAAAATTGGAAATCCCTGACGATGATTTTTGGATGTCCTGTGGGGTATGTGAAATTTACGTTAACATAAGGGTACAACGACGTCACATCAACATAATGAATCTGTTCACGCTGAGCTGATGTGTACCGCAGACGCGCAGGGTCTGTCCGTCCCCCGTCTCTTGGTTCGAGGGGTTTCGGGGCTCGGTACTGCTGGAGAAATTGTCGGACTGTCTGATTATTTTTTTGATGTTATTCCATTCGTGCTCCCAGATAATGGTAAGACTGACACCCTCCATCGTCCGCAAAGCTACTAATTTCATCTGACACACCGCATACAGCTGACCGAATGTGGTGTTCAGAAGAGGATTTTTTTCATGGGCCAGAAAACAGGTTGGACAACCGTGATAAAAGCAATCAAGGAATTCCCAGACATTTTTCACCCCGTTAACCTCCGCATAACTATCAACGGTATACGCCCCCAGCTTTTTCTCACCCTGGTTCAGTGTGTGAGCGATTGTAATATTTCGGTTCTCCATTTCCCAATCTAACCATTGAATTGAACCGTCTGAAACACTGAAAACGGAGTTCTGTCTGGTTTTGTACCACGCATCAGATTCCCGTTTTTCTGTCTCAGACATTTTCGCCACGCCATACGCAGTGGGATAAGGATATGGACCGATATAATCCAAATTTTTTGCTGAGCTGAACAGGTGGCCTCCACGTCGATACCCATAGCTTTCGGCATTTGAGCGAGGCCCATGGTTAAAAATGACAGCGAATCAGTGTACTTCTGCCTGAACGCCCGATCAGACATTTGCAGAGGTTTACTCCCTGTCATAATCAGTTCAGGAGTGATACCCTGACTGATTAAATATTGCAGAAGGAGATAACCGTCGAATCCTTTAGAATTGTGCGCCATGAAGATGTGATCCTCGAATTTCTTTGCTCTAAAATGTTTGAAAAATTCAGTAACGCAATCAGTCCCCCATGCTTTCCAGATGTGGCCAGTCATCGTCTGGGTGCTGACATAAAAAGGGACGTGTTCTCCAACATCATTCATAAATGTTTCAAAGTCATAAAACACGTATTTGTCAGAATAAGACTCTGCTGGTTTGATTGGTGTCATATAGCACAAGTGGGGCTCGTCTGTCTCCTCAAGCTTTTCACCGCATATCGGACATGACGAGTGCTTACAGATGTGAGGGCTGCTTTTTTTAGAGAAGGGTACATAATACTCTCTTCTGCATTTAAGACATATTTTCCTGCAATCACATAGGCTTACAGATTTACCTGCGACAGGTCGCAACCTCAGTTCTTTATGCCTGACATAGCATAGATCAGACCGACAGTTCTTGTTACAATCACCGCAGGAAATAGGGTGTTTATCATTGTCTCCACAGTTAGGGGTCTCGCATACACCGCAGTGCCGCGAGCAGGAGTGCCCCCGCTGACACTCATATCCAGTAAAGTAAAAATCACAGAAATATTTCACCCCCAGGAACTGTTTCAGCTTCATGATACCGTAATAGTGGTTGTTGAAAAGAAATAGAAATGCTGTTTTTTCAGGGGAGTGATTAATCTTTCTTTCCCCGTCAGATCTAAAAAACACCACAATTTTGCAATCGAGAGCCAATTCAAATTTTCCAATGTGGTCAAACGACATGGGTGTGCTCGTCGATAATCCAACGGAACTTTGTAACTCGTACGCCCTGGCGGTGGCTTCCTGGGTAGTGAGATGTCGGTTTAATAATTGGAAGAGATTTATTGCAAAACATAGCTGATTATCAACATTACGCACAATGTTGAGACACCGGGCCTTTTTCACTATCAGCTCATCATTGAGAAGGCTGGTTATTTTATGCTTCTATTTCAATTCAATTCAGTTTATTTTAATTTATATAGCGCCAAATCACAACAGAGGTGCCTCAAAGCGCTTCACACAGGTAAGGTAAAATAAGTGCGTCTTAAGTCTGGATTTGAAAGTCTCCACAGAATCTGACTGTTTTATTGACGCAGGGAGATCATTCCACAGAACAGGGGCACGATAAGAGAAAGCTCTGTGACCTGCAGACTTCTTATTCACCTTAGAGACACAAAGTAGTCCTGCACCCTGAGAACGTAAAGCCCGGGCCGGTACGCAAGGTTTAATTAGGTCAGCTAGGTAGGAGGGTGCCAGTTAGGGCTGTGCAATTAACCGAATTTCGATTGCGATATCGATATTTGTATCAAACGATCTCCAATCTCGTATAATCGAGTGAAACAATTTAAGGGCCTTTCATCAGGCCAATCCGTCAACCTGTCCCAAGACGCATGACATCAGACGTGTCGCTTCAGAAGCGGCAAGGGGGCAGGATTGCTACGTCACACTCACAACCTTCCACAACCTGAAAAAAGTTCAGCGATCGCCTTCTTGAATTTGCGTTGCCTGAACCACAAAAAAGCTTTAAAAAACAGCAGTAGAACGATTCTCCCATCACCCTGCTGGGAGAAGCTTTTTTTCAGCTACATTTCGGAGTGACGCCGACCGAGGGAGGACTGACGACTTGGTGGGATATCGATCGAACCGCAACAGCGGGCCGACCCGCACAGAGAAGCTGGCCTTCAGACATCATTCCTGGGCAGAGCGAGGCAGGCAGCCGGGGTGATGGAGCAGACCCACTCACTCCGAAATCTCCCACTTTTTGGATATATGCGAAGTCCCAGTTTGCCCAACGGAGTTTAGTTCTGCAGCTTTATCGAGGTGAGAATAATGTAAAAATAAAACATGACATTTACTGAACTGCTGTGAAAGTTTAATGATCGGCTAACATTAGCTTAGCCTTTTAGCACAGTTGATCTGAGTGAACGCTTTAATTTGTAAATGGTTCAGTCTTTTTTACTTTTACTAAATAAAGCTACAGCTTTTTTCAGACACCACAAATCTTAACTTTAAATAACTTATTTTTTCAGGCTTTTTGTTGTGAAAGTGACGTGACACGGACCCACAACAGGGGGCGTTAATGAATGGACAATGGATAAGCCAAAAAGTAACAATTTAATGTTGTGAATCGCACAACAACGTACAGACAATAACAATATGGTGGACTGTCAATCATACACCAGGTGACGTGTGGGCAGGCTCGACGATAGAAGACGCCTGGAGAGAGAAGAGCTGGATCCCCACACAGCTTCCACCACCAACGGAGCTGAAGAACACCGGAGCCGCCAAGCCCTGCGCCCCAGGTGGCCGCTGTCTTCAGCAGTCAGACCCGGTACTGCTGGCAGAGAACAGAGACAGTCCAGATGAGTGTGAGTTCGCACACTCAATAATCCCACAGTCTGTATTAAGTAAAGGAGGGAAAACCTCCACCTCCAATCACACACACTCGTGCAGCTCCTGGTCAACCACTTATCTGAGTTGGGGTGTGAGGCGAAGCCGTCGCTGTCACACCAAACGCCAATCCTCCAGATAAGACAACACTCCAGGAAAACGGCTGCAATAGAAGTTCAAGTTATTACACACACAGTGTTAGTCAGCAGAGAATTTACCTGAATGGTAGTTGATTTCTCGGCGAGGAGGTGGAGTTGCAGTCCCGTCTTTGTAGTGGTGGTGATGGGTGACAGCTTGTGTTGATTGATGACAGCTGTCACCTCCAGCAAAGCCGATGCGCTCTCGTGCTTGAAGCCCGCACTTCAAGCAGGGCGCCATCTTGTGGTGGTGGGCCAGCAGTACCTCCTCTTCAGCGGCCCACACAACACTTTTTTTTCCATCGTTTTTCCCCGTTTTTTATATATAAACTATTTAGTGTTTCTTTATATTTAAAGAAATATTTTTATTTGTGCTAATCAGGAACATTTGCTGTGCAGACAACCAAACTTCCATTGATGAGCTGAACACCACGTCCAGTTGAAAGAAACAGCACCAGAGTTCAAAGCTGCAGAAGAGACCTTCATCTGGTCCCGAGAATCAGCATAACATCACCTGCTTCTAAATAAAAGGCTCTTTCAAAGGCACTATTTTATTATTTTTAAAATGCTGTTTCATTTTATATTTTAACAATAAATGAACGGATAAGGAGATAAGGAGACATGGTCAATTGAATGATGACAAAAACACAAACTAATGAACATAAACTGAAGCAAAAACAATGCAGCCACACTCTGTCCTAGTAGCACAAGTCAGGGAGATGCCCAAAGAAAATGATCAACTGGTCAGTGACAACAGGGAAGGGAGAGGAAAACAAAAAATAATATGATATTTTTAATATTTATTTTATTCATTTTATGTTTTATACAGGTAAGGTACAGTACATTTTCAATTTGGAGGTTTTGCGCACATTGTCTATAACAATTTTTTTTTAGAGTGTGAGAAATGCTGAATAAATGCATTGTGTAACAAAAAAAAATAATTTGAATAATCGTGATTTCAATATTTACCTAAATAATCGTAATACTGATTTTTTTCCATAATCGAGCAGCCCTAGTGCCAGTCCATGAATAATTTTATAGGTTAGTAGCAGAACCTTAAAATCTGATCTCACTGGGACAGGAAGCCAGTGAAGGGATGCCAAAATGGGTGTAATGTGGTCGAACTTTCTGCTTTGTGTCAAAAGTCTGGCTGCAGCATTTTGAACCAATTGGAGACCCCTAATGCTAGACCGCGGTAAACCAGAAAATAGAACATTGGAGTAGTCCAATCTAGAAGAGATAAATGCATGGATCAGGGTCTCAGCATCAGCCATGATGCTGATTGGCTGTGATGTCATAGGGGCGGGATTAGAGCAGGGGTTAGGGGCGGGCTCACGCTGATTGGCTATGAAACGTTATAGGGGCGGGGTTAGGGGCGGGGCTTAGTGACAGTCAATTCTGATTGGCTGTGACACATCATAGGGGCGGAATTAGAGGAGGGGTTAAGACATAGTCGATTTTGATTGGCTGTGACGTCATCCATCAAACTTTTGACAAGAGGTGGGGTATTATTCTCTCTAATGTTTAATGATGTGAAATTTGTTGATGATGTGAAAGCTATTCGTTGATCTGAGGTGTTATCTATTCATAATCTTGAAATCGCACTTGCAAGATTTAATAGTTTATTCATGCCTTTAGTGGAAATTCATGCTCCCTTGAGGAGGTTTACTGTCAGGAACATTGTCACACCCTGGTTGGATGATGAAATTAAAGATTATATTAAAATGAGAGATGAGATGAAAAAAATGGCAATTATAACAGGAAATAAATCTGACTGGGATCTTTATCGTAAAATGAGGACCTCTGTCATCCTTACTTCAGGTAAATAATAAATTCATAACAAAGCCAGTAGATATTGCTAATTATATTAATGATTACTTTATAAGCAAACTAGATAAATTAAGAGAAAATATGTCTAATCTGAGTAATGTTCATTCCTATCTATTGATAAGAAATAAAATTATGAATAATAAAAACATCAGGTTTAAATTTGAAGAAGTAAGTATAAATAAGGTCAAGGAATGTTTCTGTGTAGGCTCTCAGTTGTCCAGGTGGTTTCCATAGTAGAGAAGCTTGAATCTTCGACTGGACTGGGTTGCTTGACGCGAGGACGTTTCGCTTCAAATCGCAGAAGCTTCCTCAGCTAAAATTCTTGCTCTGGAAGTCTGACTTCTGTCTGACTCTTGTAGAGATGAATGAACAGAAGCCAACAAAAGCTGGAGTTTTAAACCTAACCAGACCCCTCCTACTGAGAGGCAGACTGCTGTAGGCTAGTGACTAAACAATAGCTCTAATTAGTAACTATTATGCTCTAGCTAGCACTCTCCCCTACGGGGCTTCCTCCGCCTAGCCACAGTCCGAAAGCCGTCCTCCACAGCTGGCATTTCTAAGCTGATGCTAATGGGCTTGCTAGCTGGCCCAACACTAACCTCATCTGGAGTGCCCATAACATCTAACTCCACTGAGCTAAGAAGCTGCTCTAACTTATGGGCACGGCTCTCTAAGAGAGCCACCCTATCTTCCAAAATCATGCAGGATTTACGGAGGGTGTAAAGTACAATTAGTAGTGTACCTTGTGCTCTAAGAAATTCAAGAATGTAGCCAAGCAAACACGAGCTAACCAATAATTGATAAGCTAACCACTCCTAAGACTCACACAGATGCAAATAAATGAATTAAAATTCACAGCAGTTACACTGAAAAACTAGCAGAAGTACAGGTAAAAAAGCAGCAGCTATAAAATACACTAAAAAGTTAATTAACAGGAGTGTAAAAAAATAAAATGAAAAATGATGACGGGGTTCAAAAATAGCTAACACAATCTAACTGCTAGCGAAAATGCTTGCTGCTTCTAAGATTTTACACAGGAGTAAAATAATTACTTAAAATTCACAGCAGTTCTACTGAAACACGAACAGAAGTATTAAACAGGTAAAAAAGAAACAGCTATTAAAATTAACGATGGGGGGAGGGGAGGAGTCGAGTCGACCTAGCTAGCAAAAGCTAACCGCTAGCAAATGCTAAACTGCTAGCGATTCACAACAGGACTGTTGTTAAATAACGTTCAGAGTAGATACAATTAATAACCAGAAGAGTGCTAAACAGAAATAAAAGAAGCGTATACAACCGGGTGAGGTTCAGAGTGGCGTCACAGCAACAAACACTCCGTCAGAAGCAAGTTGCCAGATCTGTGAAAATCTGTGTTTAGAAAAATCATGGAGTCTATTGTATATGAGCAAATCAGTAACTGTTTTTCGTCGAATAAGTTAATCACAGATATCCAGCATGCATATAGAAAGAGTCACTCTTCTGCCACGGCATTGACTCATGTCTGATGATTTGCTCAGAGAGGTTGATAAGAATATAGTGGGCACTGTGTTTCGTGATTTCTCTGCTGCGTTTGATATCATTGATCATAATTTGTTATTGGAAAAACTTCCTGATTATGGTTTTGAGCGATCAGCTCTTACTTAGTTTTATAGTTATCTATCTAACAGGACACAGACAGTGTTTTTAATGGCAGTTTCTCTGGCACCAGGGGCCTGTACTACGAAGCGGGGTTACTGACTTATCAGGGTAACTTCGGGAGTAAGTTGATGATGTGTGGAGTAACTTCCCGGCTAACCTGTACTACGAAAGGTGGATAGGTTTCCACCGAGGCATGCTGCCACGGCAACTTACGCCGTGCAGCAAACCTGCTCCGAGCAGGTTATGTTCCAGGATTAGCGTGAGGTTTGCGCTTAACCACACCCCTTATAAGTACCGCCCATCCACCTGCAATCACTCCGAGGACAATGCCGGCCTACCTGGATGATCCGTGTGATATTGGAGCACAAATTGTGAGGGGATCTCTCCGCAGGGCGAGGGCATTTAAAGACCGCCGGAATCCGCTGGCATACCCGGACAATATTCTCTATGAAAGATATAGATTCTCAGCCGAGGGAATTCGTTATCTTTGTCAGCTGATCGGGCCAGAAGTCTGTAACATCACTCATCGTACACTGTAAAAAAAGACTGTTGTTTTTACAGGAAAACGATGGCAGCTGTGGTTACCAGGGAATTCCTGTAAAAAATACAGCAGTTAAATGTACAAAAAAAGAGAGCTCTTGTTTGTAGATTTAACAGTTCTTTTAATGTCAGTCAGCCGTGGTTCATTCACTGTAAATCCATATACATATTATGTCTGTAATGTTATCTACTGTGCTGCTACATGTTTTACAAGAATTCCCTGGTAATGACAGCTGCCAGCATTTTCCTGTAAAAACAAGTCATTTTTTACAGTGTAGCAATGCCCCGACGATTGAGCAGATAATGTGCCTTGTGCCTATTTTTCCAGTGGACAATTTATGTATTCCATCAGTGATGCTGAACATCTGAGCAAGAATACTGTATGTCGTATGATTCGCAAGGTAGTACTTGCTCTATCTAAACTGTTGGATGCATTTGTCGTTTTCCCTGGCCAGTTATCCATAATGCAAATCAAAGAAGGGTTCTATGCAATCGCGGGTAATTACTAATATCAAAATAGGTCTAATGCATGTCCATTAATTAGGCGAAGTGCGGCTTATCAAGCAATGAATATAAACCTACTGTTCTGAAGGATGTTTTTATATTTCATCTTCACCTGCTGCCAGGTGCGTTTGGCACTGCTATTGCATCTGAAATATTGACAGGATTAGGAATAGCAATCATACAGTCAAGGTAGCCTATTTAGGAAACATTTAATTAACCTAACATTTATTAGTAGGCCTATGCCCACTTCTGAATCGTGCTGTATCTGGGCGTAGTTAATGAAAGAAAGTCATTTTTTTACACATACTAGACATTCCACAGGTTAATCATCTGTAACAGATTTGGGGAACAATTGAATTGTACGTACGCATTTACCCGATCAGCAATACATTGCCAACAAGCCTGTCTTGCTTTATTGGCAGACGATGTGTTCGATTTCCCCCTTAACATTAATTTAAATTCCTCGTAGCTCCGCATAATAATCGTGCATTCTTCTTCGGTAAAGTACGGTGACCGCGGCATCATTGAAAAATGGTGACGTGTGCTGCAACCTGCCCCTTTTATGTGAACGCGCACAAACTCCAATTAGGTTAACACAGGTTCAACAAATCAACATCTTATTCAGCATCGTAGTACCGATTAACACCACTTGAGGGAACCAGGTTTGTCAATCCCGGTTTAGGAGGTTGACCCTGGGTTCATCTGAGGTAAGTTAACCCCGCTTCGTAGTACAGGTGTGTAGTATGTGAAGTGCCACAAGGGAGTTGCCTCAGTCCACTATTATTTACAATTTTCACAAATGATTTACCATATATTTTTGATAAAGTTAGTATAGTGATGTATGCAGATTTTTCAACTATTTATGCATCAGCAAGCTCACACAATGATTTAGAAGCTGTTTTAAATATGGAACTGCACAAGGTAGTTGACTGGGTTACGTCCAATAAGTTAGTGTTAACCCCTTAACACCCGAATTTATATAGCTGTATATAAAAAATGTTTTGTGTGTGTTTTGCCTTTAAGTAGATGGTAAATAATGTGGAGATTATTAATTTCACTTTGCACAAAATCTAGATAGTAATATTGGGTATTCTGGTAATGACTTTATGTTATAATGTTATAATAATAATGATGGTATGTGCAAATTTGCGACAACGGGCATACAGGTCAATTTGGTAAGTTGCATATTTGAGTCAGAGATTGTAGCATATACGACGATGGGAGTTAAGGGTTAAATATAGTAAAGACTAATTGCATGATTATTGGCTCTAGTCGTGTTATTATGACAAATCCACTACATAAACATTAAAATTAATAATATGGGAATAAATCAAGTACAGGAGACTAAGCTTCTGGGTGTAAGGGTAGATTCAAAATTATCATGGAAAAAAACATATAAATATTTTTGTAAATATGAGCAGGGATATATTGATTATGACGAGACATGCAAGGTTTTTAAGTTGTACAACATTGAATTATGCTATTAAAGCATTATTACTAGTATACCTGGATTGTTGCCCAGCAGTTTGGTCAAATGCTTCTGGTGAAATGATAAATAAATTACAGATTATTCAAAATAGGGCTGCTCATATAGCACTCAAATGCAGTTATGGGACTAACATTATTACAATGCACAAAAGTTTAAACTGGCTGTTAGTCAAAGACAGACATTTAAATTAAGAGATTAATTGAAAGCTTATTGTCACTAAGTTACCTCATATTTTGTTTAGGAATTTCTCTTTCAGTTCAGAAAATGATAAATACATAACCAAACATGCTATGGTGGGAAATTTTACGTTACCTGTGTTTAGGACTAAGGCCATAAAAACATATTATTCCTTCATATTGTATGAAGGAATAATTAATGAAGGAATTAATGTTCTTTTAAGGAACTTCTAAAGCAGTATTTGCTGACGTAGCTATTTTTTTTTTTTTTTTGATCATTTACAGACAAATTTTTCGTGTATATGGATTGACTAGATGTGTTGAATAATTTGACTGGAAGTTGATTGGTTTTGTTTGATTTTTTCCTTTGTTATTTTATTTAATTTTTTGGAATGCATTTTTGATTATTGTATATTGTGGTTGTTGTTTTGTGTGTACTCCAGGAAGAGTAGTTGCAGCTTTGCTGCAGCTAATGGGGATCCTAATAAATAAACAAATAAACAAAAGACTCCAAGCTGTCATTGATCTTAAAGGGGGCAATACATGGTATTAAGAACTGAGATATGTAAACTTTTTGATCAGGCTCATTTGGGTAATTTCTATTGTCATCATGATTTATAAAAAGTAAACACAGTTTGACAATAAATGGCTTCACTCAACCACTAACCATGAGTGGAAAAAATGTTTGTGTGTGTGTGTGTGTTTTGTTCCCCAGAGAATTCATATTCTCTGAAAACAGGCAAAAATTCTGAAAGGGTATGTAAACGTATGAGTACAACTGTACGTAAGATGTCGAAACACAGCTTTGTGCATAGCCTACTCCCTTTGATCAAGCAAAATGTATAAGATTTAATACATCAAGCAAAGTCAAAGGATTAGCTGGCAGTGGCGAGACACTGCAATCATCTGGATGCATGAGACCCAGATTGCCCTTGTGCATATGTTCTATGTTACATTTGTTTTGAATATGTACGTTAACAGACACTTGACAAGCATGAGTTTTCATCAGAATTGAGAAATGATATTGAGCAATCTACACCAAACCTCAAACAACCTGCAAACCTCAAAAATGTTCTTTTTTGCACATGCTTAGATCAGAATCAGAGGACACCTTAATAGGTGGAAATAAACATGTTTAAAGGCCCCTTCACACATAGTGTGAATATGTACAACCAGGGTGACACCTGTCAGAGCAGCTGGTATGTGCGCATCACCAAACATCACGCCGACAGTCAGGCGTGCACGATGCTGGTGTGACAGTTTGTGCACCTGGGAACACAGTTAGTGTGAAGAAAAAAATAAATAACAAATGAAAAAAATACATACTGCGACGGTTCCTTGCATGCGGAAACACAGCAGCTGCGCAATGTGGTCCCGTGCCTTCCAAAAGTTTCTGATTGCAGTCAGAAACTTTACCAAGTGAGCTACCATCACTGTCCTGTAAAAGATACTGAACACTGCCTCATATCAGGAAGCACATGGACGTATTAAAAAAAAAAAAAAAAAAAAAACATAAAAAAAAAACAACGCACCATATGAAAACATTGCATTGTATTAAATCCCTCTCATCAAGCGGGCAATACAAATATGATCCATCTGTTCCTCTGTAGGTGACCCATGGTCACTGATGTACAGTCATGAAATGACATGAATGAGAAGCAGTTCGCTCGTCTCATTCATGTCCACATCTGCTGGTGCATGTCCTGCCGGCCTGCATGTGCCTTGCCGACACGCGTCTTGTGGATGGCGTGCTGCAGGACACCACGTCATGTGGAACAGCGCTGACGTGGGTGACGTGACAGTCAGATCGCCTGCTGTGTGTTATGATCTGACGGTCCGTTTTAACCTGGGGGCAGCCTGTCCATGTGTGCGCCGTGTGCGCGCACTCGCTTGCTGCAGCCTGTCGCCACAGTGATATATGTTTTATTTATGTCCACTTAATGACGGCAAACAGACACGCGCATCACACTGGTCAGTTGTTAGTCCATGTCCATCCAGACACAGTGCTGTCCAGCTGGGATGGCGAGAATGACAGATCTCCACAGACACTTCTGTCATAGCCACACCTCCTGTCAGTTCAGCGCACACACCAAAGCCACACTCGTGGGGCACTTAGACAAATTTCACTGCGAGTACGACAGTGATTGTTTGCAGTCTGTTGTCATGTTAATGCTGCGAATGGCCACATATTTTCTAAGTGCCATGCGAATGGTGTTAGATGTTCGTGCGTGTCAACTGCAATTTGGCCGACACCTGCTGTGAGAGCGTTCGATGGGCTCGCACAGCACACATTCTGTCTTTCAGACGCTGGTGTGCGCAAATAGTTGTAGCAACAGATGTACGAGGTGTTAGTGGCAGGGACGACATTACATGGTTTGCTTACCATTCCTGCTTATTGCGCACTTAATGCGCAATTTGGCCAAATTTGCACAATGTGTGGGGGCCCTAACCTGTGAGCTCTAACGTCCAAAATACTGCAGTCGTACAGGAATAAATGGCACACTAATATAAAAAATTGAATGAGACATATTCCATAGTGAATTAAATGTCACAAGCCTCAGACCACAACATTTTTTCCCCTTACTGCTACACACATTATGGCTGTCACATCTCTGGGATTACTAGCATTATTTATTTATTTACCTTTATAGAAAGCAGTCATCAATCCCATGTGACAAACATACAGTGTAGTCAGCTCCCCGAAGGCTCCGTGACTAATGAAATACGCTATATACCTGTCCTCAGCTGCTTTTCCCTCTGCTCTCACAGCTACTGGCCATTTGCAAATGTTTGGGGTAAAGCAAAAAATCATTCAAAAATGTGCTTCAGCCACATAGAAATGTTATCATGAACCAGGTTTTCTTTCCCTTTGCATCCATGGCTCAAATGCTCACATTTTTTACTGTCAGGCTTGAGATTAATCAGGTTTAGTGGTGAATAAATGGCAACAAGCTGTTATCTCCGTGAAGCTGGTGGAAAACACAGATGGGCATTCGCTGTGTGGGCAGTTCAAATGTTAACATACCTTGTAATACAATACTCCGTCAGCGAAACGAGGCTTAGCGGTGATTCATTTTATGTCAAAAGGAACAAATCCTCATGCTTAATGGAAGTACTTAAAGTGTTGCTGAGACAATGTTGCCAGTGTGAAGTGCATCATTGAAACAAAAGTGTTTTGTTTCTTTACAGGTTGCAGTGTCTCTCACATTCTCCTGTTTTTGGCTGGCAATGACAAAAGGAGCATGAGACCCAGATGGATTGTTAGTTAAGTGTCCTCCAAGAATTTAGAAAGAATTAGCTTCCAAAATCATGAAAGGAAAAGTGAATTTAAATAGCTCCCAGTCTGTTTGCTTTGAAGGATTCCATCCTTTATTTTGGACAGTTAGCTGTTTTCAGCAGATTAGTACTCAAACCTATCCCACCTACCTCAGTTTTCTGTCAACTTTTTTGTATAACCAACACTTTGAAGTGAGGAATGGGCAATTCTATGTTGACTGGGGGGAAATGAAAACCATTGATTCTTCAGAATCAAAGAGAATCATACATTACACCATCCAAAATAGTCTGTGCTGCATTTGGCTGTAGAAGCAGTAGTAGTAGATTCAGAATACAGCCATTAGAGTTTTGACTGCATTTATGAAATTTAATCCTCCCTGTGCCCATGCAGCATTTTTTCCACTCCTGCAAAAGGACATTAAGGGTGCCAAGAAATATTAAATCCCAGTGCTTCATCAGTGCTTTCTTAAGAAGGAAAAGCGCTCCTTGTGGAATTTGAGTCTGTAGCAACAATAAACAGGTAAGGACTCTCTTCTAATGACTACAGTGATAAAAGAACTCACCTTCAGTAGGCACCTAGTGTATGTCTAATCTGCTATCACAGACAGGTTTTTTTTTTTACCTGAGGCCAAAATATGGCCATTGGGTATTGCGAAGGCTTTTTGTCCATCCGTCTGTCTGTCCGTCTGGCCGCCCATCTGCCCGTCCATCTGTGCTCAGCATAAGTCCAGTCTAATTACTGCCAGGGTCTTCAAATTCACAGGGAGCATTCTTGGGACACAGACCTTGGACAGGTTCAAAGATGGCCAACCTTGACGTATTTTTATGCTCATACGGCATTTGACTGCATACAGAGATGGCAAATACTAGTTTCTCCTTCTGTGCAGGTAACAAGTTTCGTCTGTCTGATTGGTTGCCTGAAAAAGCACTGCAGTGTTAAGACAATGCCTTTCTGAAAAGTGCAGCGATTTCAACTATAGTGCTCAGAGTGACCAAACAAAAAAAGGCAAAGCGTTCTGAAAAATGAAGCTGGGTGTAATTTTTTTTTTTCCTCCCTAGATGGTCGCATGCTACTGCATACCCTCCATTCTGATTTAGAGCAATTTTAAAAAAGATGCTGGTGCTCCGACAAGAATGCTATACAGACACCATACCCATGTGTTGGTTCACCTACAATGACTCCCTGTAGTGACAACAGCAGACTTTCAATTTCAATTTATTTTCATGTATATAGCGCCAGATCACAACAAAGTTGCCTCAAGGCACTTCACACAAGAAAGGTCTAAGTAAGGACTTTGAGGTCTTGTTGATGACATATATAGATAATATTTTACTCATGCTTAAGCCATAGCAACTTGAGCAGTGTGACATCAGTCCAGTCAATGGTTGTGCATGGCACAACAGGCAATCAAGTATATAGTGTTGAATGGGTGTGCACTTGCTTTCCTTTCAGAAAGTGTTAAGCCTTATGTGCCATCATGTGTTCTGCAGTCTCACAATGCAGGCCTACTGTGTATTCCTAGTGTTAATACAAGGCTAAATTTAACAGGTTTCCCAAACTGTTGAACTGTTGCTATGTTACATGGAATATCCAAATACCAAATCCAGCAAGAAAAGTAAGCTAATGAAATTCAATGCAATTCATACAGTTTACTATACTTTTTTCTTTTAATTTTGTTCATCTGCTTCACTTTGTAAATCCAGATACTAAGTGGAGGACTTGGGAAACTTGTAAATGTCTCTTGATATCTTGCACACTTAAGTTTTTCGAGGAAACTGATAAAGTTGTATTATTGTTGCTGTAGTTGTATTTTGGACACAATGGTTATGAAAATGAAAACTTTGCTATAAGTTGAATTAATCTGTCATTTGGAGTGAGCCCAGCACAGTAACCAAGTGTGGGTAATGGGGACTATAACCGTCCCCTCTGTTCTCCTATTCACCTCATCTCCTACCTTCTGTGTAACTGTCCATCTCTTGTCCCCCTGGGAATCCATTCCATCACAGCCCGTAATGGCTTTCCTGTTGTGCACATAATGGAGGATGAACTCAAACTTTCTCATGTCTTGATGAGCCTTACAGGTCTTAAAGTGTGTATGTGTGACTTCTGGACTTCAGGTTAGAGTCAAATTATGAAAATTACTTGAATCATAAAAAAGAAATAATAATTTCAGTTTGTAAATAGATGTGGTTCTTAGAAGTTGTAATTGAAATATAATTTTCTGACAAAAACATCATGGTCCTTGTGTTTAAAATTGATTTGGAAATCAAATAGCAACCACGTAGCTGGATAAATTATCTTTAGACTATTAGGATGTACTCTGATATTTTTTCTTATCAAGAACATGTCTAATGTTACAATTTTCCTTATCCTTAATTGATTTTTGAGGGTACTGTGTACAAAAACAGATAGTTGTAACTCTTCTTCCCTTCACATGGCATTCCATCATTCCATTAGAGGTTATGCAGCGTCATCCACAGAAATACAAACAATAATATGATGGCCACCTTGTTACAAAACATTTATATGTGTTGCATGTCAGACCAGTGTCCCCTGGTTATACAGTGCCCAGTGTCAGACAGCACTCACTATCACATTACTGACATAAAACGCATCTGTGTTGTTATTGTGAGACCTGGTTGTGTCTAAAATAATAAAGGTTGAGGATGTGCAGCAATGCCAGCTGGACTGTTTCCAAACACACACACTCACACACACCCCACACACACACACACACCACACACACACACACACACCACACACACACACACACACACACACACACACACACACACACACACACACACCTTCAACCACTTAGTCCAATTAAGGACCATTTAAGTCCAATAAGGGTCTTGGGTGGCTGGAACCTATCCCAGCCATCATAGAGCACGAGGTGGGGTACGCCCTGGACAGGATGCCAGTCCATTGCAGGGCCACATATAGAAAAAGAAGAGAAAAAAGAAAAAACTCTATTTCAAACATCTAATTCTTGTTTTATAAATTCTTGTTTTCAGTGAGAGCAGTAGGTACATGGAACATCCTGCCAGAGGACATAGGAACAGCACAGAGTGTAATCAGTTTCAAAAATAGATTAGACAAATACTGGAGAAATAATGATAGTAAATAAACAGATGTCTTGAAGCTGCTTACAGTAACTTAACCTTTGTGGCTGATTTAATTTCATTTTGCACTTATTGTCATTAACATATTTCCATACTCATTTCCATACTGCTGGCTATCAATTGCACATTTACTCTTCATAACTCACCCCCCAAAACTGTCTCCATATTGTGTTCTGTCAGTTATGTTGTGTTTTTTTTTAACTTTTAATTCACTTTGTTCAGCTTTTTTAAGCTGTATTGTGTGAAGCGCCTAGAGGCGACCCCATCATGAAATGGCGCTATATAAATGAATAACATTTTCATTTGAACTTGAATTTATGTCTGTGCCTTTTATATGTGTGTGTTGTGTGTTCCCCTGCTTGTGTTTTAGTCTGGGTGTGTGTGTGTGTGTGTGTGTGTGTGTGTGTGTGTGGTGTGTGTGTGTGGTGTGTGTGTGTGTGTGTGTGTGTGTGTGTGTGTGTGAGCGTGTCCCCAGTTCATGTTGGAAGATGGTTCATGTCTGTGTCAGGCTGTCATCCATGTGTGCTCTGCCGTGTCTGTATCTGGTGTATGTGTGTGTGCCCTGGGATCGTATTTGGGTCGTACGAGTGTGTGTGTGCCGGTGCTCCATTTCTGTCTATTTCTGGTGTTTATGGTGATCAGTACTTGGTCTGTAGCTGTAGTCTGTCTGTCTTGTGTTCCTTCCGTGGTTTGGGTCTTTGTACTTTGTGGTTATGTGTTCTGTGTTTTTCATGTTGCTGTGAGTGTTGTGTGGGCCGCTGAAGAGGAGGTACTGCTGGCCCACCACCACCAGAGGGCGCCCTGCTTGGAGTGCGGGCTCCAAGCACGAGAGGGCGCCAGACCCAGAAGAAGTGACAGCTGTCACTCATCCTCTGCACCAGCTGTCACTCGTTATCATCACTACCATAAAGCCGGACTGCAACTCCACCTCCCGCCGAGAAATCGACTACCAGAACCAAGGTAATTTCTCTGCTGACTAATACGCTGTCTAACTTTATTCTGTGTGCAGTCGCATTCCTGTGAAGACCCAGAAGAGGGACAAACAGGAGCTGCACGAGTGTGTGTGATTTGGAGGTGGAGGTGCTCCCTCCTAACGGTATCTGGACTATAGATCACTGAGTGTGCGGACTCACACTCACACATCATATTTCTGCTTTCTGCCAGCAGTACCAGGGTCGACAGTCGAAGACAGAGGCCACCTGGGGACTCGGGACTTGGCGGCTCCGGTGTTCTTCAGGCCGTTGGTGGTGGAAGCCGTGTGGGACGCGGCTTCTCTCTCGTCGGGCGTCTTCTATCTTCAAGCCTGCCCACACTTCACCTGGTGTTTATTGACTGTGAAATTACGACACGTTTCGTTGTGTAATATCACAACATTAAATTGTTACCTTTTGGCTTACTCATTGTCCGTTCATTTGCGCCCCCTGTTGTGGGTCCGTGCTACGACACCTTCCCAACAGGATTTCTCGGCCAACGTCATGGACTCCGAGGGGCGTCAACTCCAGCTTGAACGGCCAATGGAAGAGCCAGGAGCGCAGGCGTCAGCGGGAGTCGGGTTGAGTGAGCTGCAGCAGATCTTAACCCCCTTCAAGGCCCGGTTAGAATTAGTGACCGAGCAGAGTGTCCTCCTTAATCGGAGGGTGGAGGCTCTCACCGCCAGGGTGGAAGCGTCCGATCAGGGCGCTGCTGCAGCCACTCCTCTGGCTGGTCCTGGGCCTGTATCATACGTTCCACTGGTCGTTCAACGAACCCCCCCACCGTCCCCTGAAGCATACATAAGTCCTCCGGAACCATACGGGGGCTGTGTCGAGACGTGCGCGGACTTCCTCATGCAGTGTTCGCTCGTCTTTTCACAGCGCCCCGTCATGTACGCATCAGACGCTAGCCGGGTGGCTTATGTTATTAATTTGCTTCGAGGAGAGGCACGCGCATGGGCTACGGCGCTTTGGGAGCAGAATTCACGGCTCCTAACGTCTTATACTGGGTTCGTACGGGAATTCAAACAAGTGTTTGATCATCCCAACAGAGGCGAGACAGCTTCGAACGTGCTGCTGTCGATGAGACAGGGGCGCCGTAGCGCAGCCGAGTATGCAGTCGACTTCCGCATCGCGGCAGCGAGGTCCGGCTGGAATAACGTTGCGCTCCGCGCCGCCTTTGTAAATGGACTGTCCCCGGTCCTTAAGGAGCACCTACTGGCCAAGGAGGAACCGCGGGAATTTGACGGGCTGATCGATTTGGTTATACGCTTAGACAACCGTTTAAATGAGCATCGTCGGGAGCAGGCCGGGGGGCGTGACCGGGCACGAGCCGTCCCTCCCCCTTCCGGTTCCGACAAGGTGACGTCGTCCCCACGCTTCACTGCCAGAGGGCTCCGTGTGGCTACGGCTCCCCCTGCTGAGGAGGCTAGGGACACGAGCAGGGCCAAATTAAAATCAAAAATCAGACAAAGGAGGCTGGCCCGCGGGGAGTGTTTTGTCTGCGGCTCTTGCGAGCACATGCAGAAGGACTGCCCTAAAACGGTCAAACTACAACACCCGTCCTTAGAAACTGGGCTAAGGGTGGGTCATAACACGCACGCGGGAAAACCCCGCAAATCTGCACGAATCCCAGTAACAATCCTTTGTGGGGATTTAACCCTTCATGCCCCAGCACTGATAGACACAGGGTCTGAAGGGAATCTGCTGGACAGCAGATGGGTAAAAGAAGTAGGGCTCCCTCTGGTGGCTCTGCCGGCACCATTGCAGGTGCGAGCACTAGATGGCACCCTGCTTCCATTAATCACACATCAGACACAACCAGTGACTTTGGTTGTGTCTGGGAATCACAGGGAGGAGATAGTGTTCCATGTAACACCTTCTACCTCCCGAGTGATTTTGGGCTTTCCATGGATGGTGAAGCACAATCCCCGGATTGATTGGCCGTCTGGGTTGTGACGCAGTGGAGCGAAACCTGCCACCGGGAGTGCTTAGGATCCTCGGTTCCTCCCGGCACTATGGCTAATGAGGAGGTCAAAGTTCCCCCCAATCTATCGGCGGTGCCAAAGGAGTACCACGATCTTGCTGACGTTTTCAGCAAAGATCTGGCACTCACTCTTCCCCCGCACCGACCGTATGATTGTGCCATCGATTTGGTCCCGGGCGCTGAGTACCCGTCCAGTAGGTTGTACAACCTCTCACGTCCGGAACGCGAATCAATGGAGACCTACATCCGGGACTCCTTAGCTGCCGGGCTGATCCGGAACTCCACCTCCCCGATGGGTGCTGGTTTCTTTTTTGTGGGCAAGAAAGACGGCGGACTCCGTCCATGCATTGATTACAGAGGGCTGAACGAGATCACGGTTCGCAACCGATACCCGTTACCTCTGTTGGATTCAGTGTTCACGCCCCTGCATGGAGCCACAATTTTCACAAAATTGGATCTTAGAAACGCGTACCACCTGGTTTGGGTCCGGAAGGGAGACGAATGGAAGACGGCATTCAACACCCCGTTAGGTCATTTTGAGTACCTGGTCATGCCGTTCGGCCTCACTAATGCCCCCGCGACGTTCCAAGCTTTGGTAAATGACGTCTTGCGGGACTTCCTGCATCGGTTCGTCTTCGTATATCTGGACGATATACTCATCTTTTCCCCGGACCCTGAGACCCATGTGCAGCATGTACGTCAGGTCCTACAGCGGTTGTTGGAGAACCGGCTGTTTGTGAAGGGCGAGAAGTGCGAGTTCCACCGCACTTCTTTGTCCTTCCTGGGGTTCATCATCTCCTCCAACTCCGTCGCCCCTGATCCGGCTAAGGTTGCGGCGGTGAGAGATTGGCCCCAACCAACAAGCCGCAGGAAACTACAGCAGTTCCTAGGCTTTGCAAATTTCTACAGGAGGTTCATTAAAGGTTACAGTCAGGTAGTTAGCCCCCTGACTGCCCTGACCTCCACCAAGGTCCCCTTCGCCTGGTCGGATCGGTGCGAAGCCGTGTTCCAGGAGTTGAAACGCCGGTTCTCGACTGCACCAGTTCTGGTGCAGCCTGATCCTGATCGCCAGTACATAGTAGAAGTGGACGCCTCTGACTCAGGGATAGGAGCCGTGCTGTCCCAGAGCGTGGAGGCTGATAAAGTCCTCCATCCTTGTGCCTTTTATTCCCGCAGGTTGACCCCAGCTGAACGGAACTATGACGTCGGCAATCGGGAACTTCTTGCGGTGAAGGAGGCTCTTGAAGAGTGGAGACACCTGCTGGAGGGGGCATCGTTGCCCTTCACGGTTTTCACAGACCATCGGAACCTGGAGTACATCCGGACCGCCAAGCGGCTGAACCCCAGGGAAGCCCGCTGGTCTCTGTTCTTCGGGCGCTTTGACTTCCGGATCACGTATCGCCCCGGGACCAAGAACCAAAAACCAGATGCATTGTCCCGGGTGCACGAAGAAGAAGCCAAAGCGGGGCTGTCGAACCCCACCGAGACCATCATCCCCGAGTCCACTGTCGTGGCCACCCTCACCTGGGACGTGGAGAAGACCGTCCGGGAAGCCCTGACAAGGAGCCCGGACCCGGGGACTGGCCCCAAGAATAGACTGTACGTCCCACCAGAGGCAAGAGCTGCCGTATTGGACTTCTGTCACGGTCCAAGCTCTCCTGTCATCCCGGAGTGCGTAGGACCGTGGCAGTAGTCCAGCAGCGCTTCTGGTGGGCGTCCCTGGAAACCGACGTCCGGGACTACGTCCAGGCCTGTACCATCTGCGCCAGGGGCAAGGCAGACCATCGGAGGACGACGGGACTCCTCCAGCCCCTGCCAGTGCCTCATCGCCCCTGGTCTCACATCGGCCTGGACTTCATCACGGGCCTCCCGCCGTCCCAGGGCAACACCGTTATTCTCACCATAGTGGACCGGTTCTCCAAGGCGGCCCACTTCGTGGCCCTCCCGAAGCTCCCGACAGCCCAGGAGACGGCAGACCTTCTGGTCCACCACGTCATGCGGCTGCATGGGATACCATCGGACATCGTTTCAGATCGTGGTCCCCAGTTCTCTTCGCAGGTGTGGAAGAGTTTCTGTAAGGAGCTGGGGGCCACCGTGAGTCTCTCGTCCGGGTACCACCCCCAGACCAACGGCCAGGCAGAGCGGGCTAACCAGGAGTTGGAACAGGCCCTTCGCTGCGTCACCTCCGCGCACCCGGCGGCCTGGAGTCACCATCTGGCCTGGATCGAGTATGCCCATAACAGCCAAGTCTCATCTGCTACCGGCCTCTCCCCTTTTGAGGCATGTTTGGGGTTCCAGCCCCCATTGTTCCCGCTGGTGGAGGGAGAGGTCGGTGTGCCCTCGGTCCAGGCCCACCTCAGGAGGTGCCGCCGGGTGTGGCGGACCGCCCGCTCTGCCCTGTTAAAAGCCCGGACGAGGGCCAAGACCCATGCGGACCGCCGACGTTCCCCGGCCCCAACATACCAGCCTGGGCAGGAGGTGTGGCTCTCGACCAAGGACATCCCTTTGTGTGTCGACTCCCCAAAACTGAAGGACAGATTCATCGGACCCTTTCGTATCCTCAAGATCATCAACCCGGCCGCAGTGAAGCTTCAACTCCCGGCTTCACTGCGGATTCACCCTGTCTTTCATGTCTCCCGTCTCAAACCATACCACACCTCGCCCCTCTGTACTCCGGGACCTACGCCGCCTCCTGCCCGGCTCATTGACGGGGAGCCTGCCTGGACAGTCCGCAGGCTCCTGGACGTCCGTCGTAAGGGCCGGGGTTTCCAATATCTGGTGGACTGGGAGGGGTATGGACCTGAAGAACGCTCCTGGGTGAAGAGGAGCTTCATCCTGGACCCGGCCCTCCTGGCCGAATTCTACACAAGACATCCGGACAAGCCTGGTCGGGCGCCAGGAGGCGCCCGTTGAGGGGGGGGGGTCCTGTTGTGTGGGCCGCTGAAGAGGAGGTACTGCTGGCCCACCACCACCAGAGGGCGCCCTGCTTGGAGTGTGGGCTCCAAGCACGAGAGGGCGCCAGACCCAGAAGAAGTGACAGCTGTCACTCATCCTCTGCACCAGCTGTCACTCGTTATCATCACTACCATAAAAGCCGGACTGCAACTCCACCTCCCCGCCGAGAAATCGACTACCAGAACCAAGGTAATTTCTCTGCTGACTAATACGCTGTCTAACTTTATTCTGTGTGCAGTCGCATTCCTGTGAAGACCCAGAAGAGGGACAAACAGGAGCTGCACGAGTGTGTGTGATTTGGAGGTGGAGGTGCTCCCTCCTAACGGTATCTGGACTATAGATCACTGAGTGTGCGGACTCACACTCACACATCATATTTCTGCTTTCTGCCAGCAGTACCAGGGTCGACAGTCGAAGACAGAGGCCACCTGGGGACTCTGGACTTGGCGGCTCCGGTGTTCTTCAGGCCGTTGGTGGTGGAAGCCGTGTGGGACGCGGCTTCTCTCTCGTCGGGCGTCTTCTATCTTCGAGCCTGCCCACACTTCACCTGGTGTTTATTGACTGTGAAATTACGACACGTTTCGTTGTGTAATATCACAACATTAAATTGTTACCTTTTGGCTTACTCATTGTCCGTTCATTTGCGCCCCCTGTTGTGGGTCCGTGCTACGACACCTTCCCAACAGTGAGTTTCATTTATTTTTCCATGATCCAGTTTACAGTTGTTGCTGTTTGATTATTGATTACCTCCATTTGTGTTTCAATTGTTTCACTTCATGTGTTTGTTTATTTGGTTATGGATTATGGTTTAGTTCTTGTTTATCTCTGATTGCCTTTGGGTTAATTTTGAGTCCTCCTTGTCAGCTTGCCCTTTGTTGCACTCAAATTTTAGTTCTCCAGTTGTTTTTCATTGTTGTGTATTTCATGTCTTGGTTTTATGTCCCTTGATCAGATTTTATTTCCAAGCTCCTCGTGATGTCTGTTTAGTCAACTTTTATTCCATTGGTTTCCATGTCTCGTTTCCTGTCTGTTATGATTATTGCACCTGTTGTTTATTAGTTCTTTTTGCGTTTATATCACACCTGTTTCTGTTTGCCAGTCACTTGAAGATGTCATATTTCTCATTGCTCTCTCCCGTGGTTGCTATCTTCATAAGTAAGCTATGATTGATTATTACTTTGTGTCCCAGCCATCTGTAACTTTGCCCACTTCTTTGCATCTCCTGTTTGATCTCCGCCCTGTGTTAGTGTTGACCTCTTTTTTGTATTCTCATTCTTGCACCTGGTTTGTTTGGTTTTATACAGCTGGATTACTAAAGCACAGTGAATTTTTGCAAACACCTCTCCCTGTATCCTGGCTGCCTGCATACTGGGGTCCTCTCACATTTGTTGTCAGCTACAAATGATAACACTCCACCCAGATGCGCAAACGAAGGAATTGCCCAAACAAAATTTGCCACTCATTACATTAGCATTAAAAGATAATAGAAGGGAAAGCAGCTCACATCCGGATTTGAAGAAATTCTTGTTTTCAGTGAGAGCAGTAGGTACATGGAACATCCTACCAGATGATGTAAGAACAGTACAGAGTGTAATCAGTTTCAAAAATAGATTAGACAAATATTGGAGAAATAATGATAGTAAATAAACAGATGTCTTGCAGCTGCTTACAGTATCTAACCTTTGTGGCTGATTTAATTTGTTGTCGGCTACAGATCATAACACTCCATCCAGATGGGCAAACATTTGAATTGCCCAAACAAAAATTGCCACTCATTACCTGGAATTTTCATAAATAAGGCCCTAAGTGTTTTGTTTGAAAATCTTATTTAATCAGTGGAGAATTGGAAATGATCTGTGACTAAAAACTAATCCAATGTGAACTGTGGGTTTTGTGATCCATTCCACCCCTCCCATTAAGTTATGAATACAGTTGTGCTCAAAAGTTTACATACCCTGTCAGAATTTTTGCTTTCTTGGCCATTTTTAAGAGAATATGAATGACAACACAAAAACTTTTTTTTCACTCATGGTTAGTGGTTGGGTGAAGCCATTTATTATCAAACAACTGTGTTTCCTCTTTTTAAATCAAAATGACAAGAGAACTACACAAATGACCCTGATCCAAAGTTTACATATCCCTGTTCTTAATACTGTGTATTGCCCCCTTTAACATCAATGACAGCTTGGTGTCTTTTGTGGTAGTTGTGGACGAGGCTCTCTGATGGTAAAGCTGCCACTGAATATGTTTCAGACTTTATTTACATTAATTACAAAGAAATACAAACAATATGGCACTTTACGGTAAATCTGCATGGAGTAGACAGTTCTCAAAAACTGAGTGACTGTGCAAGAAGTAGAAGAGTGAGGAAAGCCACCAATACACCCAGACAACCCAGAAGAAGTTATAGGCTTGCATGGCTGTGATTGGATAAATTATGCACAGTGCAAGCTTTGCATTTTGTATTTCTGGAGATGATTGATTGTCAGGCAAATAATTGTGATTGACGATTGACCCTGGGGTGGATGAAATCCATCCTGAGTACCTTAAGTCTCTGGATGTTATGGGGCTGTCTTGGCTGACATGCCTCTGCAACATCGCGTGGCGATCGGGGACAGTGCCTCTGGATTGGCAGACCGGGCTGGTGGTCCCTCTGTTTAAGAAGGGGGACCGGAGGGTGTGTTCCAACTATAGGGGGATCACACTCCTCAGCCTCCCCGGTAAGGTCTATTCCAGAGTACTGGAGAGGAGAATTCGACCGATGGTTGAACCTCGGATTCAGGAGGAGCAGTGTGGTTTTCATCCTGGTCGCGGCACACTGGACCAGCTCTACACGCTCCATCGGGTGCTCGAGGGTTCATGGGAGTTTGCCCAACCAGTCCACATGTGTTTTGTGGATCTGGAGAAGGCATTCGACCGTGTCCCTCGGCGCACCCTGTGGGGAGTGCTCTGGGAGTATGGGGTCCGGGGTCCTTTGCTAAGGGCTATCCGGTCCCTGTACGACCGCAGCAGGAGCTTGGTTCGCATTGCCGGTAGTAAGTCAAACCTGTTTCCAGTGCACGTTGGCCTCTGCCAGGGCTGCCCTTTGTCACCAGTTCTGTTCATTATTTTTATGGACAGAATTTCTAGGCGCAGCCAGGGTGTAGAGGGGGTCTGGTTTGGGAACCACAGAATCTCGTCTCTGCTGTTTGCGGACGATGTGGTTCTGTTGGTTTCGTCAAATCAGGACCTTCAGCGTGCACTGGGGCGGTTTGCAGCCGAGTGTGAAGCGTCCGGGATGAAAATCAGCACCTCCAAATCCGAGGCCATGGTTCTCGACCGGAAAAAGGTGCTTTGCCCTCTTCAGGTCGGTGGAGTGTCGTTGCCTCAAGTGGAGGAGTTTAAGTATCTCGGGGTCTTGTTCACGAGTGAGGGATGGATGGAGTGTGAGATCGATAGACGGATCGGTGCAGCATCTGCCGTGATGCGGTAGCTGTATCGGACCGTCGTGGTGAAGAGAGAGCTGAGTAGGGGGGCAAAGCTCTCGATTTACCGATCGATCTACGTTCCGATCCTCACCTATGGTCATGAGATTTGGCTCATGACCGAAAGAACGAGATCGCGAGTACAAGCGGCCGAGATGAGTTTCCTCCGCAGGGTGGCTGGGCGCTCCCTTAGAGATAGGGTGAGGAGCTCAGTCACTCGGGAGGAGCTCGGAGTCGAGCCGCTGCTCCTCCACGTCGAAAGGAGTCAGTTGAGGTGGCTCGGACATCTTTTCCGGATGCCCCCTGGACGCCTCGCTGGAGAGGTGTTCCGGGCATGTCCGACTGGGAGGAGGCCCTGGGGAAGACCCAGGACACGCTGGAGGGATTACATCTCTCGGCTGGCTTGGGAACACCTTGGGGTTCCCCCGGAGGAGCTGGAGGAGGTGTGTGTGGATCGGGAGGTCTGGGCGGCTTTGCTTGAGCTGCTGCCCCCGCGACCCGACTCCGGATAAAGTGGAAGAAAATGGATGGATGGATGGATGGATGGATTATATTGTCTATTTTCTTTTCTTTTTTTCCCTTCTTTATATTATACTATCGTGGTATGACACAACTTTGGAAGAACGTTTGGCTTCTCTGAGTGGAGAAACCGGGAATAGTGCAACATTTTTATTTTTATCTTCATTTTACATATACTTGTAGTCCCAACTTTTTCTGATTTGTGGTTGTATCTGTTGTGTTTCTGAAATTACAGAACTGCTATAAAGAAAAGTGTGAACATTTTATTGTGTTTTAAAACTTTGTGGAGCAAACGCAAACACCAAACTCTTATAAAGAAGGAAAAAATACCTGGACATGTGCCGGAAAACTGATATAAACTTAACAGAACAATGCAGGCTGATTTGACTCCCCATATATATATATATATATATATTTTGTATAAATAAATCAGAATACAATAAGAGGTAACTCACTTTGAAATAATTAAGACATACAGCTACAGCTTAACTTTGAAAAACAACAGAAATCAGCAGCTTGTATTTTTATTCTGACTCCAGTTCATTTTAGTGTGATGAAGTCATCCTTTTTTCTCATCAGTCACATTTTGTGCTTGAACACTACATTAAGCTCAAGATTGAACAAATACATACCTTTGGAAAATAACAGCTGATAAAGTTCAGCTTTTTGTGATCTGTACCTCTGAACATCACTGCACAGCTTTTCTGTAATTTTTGCTCAGTTCATTTATATATTCTAATTTTTTAAGGATGTTTTTAAGGATATTTGTTTCATATTTGTTTTATTTCATCTCATGATCTCATAAATTCAGTATGCGACGCGCACATGGTGTGAACAGGACGGTGCCATCAGAACCGCACTGGTAGAGAAAGTACAGAGAGTAAAGGCAGCTCCACAGTTTGGTTTTGTTTTTTTATATATATGTTCACTCGGGTTAAAATCTTCTCTCTCTGCTCCGCGTTCGCTGTCTCACGTGATGCTTCACAGCAGAACATAACGTCTCATGCTTCTGTTCAGGAATCTCGCTCCCTCAGTCTGCATTGACTCAGCGCACGTGCGCACGCACACACACACACACACACAGAGCTCCTTCAGTAAACTGCGCATTTTAAAAGGCTTTGAACAAGACGACTGCTGTTTTAATTGGCCGTCTTATTCAAAATTTGAATGTCCAAATGACGGCAGGACGGCTTGCTGCCTAAAACTATGAATTGAGAGAAAAATCAAAGACTTAAAGAAAAAAAAAAGACTCGCTGACTACTAAATTAGTTGTTAGCGATTTCAATCGTCGACGTAGTCGTGACTAGTTGAGCCAGCCCTACAAAACTGAATTGCATCCACAGTGGCGTGTGGCTTTGGAACCAGAACCTCCTCACGCTCCATGTTATTATCCAAGCCTCGCTAAACCATCCAACCAAGAAGAGAGGAAACAGAGTAATTGAGGCAGCATGCGGCTGCTGCTGCATGATGACGTCAGATTCCGAGTCGTTCATGCAACTTTGTTGATAAAATAAATAATTCACGGTAATCGCAATTATGAAAAATATTTGCAAATATGAAAAATAATCGTGATTGGCGAATATTGTAATAATTGTGACTGCCCTAGATAGCGGTGGTCGGTACACGAGTAAGTAGTCCAGGAAAAGCAGCAGTACAAAAAACATCAGGCAAACAGGCGTGGTCAAAGCATCAGGCTGGAGGTCAGGTACACACAAAGAGGCAGGCAGGACTATGGAACACAGGAACAGAGCTGTAATGAGGGCACAAGACACGACAAGCTGGCGAGGAACAAACACACCCGGTGAGCTTAAATAACCACAGGTGGTAATCAGCAAATCAGGAACAGGTGTGCATAGAAAGCACCAGAACTAGGACGTGGCCAAAGAGCGAGAGAGAAACACCCATCACCAAGATCCAAGGGAGAGAGACAAGAGAAAGACAGGCAGACCCAAGCAGAAAAACCCCAGCAAGAGAAGAAACCAACCAAACCCAACGAAATGCAAAAATAACAAACAGAACAAAATATAGCAGAACACCTAGCAAAACTCAAACCTTGACATAAATGGCTTCACCCAACCACTAACCATGAGTGAAAAAAAATAAGTTTTTGTGTTGTCATTCATATTCTCTTAAAAATGGCCAAGAAAGCAAAAATTCTGCCAGGGTATGTAAACTTCTGAGCACAACTGTATGTGTGCTGGGTGCGGACAGCATATGTTAGCGGCAGCCTCTCCTAGCAGCTGGTCAGAAACTGTGGACTTGGCTGTGTTTTTTTCTAATCATTTTATTACAAATATCTGAGATCAAATGGCGTACTGTGTGGTTAATTGTAAGAACAGACCACTGAGTGAAATTGTAGTATTTTTTTTATTTTCATATTAGCACTTTAAACACTAATCAGCAGACACTACTACTATTAGCTACAGTGATTTTGCCATAGTTTCTGAGGCAGCTTGCCGGTCATAATTTTTAATGCCTGCACCCATCCCACATGTTATGAAAACCAACGAACAATCTGCAAAAATATGCCTTAATCATAGACCCGGTAAGAACCCATGGTTACAGAGCCTGTTATCCAAAGCTAGTTTCACACCTTCAAGATTGTGGCCATGTTTGGGCTTAATTTGTCCCACCCAGGTGTCAGTCTTGAAAATGCTCTACCTCCATTTAAGGATTAGCCCAGAGTTAGGTGTTGTCGAGCGCTGTCAAAATGAAAAGCATCTCAAGTCCACCATTTAAGATACAAACCTGCTTTTCAGAGGATTTATCTAGTATATGTGGAATCTATACCCCCCCCCCCCCCCCCTTTCTATGATTGCAGTCAAACTGGTGAAAACTGAAATCTTCTCTCAGATGCTCTCTTGCATAGAGAATTTCATTTGTAGCACACATGCTGCAAGAATATTTATGAGAATATCTGTTTTGTAGGTGTATTGTCATATGATTACATTAATTATGTTATAATTCCTGTTTTACATATCCAGCATGTACCCTTTTATCCTTGCAGCAGAGGCTTGATAAGAGTGAATAATCCTAAAATTTAAAAAATTCTGTTTGAACCTTCTTTTAGGCTGATGTGCAGAATACTTAAACTTTATATATAAAACTGAGGAACTCATGGTGCTGTGTTTTTCTTCCCCAGAAGAGGGCAATCAGGCTATTTACACTTTATTCCCTGACATTTGGCCAGCAGAACTCTTTTAACTCTACACTTGTGAAGGTTTTATATTCACACACATACATGTTATACATGTTGCTTTCTGTATTTTGAAGAATAGCATTTTACTGAAAGTGATGTTCTATGAATATGGTATTTAGTCAAGAAATGCTGATCCAGTTCTGTTAAATAAACCTTTGGATCAATGCGCAGAATTAAAAGGCCTCATGTTTACTGAAATCCATCCTTGCATCTAAACCTAATTAAGCAGGATTTAGAGGAAGCCCTTTCTTATTATCTTTTTGGAGCTTCTCGGGCTCATCGAGGTTTTAATTGTGCTTGACTGGTGGAACCCTGATGGCCTTTTGCAAGCGCTTGATCTTCCGTCTTTTTCATGTTGCAGACAAACACTTCATTATTTCTCTTCACTTCTCCATTTGCAGCCCTTTCTTAGATGAAGGAAGCATACATGTGTACATTTTTGTTCTTCCTCAGATGGCAGTGTCCACTTACAGGATATATGCAAAAGCACAATTTTTGAAAACAGTCATCAGTGTGTCCAACGTGTACGGTTGTTACAAAACAAGAGTTTTAATCTCAATACTGATACCCAGGAAATTTCTTGATATTCAGTCCCATTTTTGATAGCATGGGGGCATCACAAAAAGTTAAGAGGGATAAAACATAGAGCAGAATACAAAAAACTAGAAGCACTCGGAGAGCACAAACCTTCGCCAAGGCCATAGGGTCACTGACATCACATGGAATACCCTTTGGCAAAAAGACTTATCCCACAGTGTTTCACACATCTACTATCATGTTTCAGATTCAGTGGTTAAACCATTAGATCTTCAGCAAATGTATTTATAAAGAGAAACTGCATGAACTACAAACGTTTTTTTTATTTTCTACTAACAAGTTTATTCATTGAGAAGAAACAAATGCTAAATTATTGTTGTGTCGTAACTTAATTTTTGTTCAGCCTTTGTGACCCGTCTTCATGAAGTTAGATGCAAAAATGTTGAAATTGGCCCTATCCTCCAATGATAAAGAATCCTTAAAAAAAATACTGGATCTGGATCGTGTTCCGGATCATTACCAAAATTTAATGACTTCTAAGTTAGGCCAACTTGGTAAAAATGTAATTGAAATCTGTTGAGGCTTTTTGAGTAATCCTGCTAACAAACCAACCAACCAACCAACCAACCAACAAACAAACGTGACTGAAAACATAACCTCCTTGGCGGAGGTAAAAAGGTTGTCTGAGGTCATGCAAAACAAAAATACAGTAACATAACTGTAATATATATATATATATATATATATATATGCCAAAATTTTGTAGTATATTTTATATAGGTAATGCAACAGAGAGGCTAGTTTTATATTCATATGATCCCGTGTGCATCCATATTGTTTTGTCATCACACAGTTGTTATAACTCAAGACGTTTCCAACTTATGATTTCCAAACCATCTTAAATGCAGTATGAGGATGACACTTCAAGTATGAAGCACTGAGCAGAGATGTGAGTCACAGCTTTGACACCAAACAACACTTAAATGAGACACAGTTAAATCTCATCATAACTAGCAAACAGCTTTCTTTCTTTTTTTTAAACCAATGATAACATTGTGTTGCAGCTGGCTGATATCATGTCTGAGCAAGGTCCTTCAAAGCATTGGTTCATTGTCTGCTTCAAACTGTAATGAGAGCAGTCAGAGCATGTTTTTTTGTTTGTTTGTTTTTGATCCCCACAGTGTAGCAAACCACCACCCAGTGTGCAAAATATGCATTAATCAAGTACTATTTCTGGGTTGACTGGGAGTTAGGTGGAGCAAGGCACTACCAACATTTGAGTTTTAAACTCACTCTTTGGAAAACTTATGGTGACATCACAGAGAGGTTGTCCAGGATATATAGAGTCTGTGGTAGTCTGAGATATTTGTTTAAATCTGCCTTCACACATCATGACTTATCACAGCATGACGCATGATGTCAACTTTGGGATGCATTTGTTAGTGTCGCTGAACTTGGTGCATGTGGACAGTGGTAGCAATTACAGATCAAATCAAATCAATTTCATTTATATAGCGCCAAATCACAACAAACAGTTGCCCCAAGGCGCTTCATATTGCAAGGCAAAGCCATACAATAATTACAGACTGTCAAAACGACCCCCTGTGAGCAAGCACTTGGCGACAGTGGGAAGGAAAAACTCCCTTTTAACAGGAAGAAACCTCCAGCAGAACCAGGCTCAGGGAGGGGCAGTCTTCTGCTGGGACTGGTTGGGGCTGAGGGAGAGAATCAGGAAAAAGACATGCTGTGGAGGGGAGCAGAGATCAATCACTAATGATTAAATGCAGAGTGGTGCATACAGAGCAAAAAGAGAAAGAAACACTCAGTGCATCATGGGAACCCCCCAGCAGTCTAAGTCTATAGCAGCATAACTAAGGGATGGTTCAGGGTCACCTGATCCAGCCCTAACTATAAGCTTTAGCAAAAATGAAAGTTTTAAGCCTAATCTTAAAAGTAGAGCAGGTGTCTGTCTCCCTGATCCGAATTGGGAGCTGGTTCCACAGGAGAGGAGCCTGAAAGCTGAAGGCTCTGCCTCCCATTCTACTCTTACAAACCCTAGGAACTACAAGTAAGCCTGCAGTCTGAGAGCGAAGCGCTCTATTGGGGTGATATGGTACTATGAGGTCCCTAAGATAAGATGGGACCTGATTATTCAAAACCTTATAAGTAAGAAGAAGAATTTTAAATTCTATTCTAGAATTAACAGGAAGCCAATGAAGAGAGGCCAATATGGGTGAGATATTCTCTCTCCTTCTAGTCCCTGTCAGTACTCTAGCTGCAGCATTTTGAATTAACTGAAGGCTTTTCAGGAAACCTTTAGGACAACCTGATAATAATGAATTACAATAGTCCAGCCTAGAGGAAATAAATGCATGAATTAGTTTTTCAGCATCACTCTGAGACAAGACCTTTCTAATTTTAGAGATATTGCACAAATGCAAAAAAGCAGTCCTACATATTTGTTTAATATGCGCATTGAATGACATATCCTGATCAAAAATGACTCCAAGATTTCTCACAGTATTACTAGAGGTCAGGGTAATGCCATCCAGAGTAAGGATCTGGTTAGACACCATGTTTCTAAGATTTTTGGGGCCAAGTACAATAAATTCAGTTTTATCTGAGTTTAAAAGCAGGAAATTAGAGGTCATCCATGTCTTTATGTCTGTAAGACAATCCTGCAGTTTAGCTAATTGGTGTGTGTCCTCTGGCTTCATGGATAGATAAAGCTGAGTATCATCTGCATAACAATGAAAATTTAAGCAATGCTGTCTAATAAAACTGCCTAAGGGAAGCATGTATAAAGTAAATAAAATTGGTCCTAGCACAGAACCTTGTGGAACTCCATAATTAACCTTAGTCTGTGAAGAAGATTCCCCATTTACATGAACAAATTGTAATCTATTAGATAAATATGATTCAAACCACCGCAGCACAGTGCCTTTAATACCTATGGCATGCTCTAATCTCTGTAATAAAATTTTATGGTCAACAGTATCAAAAGCAGCACTGAGGTCCAACAGAACAAGCACAGAGATGAGTCCACTGTCTGAGGCCATAAGATCATTTGTAACCTTCACTAATGCTGTTTCTGTACTATGATGAATTCTAAACCCTGACTGAAACTCTTCAAATAGACCATTCCTCTGCAGATGATCAGTTAGCTGTTTTACAACTACCCTTTCAAGAATTTTTGAGAGAAAAGGAAGGTTGGAGATTGGCCTATAATTAGCTAAGATAGCTGGGTCAAGTGTGGCTTTTTAAGTAATGTTTAATTACTGCCACCTTAAAAGCCTGTGGTACATAGCCAACTAATAAAGACAGATTGATCATATGTAAGATCGAAGCATTAATTAATGGTAGGGCTTCCTTGAGCAGCCTGGTAGGAATGGGGTCTAATAGACATGTTGATGGTTTGGAGGAAGTAACTAATGAAAATAACTCAGACAGAACAATCGGAGAGAAAGAGTCTAACCAAATACCAGCATCACTGAAAGCAGCCAAAGATAACGATACGTCTTTGGGATGGTTATGAGTAATTGTTTTTCTAATAGTTAAAATTTTATTAGCAAAGAAAGTCATGAAGTCATTACTAGTTAAAGTTAAAGGAATACTCGGCTCAATAGAGCTCTGACTCTTTGTCAGCCTGGCTACAGTGCTGAAAAGAAACCTGGGGTTGTTCTTATTTTCTTCAATTAGTAATGAGTAGTAAGATGTCCTAGCTTTACGGAGGGCTTTTTTATAGAGCAACAGACTCTTTTTCCAGGCTAAGTGAAGATCTTCTAAATTAGTGAGATGCCATTTCCTCTCCAACTTACGGGTTATCTGCTTTAAGCTGCGATTTTGTGAGTTATACCATGGAGTCAGACACTTCTGATTTAAGGCTCTCTTTTTCAGAGGAGCTACAGCATCCAAAGTTGTCTTCAATGAGGATATAAAAATATTGATGAGATAATCTATCTCACTCACAGAGTTTAGGTAGCTACTCTGCCCTGTGTTGGTATATGTCATTGGAGAACATAAAGAAGGAATCATATCCTTAAACCTAGTTACAGTGCTTTCTGAAAGACTTCTACTGTAATGAAACATATTCCCCACTACTGGGTAGTCCATCAGAGTAAATGTAAATGTTATTAAGAAATGATCAGACAGAAGGGGGTTTTCAGGGAATACTGTTAAGTCTTCAATTTCCATACCATAAGTCAGAACAAGATCTAAGGTATGATTAAAGTCGTGGGTGGACTCATTTACATTTTGAGCAAAGCCAATCGAGTCTAACAATAGATTAAATGCAGTGTTGAGGCTGTCATTCTCAGCATCTGTGTGGATGTTAAAATCGCCCACTATAATTATCTTATCTGAGCTAAGCACTAAGTCAGACAAAAGGTCCGAAAATTCACAGAGAAACTCACAGTAACGACCAGGAGGACGATAGATAACAACAAATAAAACTGTTTTTTGGGACTTCCAATTTGGATGGACAAGACTAAGAGACAAGCTTTCAAATGAATTAAAGCTCTGTCTGGGTTTTTGATTAATTAATAAGCTGGAGTGGAAGATTGCTGCTAATCCTCCGCCTCGGACGTGCTATGAGTATTCTGGCAGTTAGTGTGACTCGGGGGTGTTGACTCATTTAAACTAACATATTCATCCTGCTGTAACCAGGTTTCTGTAAGGCAGAATAAATCAATATGTTGATCCATTATTATATCATTTACTAACAGAAGAAGATGGTAGAAGGTGGCAGGGGTGGTGGCCAAGTGGTTAATGCGCTTGGTTTCAGTTCAGAAGGTTCTGGGTTCAAATCCCACCCCTGCCACATTTCTCCATGTGATGTGGAGTTGCGTCAGGAAGGGCATCCGGCGTAATCAACATGCCAAATCAACATGCAGATCCACCTTGGATTTGCTGTGGTGACCCCGATTGCAAACAAGGGAGCAGCCGAAGGGACTTACTTACTAACAGGGACTTAGAAGAGAGAGATCTAATGTTTAATAGACCACATTTAACCGTTTTAGTCTGTGGTGCAGTTGAAGGTGCTATATTATTTTTTCTTTTTGAATTTTTATGCTTAAATAGATTTTTACTGGTTACTGGTGGTCTGGGAGCAAGCACCGTCTCTACGGGGATGGGGTAATGAGGTGATGGCAGGGGGAGAGAAGCTGCAGAGAGGTGTGTAAGACTACAACTCTGCTTCCTGGTCCCAACCCTGGATAGTCACGGTTTGGAGGATTTAAGAAAATTGGCCAGATTTCTAGAAATGAGAGCTGCTCCATCCAAAGTGGGATGGATGCCGTCTCTCCTAACAAGACCAGGTTTTCCCCAGAAGCTTTGCCAATTATCTATGAAGCCCACCTCATTTTTTGGACACCACAGCCAGCAATTCAAGGAGAACATGCAACTAAACATGTCACTCCCGGTCCGATTGGGGAGGGGCCCAGAGAAAACTACAGAGTCCGACATTGTTTTTGCAAAGTTACACACTGATTCAATGTTAATTTTAGTGACCTCCGATTGGCGTAACCGGGTGTCATTACTGCCGACGTGAATTACAATCTTACCAATTTTACGCTTAGCCTTAGCCAGCAGTTTCAAATTTCCTTCAATGTCGCCTGCTCTGGCCCCCGGAAGACAATTGACTATGGTTGCTGGTGTTGCTAACTTCACATTTCTCAAAACAGAGTCGCCAATAACCAGAGTTTGTTCCTCGGCGGGTATGTCGCCGAGTGGGGATAAACGGTTAGAGATGTGAACGGGTTGGCGGTGTACATGGGGCTTCTGTTTAGGACTACGCTTCCTCCTCACAGTCACCCAGTCGTCCTGCTTTCCCGGCTGCTCAGGATCTGCTGGGAGAGAACTAACGGCGGCTAAGCTACCTTGGTCCGCACCGGCTACAGGGGCCTGGCTAGCTGTAGGATTTTCCAAGGTGCGGAGCCGAGTCTCCAATTCGCCCAGCCTGGCCTCCAAAGCTACGAATAAGCTACACTTATTACAAGAGAGGGAGAGACAGGAGAAGCCGCCATGCTAAACCGGCTAAGAGCTAGTAGCTGCGCTAAGCTAGCGGATTCCTAAAAACACGCAAAGTGAATAATGTGTAAACAATTTAGAGGTGATTCAGCAGAGGGAGTGCTTTAGTTAAGGCACGTGAAGATTACACTGTGAAACAAATCATTATCTAGTTAACTAGATCAATCTAACTGCGCAGATTAAACAGCTAACAGATACAGCAAAACACCACTGTGCTCCGGAACAGGAAGTGATACAATACCGCAGTGAGAGCCAACCACCAGTAGAGGTTCCAGTAGAGATGACTTGTAGGAAACATGCAAACCAGCACACCAATATGAACAAGATCGAAATGACCACTGTTGCCACCTTTTGCTTCATTGAGTATTGCCAGCAATTTAATTCGCCATCGGAGCCCCCCCCCCCCCCCCCCCCCCCCCAAAAAAAAAAAATCCACAGATTTCAATGTTTAACCAGTCAGCCTTTTGATTTTGCAAGGGAATGGTGGCCAAACTATAAAAGGATATGTCCTACAAAACCTTAATAGTAAAGATGACCTGAATGTCTTTTTCTGACGAGCTGAGCCACTGTGTCACAACAACTCTGTTTTGCACATGGCCAAAACTTCATGATGGATCCAGAATGCTCTGATGTTAGGTTTTCTACTTGACACACACTGACATGCACTGAACATTACTTTATGGAAAAATGGCACAGAATTATGAGTTTTCAGCAGAACTAAAATGCAAACAGTTTTACTACCAACTTTATGAATTTTAATGTTCTCCTTTAGATAAGTTGGTTATATAAACTAAGACTACATTTACAGTTTGTTTAAAAAACATCACAAAGGTAAGTTAGGGTTATTATCATTTCAAATTGCATTTCAAAGAATGATAACACCAGTTGACTTTATATGTTTTCTTTACATTTGGCTCCCTGCAGCAGCTCTTGAACATGTCTGCTTTATGATTTGGCACATGTTTTACACTGGATGCCCTTTCTGAAACAACTCTGGCTCTACATGGAGAAATATGCTCACAGCTCCTGGTGTTCCCAAATGATCTCCAAGGCTCCAAGCAAAGTGGTAATCAGGACCTACTCTGCTTCTACTTCTGAGATCTGACAGGATCAGGTGTGCACAGAATAGCATGTCTGTTGCCTAACTGGAAAACAGTTCTATTTTAAAATTCGGATATGCCAGACACAGCAACACAACATACGTGCTGCATCTAAAACTACACCAGCCAGAGGGAATAGCTGACCAAAGGCATCACATCCAAAAGCATCACTGTATCCTAATGCAGAATGTGTATCTCCATAAGTTATAGCTACTGATATCCTAAATAAATAAATACAGTACATTGTAGCAGGAGGAAGAATATAATATGTGTTTTAGGATATTTGAAATTATCACTTGTGGATAATTTTACCTCGAATATTGGGGCACCACCTATGACTGAATGATATTATAACAAAGTTATAATATCTATGATTTTAGGGTCAGTCAATAGGAAATATTAAAATCAATCTCTTATCTTCAGTCGCAAGTTCTACATATCAAGTCTGATCCCCTCTGTAAAACCATACAAAATCACAGACAACTTCACACGTTTAAGATATTTATTTAACTTAGGCAGGAGTTAAATAACAGGACATATCACAGTAAGCAATCTGATGATGATGAATTTCACTGAGCAATTATGGTATGACGTTCAGATGATTTGGTTTAGTTGCGTTAGTTTAAGAATGAAGTCCATCTTAATCATCAGGGAATTTGCTTTGGAATTTATTAACAACAGATGGTTAATGGCAGTGAATAAAATTAAATAAAGCCACTCTGTTTATGTCTGACATCATGCCCCAGTCTTACTTGGATCATATGCTGTGCAGCTGGTTTCCGTGAGGTCCGATGCTGGGAGCCATCTGGTATTCAGTCGAGGGACCGTCCGTCTGCACAGCTGTCTCTGGTACCTTGGTAAAGGGACTCTGCCAGTCACCGCGCCCAGTTTTGTGGGTTACCAGGGGCGCTTTCAGTCGTAATTGCTGTGACTTGCGATGGCAGTTCACGCTCTGTTGCAGCTTAGCTGACCTGGATGTTTTATTTCTGCAGCGCTTGTAGTCTGGCATCATCAGAATAAAGGCTTGAGTGTCTTTATTTTTTCTATTCGCTAAAACAAAAATTTGTCTTTCGTCCTCGTCTTTAGAAGCCGGGTCAAATCAAAAACTCAATACAAAAATAGTTGACTTTGTCAGAAAAATGTTCACGACAGAAATTTGGAGTTTAAAAAGAAAAAGGTTTTAATTTGAAAAATTGTCAAAGGAAGTTAAATACACCTGCGCATTTAACTTAACAAAAGTTGAAAAGTTATTTGTAGAAAAAAAGGAAAAAGTAATTTCTTGTTGGCACACATAAACAAGAAATAAGTTTACACAGCACGTGGTTGCAGTCAAAGGGTCATAAAAAAATTCGGATGGCTAGGCAGTGTCTCAAGACCCAAGAAGAGAGAGCATAAGAGAAGAGAGTGCAAGAGCCCGATTCCCCGGGGGTGCCTGCTTTTAAAGGCTTAAAAGCTCCACCCCCAAGAATTCTGGGTACTGTAGTTTTCTTCTTCGTTCCTTTGTCCAGTTTTATAATAAATCAGCATCTGTTATTGTTAAATTCCTGCTTACAAACCAAGCAAGTCCTGTATTTCAAAACTCTAGTAAACAAGGTCCTTAGAAATATCACTCACACGATTATATATGAAAAAGCACATTAGATAAACTTTCTACAATCTATGATCAGAGCACAAAATACCAGATATATCAATTTCATGCGGGAGGTTAAACAATCACGTTTGTTTCCTTTTCCTCTTTTTTTCTTCTGGTTACAAAAGCAAAGTACACTTTTTAAAGGTGGTCAAACTTTATAATACTGTACAAGTTAGTTACCTGCCCTTCCCCAATTTGTCCAACGGGGTCACTCTTGGTTCATGGACTGGAAGGGCCTGGTTTTTGGATTTCAGTTAAAAATATTATATTTGTCAATTCTGCATCAATTTGAACCAGACAAAATGCAGTGTGCTTCCCAAGTTGATGGTTCGCCTGTGGTATGACCTTTACTGGGATCTTGCTGTAAAACATAGTTCTGAAACTTTTGGGAGAAAGTATGTTGTTCTGGTGTCTGTGTTTTTGATGAGAAAGGAGTGGTCAACATCTGGTCTGAAATCTGATAAAGGATTTACACTCTTGTGAGGAATGCACTTCGGGGTTTATGACACCGAGCCATCCTGTGTTGGCTCAGAGGGTCTCCCTTTGACACCTGGAGATATACCAGGCCTTGCTGTGCTGGGTTCTTCTTTGTGAAAAAATTTATGGCCTTTGCTTAATGCAAACTTCGGTCGTTGAATGTTGGTACAGTTTTTTGCTACAACATAATTATTGGCGGTATTACGCATCATTTTGCGGTGCTTTCCGTATATCCAACACACATCAGCTGTAGCTTTTATTCACATGTACTTATGTGCTCACGTTTGAGTATAGTTGCTGTGGTCAGTACACTCTGATCATGATTATGGTACCTGACATCTATTAATATATATTATGTGTCACCCTGTTTTCACAGGTGTGTGTGTAACCATTGGTCATATCCCATTCAGTGTATGTGCTGCAGCTGATGTGCTGGGTGTGTCATAGTGACACTGGTACATCATTGTATCATCACATGATAGGGCACACAGGGTGGTAATGGTGTTTATTGGTGACCCCGACATCACATGCAACCCTATATGTAGTGTACATGTGTCATGTATCATCCAATCCACACCCACCGCAGTATGTGTTGGCAGTGTGTGATGTACATCCAGCTATTGGTGGGTGACAGGGCCACAATGACGGGGTGGTGTACATGTGGGGCCGTGGTGTCACTCTGTGTGGGTGTCACAGCACGTGGGTTGGGGTGGGTGTGGAGGGTGATGGGCAGATACAGTGGAGGGGAGATAGACATGTAGTGGTCATGGTTACAGGTGGTGAAGAGGGGAGGGTGGTATGTGTGGCTGTATGTGCACAGCTTTGTGACGACATTGCATGTTGTGAAGAGGGCACATGGATGTGGCATGTGGGTTTGTCAACCATCCACCACATGGTCCTGCCAAGGCACGGCACCAACCAAGTTATTGAAGTAGTGCTTGAGGGCTTCGCGCTGGCTCCTCCCAGCTCTGGTGTTGCAACGGCCACTTGCCATATGCTGCATGTTGGCGAGCTGTGCGTCTTGTCTCCTGGCCCCTGGCACAAGGTTGTGCTCCTCATCCGTCTCATCCACCATGCCGATGTGGAGACCTGGGTACCACATCCTCATCAGGTTGTGCAAGCACACACAACACTCGATGATGTCCTGCACGGTGGATGGCTCTGGCTGCAGGGTGGTGAAGAGGATCTGCCATCTCTGGGCCAGGATCCTGAATGTGTTCTCCACCACACATCACCCCCTGGAGATCCGGTAGTTGAAGATGCGCTCTTCCCTCTGGAAGTTTCAGTGGCCATAAGGCTTCATCAGCTAAGTCCTGATTCAGAAGACATCATCACCCAGGATGAAGTGTGGCATGGCCACGTCATCGTGGGGTAAGGAGGATGCTTCGGGGAAGCCCACACTCCCATCTTCCAGGCACTGCTTCAGCTCTGAATCATTGAAGATGTGGGTGTCTGACATACTGCACCATGCCCCAATCTCCACCAAGAGGAAGTTGTAGTTCCCATCTACAAGGGCCATCAGGACCACTGAGAAGAACCCCTTGTAACTGTGGTACAAGGAGCCACTCCTGGCTGGTTTCTTTATGGCCACATGCTTCCCATCCAGGGCACCCGTTGCATGGGTGATCTGCCACCTGCTCCAGAAAACCTCCTCAATGGGTGTCCATTCCTCCAGTATGTTTGGGCAGGCTATGACCATATTCTTATATTTATCCATGATGGCCTGGCAGACCTCGGGATGATGAGGCTGATGGTATTGTGTGCCACGTGGAAGCTGTACATCAGGCTGGGGTATTTGTCACCTGACACCAGGTACCTGATGGTGATAGCCAGCTTCAATCCTGCAGACAGTGCCTTCCTCATGTGAGTGTCCTGCCTCTGGATCCTTGGCCCCTCCATCTGCACCAATTCATCAAGCATGGCAGGCTCCGTCCTCAGGTATTTGTGGAAGGCCTGTGGGTCTTCCACTTGGAGCTCCTCCATGAGTCTGGTGTAATGGCTGTACACCCTCCTCCTCTCCTCTTCCAGCCATGGCCGGGTCTGGTATGATCTGTGTCTCCTCCTCCTCCTTATCGTTCTGCTCCTGGCCTCCATAAGCTGCTACAGCAGCTGTTACTGGAGGACAGCAATTTGCAGCAGTGCTACACAGTCCACGTGGTCCATACTGTCAGTAGTCTGGGAATGATGACTCATTTACAATGGGTGGGCCTTTATACCTTGGCAGGCACCATTCCACCGGCATTCTTGGTACAGTCGGGACATTTGTGTCACATTCAGAGTATGTTCCTGTTATTCTGGATGCTTTCCTATATGTTAGGCACACATTTGGCGCATATTCCGGGGACGTTCTGGCTGCCTTTGAGCTCCATTTGTACAGCATTCAGGGCGCCTTCTGAGTGTCCCCCAGGTGTTATTCGGCCTGTGTTTGGGCCACTGTCATACGGCATTCAGGATGCATTCTGTATATTCCTACCGCATCCTGCCTACACTCTAGGTATTCATACTGTGTTCCAGGCACATTTGACCTGCATTCGGGAGCTACTGCACACGGAACATGCATGAATCATTCGAGGCAGCTTTGGTCCACATTCTATGTATTCGAACGGCATTCCTACACAGCTGTCGGAATATATGTATGTCCCTCCTGAATGTGTCTCGAGGTTTGACTTTTTTTTTTTCCATTCTGACAGATTCTGCTTGATTCCTGCTCATTCGTAGTAGGTGTGACAGGACCCTAACATGGCTAACTTACACTTCCCATATGTTTTATTCCCCTTTCTCTTCTTTATCCCTTTTTGCACCATCACTTACCGGATTGTGTAACTGTGTAATGATGATATCTACCATTATGCAGAAGTCTTCTTTAAATTGTAAAGATAGCCCTTCTTGTTGTGCTGAAGGTCCCCTACAAAATGTAGCATGATTGTGATTCCCTACTTTGAAATCACTTTGGATAAAAGCTTCAGTGAAATTAAAGTAATATGATGTAAAGTCAGCCTATTCTGTGTGATTAGAGTGTGTAATTTATTTTTCTATCAAAGCTCACGTTGTTATGCATCTTGATGATTATCTGCATCTACAATATGTTTTCATTTCAAACCATGTTTAAAGTCTCGACCCCCAAAAGAAAACTGAATGTCACGCTATTGGTCCACCTGGTCTCTACATAGCCCCAGTTGCAGTGAGGGTGAACTATAGCATTAAATATTTTGTGCCCAAAGTGGGACCTGTGGGCCATGTTTACCCCATATTTTCAACGCTTTGGTCTGCCAAGGCAATTGCTGGGATTTCTGCAAATTAATTAACATTAAGTAATAATGGTGATTAGTGAGTAGAATAGAGTACAATTTTTTATTATCTTATAATTTCATATTACATTCGGAATATTAATCTTGAAGAAAATACAGAAAATAAATATAATGCATCTATTGGAAGTAGTTTTACACAGTGAAAATTTATTTTAGGCCCATGGTCTTCAATCCAGATTAATTTATGACCCTTCAAGGGAAAGAATTTTGGCACCTATGCTTTAAATTTTGTTAAAAGTGGTATTTATGGTATTAAGATGTGGTAATAATGATTTTGCTTCTTTTTTTTTCTTTTTGCTTTGTTTGTTTTCTTTTTTACTTCAGTGAGTTTTATGCAGTGATGCCGGTAACGCGTTACTTAGTAACGCGTTACTTAGTAACGCGTTACTCTAATCTGACCACTTTTTTTAGTAACGAGTAATCTAACGCGTTAATCTTTCCACATCAGTAATCAGATTAAAGTTACTTCTTCATGTCACTGTGCGTTACTATTATTTTTCATTGTGGGTCGATAGCAGCATTAAACTTGGTCCGTGGGCAGGAGGTCGGGGTTCGACTGAACTGCCCACTTTAAGTGAGCTGTGAGCTTTTAATCCGCGGTTTTTTGCAGCTGCTCGACTCGTCCTCACCTCTTAAAGCGCGGTGATCAGCACACCTGCACTGAACTTTACAAAGACATTTTTATACTTTTTTTCCTCCTTTATTTATAATTCTGAGCTGAGCCGCTCCGTATCTGGTCGTTAAAAACAGCTGATCCTCCGCGACGCGTCAACAACTAACACTATTTTCCACTCAAATGCACCTAAACTCTCTTTCTGAGGACCACATGATGTGAAAACACAATAAAACTTTCTTACCTGTAAATCTGGTCATGTTTTCTGCATAAATAAATGTTATCCATTCTTTGTGCTCAAACGCCAAAGCAGGGGCGAATCCAGATGGAATGGGGACGTGGGGCAGGGATGTGCCCCCCCCACAACACCCCTAGATTAAAGGTGCAATTTTGAAGCCGTTTTTTACTACAACTAATATTGCTTAAAATAATAATAATTTCGACAAGTAAAATGTTTAGGGAGAATTTAAATGTTAGAAAAATGTTAGAATTTAATAGTTACCTTTATAAACAATGTAGGCTCGAAATTGCAAGTTTTACTGTTACAGTGCTGTCAACAGTTAAATATGAGGTCAAGAAAGACGTCTTTATTTTACTTTTTATAAAACAAGTATTTATTTTCATTGAAGTCAAGAAAGGGTGACTATAAAGTGAGTTTTGGCAAAACAGGTATCATTGTCATGTTGAGGTGGCAGAGGGTTGTTGTCGGCAGCTGGGAAAAGTAACTAAAAAGTAACTAGTAATCTAACTTAGTTACTTTTACAATTGAGTAATCAGTAAAGTAACTAAGTTACTTTTACAATTGAGTAATCAGTAAAGTAACTAAGTTACTTTTTCAAAGTAACTGTGGCAACACTGGTTTTATGTCAGGGTTAATTTTTGCGTTCATGGTCCCCCAGTGTGCTGATGTGGTTCACTATTCACAGAGTATACAGTGCATCTGGAAAGTATTCACAGTGTTTCACTTTTTCCACATTTTGTTATGTTATAGCCTTAGTCCAAAATGGATGAAACTCATTTTTCCACAAAATTCTACACACAACACCCAATGACAATGTGATTTTTTTTTAGATGTTTGCAAATTTATTAAAAAAAACAAACAAAAAAAACTAAGAAGTCACATGCACATAAGTATTCATAGTCAATGCCTTGAAGCTGAAATTGCCAATTTGGGCTTCCACTGCATCCTGTTTCCACTGATCATCATTGACATGCTTCTGCAGCTTAATTGGAGTCCATCTGAGGTAAATTCAGTTGATTGGACATGATTTGGAAAGACACACGCCTGTCTGCATATAAGGTCCCACAGTTGACAGTGCATACCAGAGCACAAACCAAACATGAAGTCAAAGGAATTGTCTGTAGACCTCTGAGACAGGATTGTCTCATGTCAGAAATCTGGGGTAGGAGACAAACATTTCTGCTGCTTTCAAGGTCCCAATGAACACAGTGGCCTTCATCATGCATGAATGGAAACAGTTTGGATTCTGTGAAAAAAGTGCACCAGATCTCTTCCTAGATCTGGCCACCCATCTAAACTGAGTGATCATAGGAGGAGGGTCTTAGTCAAGGAGGTGACCAAGAACCTGATGGTCACTCTGTCAGAGCTCCAGCATTCCTTTGTGGAGAGAGGACAACCTTCCAGAAGGACAACAATCTCTGCAGCAATCCACCAATCAAGCCTGTATGGTAGAGTGGCTGGACGGAAGCCACTCCTTTGTAAAAGCTACATGACAGCCCACCTGGAGTTTGCCAAAAGGCACCTGAAGGACTTTCAGGCCATGAATAAAAAAAAAATCTCTGGTCTGATGAGACAAATATTGCATTCTTTGGCATGAATACCAGGTGTCAAGCTTGGAGGAAACCAAACACTGTCCCTACAGTGAAGCATGGTGGTGGCAGCATCATGCTGTGGGGATGTTTTTCAGCAGCAGGAACTGGGAGACTAGTCAGGATTGAGGGAAAGATGAATGCAGCAATATACAGAGACATCCTGGATGAAAACCTGCTCCAGAGCGCTCTTGACCTCAGACTGATGTGACAGTTCATCTTTCAGCAGGACAATGAGCCTAAGCACACAGCCAAGATATCAAAGGAGTTGCTTCAGGACAACTCTGTGAATGTGCTTGCGTGGCCAAGCCAGAGCCCAGACCTGAATCTGATTGAACATCTCTGGAAAGATCTTAAATTGGCTGTGCTCTGTCAATCCCATCCAACCTGATGGAGCTTGAGGTGTGCTGCAAAGAGGAATGGGCAAAACTGGCCAAAAATAGGTGTGTCAAACTTGTGGGATCATATTCAAGAAGACTTGAGGCTGCAATTGCTGCCAAAGGTACATCAACAATGTATTGAGCAAAGGGTGTGAATACTTATGCACGTGATTTCTTAGGGTTTTTTAATTTTTATTTTTAATAAACTTGCAAAAAACAAACAAACAAACAAAAAACAACCTTTTTCATGTTTTCATTATGGGGTGTTGTGAGTACAATTTTGAGGGGAAACAATGAATTTCCTCCATTTTGGAATAAGGCTGAACAAGTGAAGCGCTGTAAATGCTTTCTCCATGCACTATATGTGTGTTGTGAACCCATTTATGTCAGGTTTGTATGAATCTTATGCTCAGACAGCTGGTGGTTTCACCTGGTAAATAGTGAAAGGACCAAACATTTTGTTATGATGGCTGATATGAAGGTGCGACCTCTGCCACTAATCACACTTCATTTTTAGACAAACATGCCCTAGGCACAAAAATAAGCTTTCATGGAATTGCTATTTAAAGAACATGGAAACTGGGCATAAAAGTAATACCTCGGGTGAAAACTGACAATCACACCTGCACTGCATTGTGTACACCTTTGCACCAAGTGTGAGTATGATGAAATTTTGAGGTCTGACTGACAAATTGTAGCGAGACTCCGTTTGTATAGTACTTTTGATACCGGCACTTATAGACCTTTACACTGATGCTTCACATTCACCCACACCTTCACACAGAGATATGTGCTGCCATGCATGGTGTCCCAACTATACAGGGAGCAAATTGGGCATTACGGACCTTGCTGAAGAGCAACTTAGTCATTTTTGTTATCTCACTGGGGAGTTGAACTGAGGCTCTTCTGATCACAATACTGCCTCGTCAACCTATAGGCCACCACGTGCCCAAGTGTAGCCCAGGTGCTCATGGCCACTTTAGTTTGGCCCTCTAGGTTGGATACCCCAGTGGACAACAAAGGAATCATGAATTCTGATAATGTCCTAAAATGCATTTTGCAATTATTAGCCTGAGCACCAGTGGTTCCTCTGCATATTGAATCATCTTTATAAAATAACTCGGAAATGAAGACTGCAGATTATCACCAAACTTGTTAGGAATATTTATTGTGTGAGCCTCTCATCTGTCAAAGGTCAAGGTCATTAAAATATACTCTTAAAAGCTAATTTTTCCAGTACATGTCTGCAACCAGTACACCTAGAAAGACAATGTGAAGATTAGTACATAATGATAACCTAAAATATGAATAACCCCTAAATATTATACGTTGTAATATTATGGATGTGCTAAGGGACATGCATCACCCCTCTGATGCCTATCTCTTTTTTTTTTTCGCTGCATTTGCTGATTGTCAGAAGAAGTGATGACTTTTTATCTTACCTCTACCATTTGTTTCGATGACACCATCGATCCACCTTGACGTTTTGGCATCTTGCTCACTGTTTTCATCGCCTTTTCCTCCCTCAGTCCACATGACACAAGCATGAGTGACAGCTTGAGTGTGAGAAACAGAACAGCCTGTGCAAGGAAATTGCAGTGCCGCCTCCATGAGTGCTCTCAGCGAGCACTGTGACACGTCTCTGGTGAGATGGAACTTTGTGAGCTATATTGCAGCTTTACAGAAAAAAAAAAAAAAATGTATACAAACAACATGAAGATAAAGCAACACTCATTATCTGCACCCAATTACCTTTAGCCCTCCAATCTATTCTCTTACCTTTGTATTTGACATTACAGACATTCATAAATTTTCTATAATTTTTTATATGATTCAATAATATTGCCACCATAGAATTTGTGTCAGACTCCTGCCTCAAGGTATTGAATGATTGATGCTGCTTAATTATTGACCCGCACTTCTCATCATGAAGGAGACCAATAATTCTGATCAAAATCCCAACACACAACTTATGAAATATATTTTTCAGTACACATAAATGTATAATTTACTGCTCACGCTCATCCAGATAACAATGCCTGAAGGACTTCAACCACTGTTGAGGACCAATGAGGACTTTGCAGAATTTCTGGAAAGCTCCCCATGTGCTGCAATCAAGATTTCGTGTCCAACATTTGAAATTAATAAATAATCCAGAGTTCTTACCAGGATTTTTTCATATCATGGGGGGGATTTAGTGGGGCATAGCCATGCAACAAACATTGCAGCAGTGAGTACTGTAGGAGGATCCAGGGGCATCCCCCACGAAAATTTTTACCCCTTTGAAACACTATTTCCTACATTTTCAGGGCCACTTTGTTTTGCTAACTGGGATGTTAAATAATGTGCGATATGCCCTTAAAAAAAAAAAAAATCCAACAAGCCCCCAATGCTGGTTAAATTACAGCAGAGCGGCCCAAATCACAGCATAGGGGATCCAAATCACATCATAGGGGAGCCAAATCACAGCATAGAGGATCCAAATCACAGCATAGGGGAGCCAAATCACAGCATCTAAATCCTGGCATAGGGGAGCCAAATCACAGCATAGGGGATCCAAATCACAGCATAGGGGACCCAAATCACAGCATAGGGGCCAACTATGCTCAACTGTGCTAGCGAGAACCCTGTACTCCTAAAGTTTTGTCTTTTCCAAACAGATTTTTTACATGCTATGGTTATACCACACTCCCCTCATCAAACTCTATGAGAAGACATTGTGATCATTGTGCTTTAGGAATGCCTTGCCCAAAGGTGTGGCCGAGATATACGAGGTCTGTGAGAAAAGAAATGGACCTTTTTATTTTTTTTTTCAAAAACTATATGGATTTGAATCACGTGAGATTACATCAGACAAGCTTGAACCATCGTGCGCATGCGTGAGTTTTTTCACGCCTGTCGGTTGCGTCATTCGCCTGTGGGCAGGCTTTGAGTGAGCACTGGTCCACCCCTCCCATCGGAATTCCTTTGTCTGACTACTTGCTGAGAGACTGGCGCTTTGCTTTATCAAAATTTTTTCAGAAACTGTGAGGCAGATCCGAGTGGACACCATTTGAGAAATTCAGACGGTTTTCAGTGAAAATTGTAAGGGCTGATGAGAGATTATGGAGCCGGACAGCACGCCGTGCCCCGAGCCGCCGTCGTCAGCCTGTTTCGAGCTGAAAACTTCTAAATTTAAGCCTCTGTTGACCCAGGACATCGTGAGAGAACAGAGAAGTTTCAGAAGAGGTCGGGATCAGCAGTTTATCTGGACATTCCACTGTTAAAGGAGATTTTGTAATGAAAGACGTGCGGATTCGCGCGTCGGGACGCAGCCGCTCATCGCGCGGTGCCACATGGTGTCCACTCGGATCTGCCTCACAGTTTCTGAAAAAATTTTGATAAAGCAAAGCGCCAGTCTCTCAGAAAGTAGTCAGACAAAGGAATTCCGATGGGAGGGGTGGACCAGTGCTCACTCAAAGCCTGCCCACAGGCGAATGACGCAACTGACAGGCATGAAAAAACTCACGCATGTGCACGAGGGTTCAAGCTTGTCTGATGTAATCGCACGTGATTCAAATCCATGTAGTTTTTGAAAAAAATAAAAAGGTCAGTTTCTTTTCTCACAGACCTCGTAAACCCTTCCCAAAATTCCACCCCGTAAGGGATCTGGCCTCAAGTGGTGAGTCAAGGAACTGCAACATTTTCTAGTTCTGAGTGGGCCTTAGTTGAGACATTTGAAGCTTAATGGTGATCAGAACCCCAAATTCAGACTAGAATATGCTGTCATTCCTATGGTGACATGAAATCTGACTTACTCACCTACTCCATTAATGATGATGTTTTTGAAATCTATTCTTTGCTTTCCCTGCTAATACCAGAGAATAATAACCAAATGACATCAGCATTCTTCCAGGAATTGGATTTTGATCTATAGCAAACAGTGAAGGGGTGAGTCAACCTCGAGTGTAACATCAATGCTCCAGCTTGCAATGCAAGTGATAATTATTAATTTCTGTTTAAACCCATGATTTAATTGTACACTAGACTGCAAGTCTGCATGCCTTGAGTGTTTAAACAGGGACTATTTTAAAGCAAAGGGTAGTAGTAACATCATACATACATTTTTTTTCTGTTGATGCGCTTGTATTGCTCAATGATGAATTAAAACTAATATTATTGTTTTTGAAAACATCCTCACTTCACAGTATTTTTCAAAAGCGCTATTTTTTACAGCGTATACACATACAGACATACAGTAGTGTTCAGAATAGTAGTAGTGCTATGTGACTAAAAAGATGAATCCAGGTTTTGAGTATATTTCTTATTGTTACATGGGAAACAAGGTACCAGTAGATTCAGTCTTATGAATCCAACAAGACCAAGCATTCATGATATGCACACTCTTAAGGCTATGAAATTGGGCTCTTAGTAAAAAAAAAAAGGAGAAAAGGGGGTGTTCACAATAATAGTAGAATCTGCTGTTGACACTACAAACTCAAAATTATTATGTTAAAACTGCTTTTTTAGCAATCCTGTGAATCACTAAACTAGTATTTACTTGTATAACCACAGTTTTTCATGATTTCTTCACATCTGCAAGGCATTAATTTTGTTGGTTTGGAACCAAGATTTTGCTCCTTTACTAGTGTGCTTGGGGTCATTGTCTTGTTGAAACACCCATTTCAAGGGCATGTCCTCTTCAGCATAAGGCAACATGACCTCTTCAAATATTTTGACATATCCAAACTGATCCATGATACCTGGTATGCGATATATAGGCCCAACACCATAGTAGGAGAAACATGCCCATATCATGATGCTTGCACCACCATGCTTCACTGTCTTCACTGTGAACTGTGGTTTGAATTCAGAGTTTGGGGGTCGTCTCACAAACTGTGCGGCCCTTGGACCCAAAAAGAACAATTTTACTCTCATCAGTCCACAAAATATTCCTCCATTTCTCTTTAGCCCAGTTGATGTGTTCTTTGGCAAATTGTAACCTCTTCTGCACGTCTTTTATTTAACAGAGGGACTTTGTGGGCGATTCTTGCAAATAAATTAGCTTCACACAGGCGTCTTCTAACTGTCACATCACTTACAGGTAACTCCAGACTGTCTTTGATCATCCTGGAGCTGATCAATGGGAAAGCCTTTGCCATTCTTGTTATTCTTCTATCCATTTTGATGGTTGTTTTCTGTTTTCTTCCATGCGTCTCTGGGTTTTTGTCTATTTTAAAGCATTGGAGATCATTGTAGATGAACAGCCTATAATTTTTTGCACCTGCGTATAAGTTTTCCCCTCTCCAATCAACTTTTTAATCAAACTACACTGTTCTTCTGAACAATGTCTTGAACGTCCTGTTTTCCTCAGGCTTTCAAAGAGAAAAGCATGTTCAGCAGGTGCTGGCTTCATCCTTAAATAGGGGACACCTGATTCACACCTGTTTGTTCCACAAAATTGACGAACTCTCTGACTGAATGCCACACTACTATTATTGTGAACACCCCCTTTTCTACTTTTTTTTACTAATAGCCCAATTTCATAGCCTTAAGAGTGTGTATATCATGAATGCTTGGTCTTGTTGGATTTATGAGAATCTACTGAATCTACTGGTACCTTGTTTCCCATGTAACAATAAGAAATATACTCAAAACCTGGATTAATCTTTTTAGTCACATAGCACTGTTATTCTGAACACTACTGTATAGTCTTACGGCTTGTCCCCCACCTCCCACCCAATGGCTACAGGAATAAGCCCCAGCCCCCACTCTGTGACCCTTAATTGGAATAAATGGGTATATAGAAATTGAATGAATGACCATACATCCCAATGCCACAAACAATTTTAAATATGCCAGAAGAGTATCTCCTGCACTTATCCATCTGCAACATATTCATTCAGGTCACACAGAAAACAATGCAAATATACAAATATTGTTTGAAATAATGTCCCAAATCTTTAAGCACCAGAAACCAATTCTGGCTCCCTGATGTTTCTGCAAAGAAACTTTGGTTGTCAAACATAAAAATCCTATCGAGAGATCAGAATGTTTCTTTCATTTTTATGTTTGTGTGCTTCCTGCTTTACTGCATTGTGTAGTGCCGTGTGACAGATAGCTATAACCTTGGATGGTGAAATCTATTGCATTTTAAGCTGTGCCCTGTGCTTTATCACTATCTTTTTCCATGAGTTCAACAAGGATGCAGTTGAAGTGAATAAATCATTCGGCGTTAGACATCTGCAGTGAACTGTACTGTGTTGACATGTTTAATAGAAAAAAAAATACACAAAATTGTACATAATTCTCTCATGTGCGGCAAACAGGAAATTGCTTGAGGTAGAGATACAAGCCCTTTTCACCTTCAGCAGCAAACAATTTATTTGAAGAGGTAGTTCTGTAGAATTCCAAAACTGTGAATAAGATTGTGTATCATAATAAAGTTTATATTGGAGATTTTTATTATAATTATTATGATTATTATTGATCATTTTTAGTGTTTGCCTGTGTACATGCCTCTGCTTCCATGCATACAGCTGCATGCAAAGGCTACATACAGTTATTGTTGGAAGTTTATATACAGTCATCATGGGCATGAATGTCATGGTAATTTCAGGCTTTTAATGATGTTTTTGAACTGTACTTTGGCCATATCATGAATTATTCAAAATACAAGAACAGGGATTTTGGATCTCCACACAGGGTCAAAATTACATATCCAGGCTCAAATACATACAAGGTCTGTTAGAAAAGTATCGGACCTTTTTATTTTTTGCAAAAACCTGATGGATTTGAATCACGTGTGCTTGCATGAGCCAACCTTGAACCTTCGTGCGCATGCGTGAACTTTTTCATACCTGTCAATTGCATCATTTTCTGGTAAGCAGCCTTTGTGTGGGACGTGTGCTGTGCACTCAGTGGATTTTCATTTCAAGGAAAAGACGGAACGACTGGAGCAGCGCTGCATCAAATTTTGCCAGAAACTGGGCGACAGCCAGGTGGAAATCATTCGGATGATTCAGACAGCTTTCGGGGTGATTTTTCAGTCGTGTGACTATCCGAGAAGTTGCGGAAGAGGTGGGCATGTCACAGCATGTCCTGTGAGGCTTCCAACACGGAGGCACTTTTGCGCCGCCGTCAGCAGCAGCATGAATTTCGCTGCAGCTCTTTTCATGGCCAAATCTGTCACAGTGGAATCTACCGAAAAAGTGCTGATGTCCACCTCTTCCGCAATTTCTCGGATAGTCACACGATGGTCCCACATCACCACAGCATTCACTTTGGAAATGATCCAGTCATTTCAGCATGTTGATGGCCGACCGGAGCGTGGCGCGCTCTCCACCCTTGTGCGGACGTCTTTAAACCGGTTGTACCGTTCCTTAATCTGTGTGATGCCCAAAGCATCGTCACCGAAAGCCATCTGAATCATCCAAATGGTTTCCACCTGGCTGTCACCCAGTTTCTGGCAAAATTTGATGCGGCGCTGCTCCAGTCGTTCCATCTTCTTCCTTGAAAATAAAAATCCGCCGAGTGCACTGCACATATCACCACACAAAGGCTGCTTACCAGGAAATGATGCAATCGATAGGTGTGAAAAAGTTCACGCATGCGCACGAAGGTTCAAGGTTTGCTCATGCAAGCACACGTGATTCAAATTCATCAGATTTTTGCAAAAAATAAAAAGGTCCGATACTTTTCTAACAGACCTCGTATATAGCTCCACTAATACTTGGATAAATTTACCTGCAAGCTGGACATCAACCAGATGCTTTTGGTAGACATCAACACACTTCTGACAAAATTCTGATGGGCTGTTTGACCACTCTTCTTGGGTTCATTTAAATTGGTTGGTTTCATGGCACGGACTCGGCTTTAAAGCATAGTCCACAAATTTTCACTCTGGTTGAGGTCGCGGCATTCGGAAGGTGACTGACTCTTGCTTGCCTCTACTGGTGGTTGGCTCTCACTGCGGTATTGTATCACTTCCTGTTCCGGAGCACAGCGGTGCTTTGCTGTATCTGTTAGCTGTTTAATCTGTGTAGTTAGCTTGATCTAGATAACCAGATAACGATTTGTTTCACAGTGTAATCTTCACGTGCCTTAACTAAAGCACTCCCTCTGCTGAATCACCTCTAAATTTTTTACACATTATTCACTTTGTGTGTTTTTAGGAATCCGCTAGCTTAGCGCATCTACTAGCTCTTAGCCAGTTTAGCATGGCGGCTTATCCTGTCTCTCCCACACTTTTCTGCTCTGGGTTTGAAATGTTTAGTTATTCCTCGGCCTCCTTTAGCAGTAATGGTACTTGTAATAAGTGTAGCTTATTCGTAGCTTTGGAGGCCAGGCTGGGCGAATTGGAGACTCGGCTCCGCACCTTGGAAAATCGTACAGCTAGCCAGGCCCCTGTAGTTGGTGCGGACCAAGGTAGCTTAGCCGCCGTTAGCTGTCCCCCAGCAGATCCCAAGCAGCCGGGAAAGCAGGCCGGCTGGGTGACTGTGAGGAGGAAGCGTAGTCCTAAACAGAATCCCCCTGTACACCACCAACCCGTTCACATCTCTAACCATTTTTCCCCACTCTGCGACACACCCGCCGAGGAACAAACTCTGGTTATTGGTGACTCTGTTTTGAGAAATGTGAAGTTAGCGACACCAGCAACCATAGTCAATTGTCTTCCGGGGGCCAGAGCAGGCGACATTGAAGGAAATTTGAAACTGCTGGCTAAGGCTAAGCGTAAATTTGGTAAAATTGTAATTCACGTAGGCAGTAATGACACCTGGTTACACCAATCGGAGGTCACTAAAATTAATATTGAATCGGTGTGTAACTTTGCAAAAACAATGTCGGACTCTGTAGTTTTCTCTGGGCCCCTCCCCAATTGGACCGGGAGTGACATGTTTAGCCGCATGTTCTCCTTGAATTGCTGGCTGTCTGAGTGGTGTCAGAAAAAAATGAGGTGGGCTTCATAGATAATTGGCAAAGCTTCTGGGGAAAACCTGGTCTTGTTAGGAGCGACGGCATCCATCCCACTTTGGATGGAGCAGCTCTCATTTCTAGAAATCTGGCCAATTTTATTAAACCCTCCAAACCGTGACTATCCAGGGTTGGGACCAAGAAGCAGAGTTGTAGTCTTACACACCTCTCTCAGCTTCTCTCCCCCTGCCATCCCCCCAACACCCCATCCCCGTAGAGATGGTGCCTGCTCCCAGACCACCAACAACCAGTAAAAATCTATTTAAGCATAAAAATTCAAAAAGAAAAAATAATATAGCACCTTCTACTGCACCACAGATAAAACAGTTAAATGTGGTCTATTAAACATTAGGTCTCTCTCTTCTAAGTGCCTGTTAGTAAATGATATAATAATTGATCAACATATTGATTTATTCTGCCTTACAGAAACCTGGTTACAGCAGGATGAATATGTTAGTTTAAGTGAGTCAACACCCCCGAGTCACACTAACTGTCAGAATGCTCGTAGCACAGGCCGAGGGGGAGGATTAGCAGCAATCTTCCACTCCAGCTTATTAATTAATCAAAAACCCAGACAGAGCTTTAATTCATTTGAAAGCTTGACTCTTATCTTGTTCATCCAAATTGGAAGTCCCAAAAAACAGTTTTATTTGTTGTTATCTATTGTCCACCTGGTCGTTACTGTGAGTTTCTCTGTGAATTTTCAGCCCTTTTGTCTGACTTAGTGCTTAGCTCAGATAAGATAATTATAGTGGGCAATTTTAACATCCACATAGATGCTGAGAATGACAGCCTCAACACTGCATTTAATCTATTATTAGACTCAATTGGCTTCGCTCAAAATGTAAATGAGTCCACCCACCACTTTAACCATACTTTAGATCTTGTTCTGACTTATGGTATGGAAATTGAAGACTTAACAGTATTCCCTGAAAACCCCCTTCTGTCTGATCATTTCTTAATAACATTTACATTTACTTTAATGGACTACCCAGCAGTGGGGAATAAGTTTCATTACAGTAGAAGTCTTTCGGAAAGCGCTGTAACTAGGTTTAAGGATATGATTCCTTCTTTGTTATGTTCTCCGGTGCCATATACCAACACAGTGCAGAGTAGCTACCTAAACTCTGTGAGTGAGATAGATTATCTCGTCAATAGTTTTACATCCTCACTGAGCACAACTTTGGATGCTGTAGCTCCTCTGAAAAAGAGGGCTTTAAATCAGAAGTGCCTGACTCCGTGGTATAACTCGCAAACTCGCAGCTTAAAGCAGATAACCCGTAAGTTGGAAAGGAAATGGCGTCTCACTAATTTAGAAGATCTTCACTTAGCCTGGAAAAAGAGTCTGTTGCTCTATAAAAAAGCCCTCCGTAAAGCTAGGACATCTTACTACTCATCACTAATTGAAGAAAATAAGAACAACCCCAGGTTTCTTTTCAGCACTGTAGCCAGGCTGACAAAGAGTCAGAGCTCTATTGAGCCGAGTATTCCTTTAACTTTAACTAGTAATGACTTCATGACTTTCTTTGCTAATACAATTTTAACTATTACAGAAAAAATTAATCATAACCATCCCAAAGACATATCGTTATCTTTGGCTGCTTTCAGTAATGCTGGTATTTGGTTAGACTCTTTCTCTCCGATTGTTCTGTCTGAGTTATTTTCATTAGTTACTTCCTCCAAACCATCAACATGTCTATTAGACCCCATTCCTACCAGGCTGCTCAAGGAAGCCCTACCATTAACTAATGCTTCGATCTTAAATATGATCAATCTATCTTTATTAGTTGGCTATGTACCACAGGCTTTTAAGGTGGCAGTAATTAAACCATTACTTAAAAAGCCATCACTTGACCCAGCTATCTTAGCTAATTATAGGCCAATCTCCAACCTTCCTTTTCTCTCAAAAATTTTTGAAAGGGTAGTTGTAAAACAGCTAACTTATCATCTGCAGAGGAATGGTCTATTTGAAGATTTTCAGTCAGGTTTTAGAATTCATCATAGTACAGAAACAGCAAATGATCTTCTTGTGGCCTCAGAGAGTGGACTCATCTCTGTGCTTGTCCTGTTAGACCTCAGTGCTGCTTTTGATACTGTTTACCATAAAATTTTATTACAGAGATTAGAGCATGCCATAGGTATTAAAGGCACTGTGCTGCGGTGGTTTGAATCATATTTATCTAATAGATTACAATTTGTTCATGTAAATGGGGAGTCTTCTTCATAGACTAAGGTTAATTATGGAGTTCCACAAGGTTCTGTGCTAGGACCAATTTTATTCACTTTATACATGCTTCCCTTAGGCAGTATTATTAGAAAGCTTTGCTCAAATTTTCATTGTTACGCAGATTATACCCAGCTTTATCTATCCATGAAGCCAGAGGACACATACGAATTAGTTAAACTGCAGGAATGTCTTACAGACATAAAGACATGGATGACCTCTAATTTCCTGCTGTTAAATTCAGATAAAACTGAAGTTATTGTACTTGGCCCCGCAAATCTTAGAAACATGGTGTCTAACCAGATCCTTACTCTGGATGGCATTACCCTGACCTCTAGTAATACTGTGAGAAATCCTGGAGTCATTTTTGATCAGGATATGTCCTTCAATGTGCATATTAAGCAAATATTTAGGACTGCTTTTTTGCATTTGCGCAATATCTCTAAAATTAGAAAGGTCTTGTCTCAGAATGATGCTGAAAAAGTAATTCATGCATTTATTTCCTCTAGGCTGGACTATTGTAATTCATTATTATCAGGTTGTCCTAAAAGTTCCCTGAAAAGCCTTCAGTTAATTCAAAATGCTGCAGCTAGAGTACTAGCGGGGACTAGAAGGAGAGAGCATATTTCACCCATATTGGCCTCTCTTCATTGGCTTCCTGTTAATTCTAGAATAGAATTTAAAATTCTTCTTCTTACTTATAAGGTTTTGAATAATCAGGTCCCATCTTATCTTAGGGACCTCATAGTACCATATCACCCCAATAGAGCACTTTGCTCTCAGACTGCAGGCTTACTTGTAGTTCCTAGGGTTTTTAAGAGTAGAATGGGAGGCAGAGCCTTCAGCTTTCAGGCTCCTCTCCTGTGGAACCAGCTCCCAATTCGGATCAGGGAGACAGACGCCCTCTCTACTTTTAAGATTAGGCTCAAAACTTTCCTTTTTGCTAAAGCTTATAGTTAGGGCTGGATCAGGTGACCCTGAACCATCCCTTAGTTATGCTGCTATAGACTTAGACTGCTGGGGGGTTCCCATGATGCACTGAGTGTTTCTTTTTGCTCTGTATGCACCACTCTGCATTTAATCATTAGTGATTGATCTCTGCTCTCTTCCACAGCATGTCTTTTTCCTGATTCTCTCCCTCAGCCCCAACCAGTCCCAGCAGAAGACTGCCCCTCCCTGTGCCTCATTCTGCTGGAGGTTTCTTCCTGTTAAAAGGGAGTTTTTCCTTCCCACTGTCGCCAAGTGTTTGCTCACAGGGGGTTGTTTTGACCGTTTGGGTTTTTCTGTAATTATTGTATGGCTTTTGCCTTACAATATAAAGCGCCTTGGGGCAACTGTTTGTTGTGATTTGCCGCTATATAAATAAAATTGATTTGATTTGATTTGATTTAAAGCTCTGGTCACACAGCATTAACATAGGACAATGAAGCCCAAACAAAACAAGAAATCTGAACTTTTGTTGACTTTTGGAGGCATCGTTTAACCTTTGTTCAGCTTCGTTCCTATAGCTGGCACTTGAAAAATTTGAACGAATACCTCCAACAACCTCAGTTCATCCGTATTTCATTTTGCTTTCATTCTTGACGGTTTATCATTTGCTTAGTTTTCATAACTTTGGCATTTTGTTTGACTTTCATCCAGTTTTGTTCAACCTCCCAAGTCCGACATATTGAAGGCCGACAAATGCAGCAATATTTGAACAAATAACTAAATATAATAAAATAACTAATGCTTCAACGAGCTGAACTAAACATCCTTTTATCGCTACTGATTTGTTCATTTTTGGGACAAAAAGCAACATTTCCACACAGAAATAACAGTGTTAAAAAAGTTTTATCAACTGCTATAACTATTTACGCACATTTCAACGGTTTGTGACTGGCCTGTGTGTGCCTGTGTGTGCATATCTTCGGGAGTAGCTTTGTTTGACATGGAGTTCCTCATGGCTGATGCCATGGACTCGTCAAACATACTCGAGACTAGGGATGAGCGAGTACACTACTATCTGTATCTGTTCAACCATCTAAATTATCTATCTGTATTCAGAGTGGGCGTGGCCTAAAGCGGAAGTGGGTGTGGTTTAACCAGACATGGGTGGGGCTCACATCTGTACATTATTTTAAGTCGGAAATTGATCTATATTGATCAGAAGTTGCTATATTTCTTGTTTATTTGAAAACTATTTACAGAACAGCCTCAAAATTGAGATGCAAATGAATGATTTTGTTCATAAAAGTAAGAGAACTGTTTACAGAACAAGTTTTTTTATGAACTCAGAACATGAATTTTTTTGTGTATGAATGAATATTTACAGAACAGCCTCAGAATTGAGATGCAAATTAATGATTTTGTTCATAAAAGTAAGAGAACTATTACAGAACAAGTTTTTTTATGAACTCGGAACATGAATTTTCTTAAGTGTATGAATGAATATTTACAGAACAGCCTCAGAATTGAGATTCAATGTTTTTGATCACAATCGTAAAGGAACTATTTTACAAAGCAAGTTTTTTATAAACTTAGAACATGAATATTCTTAAGTGTATGAATGAATATTTACAGAACAGCTTCAGAATTGAGACGGAATGTTTTTGATCACAATAGTAAAGGAACTATTTTACAGAACAAGGTTTTTTATAAACTCAGAACATGAATATTCTTAAGTGTATGAATGAATAACAGAACAAGCTCAAAATTGACATTCAATGTAATAGGAAATTATGAACTATTAAGTATGCATGAACAAGAGTTGTCCTACTCAACACAACTTTCTTTATTATTATTATTATCATTATTATTATTATTATTATTATTTTATGATCAAACTGTGATTCTTTTCAATTATTTATTTATTTTTACTACCTAACGTTCTTGGTATTTTGATTAAGGTGTATGTGCGTGTGTGTCTGTGTACATGTGTGTGTGACTGAGTGAGAGGGAGAGAGAAAGGTTGTTCTAAGACTGTTTATTTTATAATGATCTGTGTGAACATGATGATTCATGCAAACATCCAGTGATGGCAAACAGGGAAATAATGTCAGCCTTGTTTACTTTACACTGTGTAAAAAAAAAAAATCTGTTAAATTAATGGTGAAATTCTGTAAAATCACAACATAAAGAAATTGTAGAAAGAAAAACAATAGAGTGGTGTTTAATTTACAGCAATAATGTGTAAAATGTGGACCCAAACTGAAGTGGAAATTTAACAGTACAGATATGTTCAAATAATCATATACCATTGTATATATTTTACAAATGACTGTGGTTTAAACACAGAAAAACCATAATACCAAACAACTGTCCAATACAGTGAGATTTTACAGATGAGAATTTTCACAAATACAGTAAAATACTGATAATTAAAGGTTTGATAAAAGAGGTGATGTGTCTGTTTAAACTACATTTTGAGGGTAATTAAACATAAGGTGACCGGTTTGCAGAGATTTTATGTTCTAAATAGACAATAAAATTACAACAGGTTTACACTATAAAATTTACATGTTTTATGTAAAACCATTTACATAATCTCTGTAATTTTTACAAAATTATCCTGGTAACCACAGCTGCCAGAATTTTTCCGTAAAAGCAAGGGAATTTTTTTTACTGTGTATTCTTCTCAAAAGCACCGCGTTCAGTACAAGCAAAGTTTTCCAACTGATTTTATATCACCAGCCAGCAAACAAACGGTTAAAAAAAAAAACCTGAGCGGAGTGGAGGCAGTGAGCGACATAACACAAGCTGCTTTCAGCTCTCTCTTGTCACCGCGTATGTTATGAAACAAGTTCACCAAGTAACTTTAAATATCATACAAACCAAAACAGAGGCGAATTGAAGAAAAATTAAGGAGCACAGCAACGTGAGCTAGAGTCAAACCAAACACAGAGAGAGAGCAGATCCTGTGTGTGTGTGTGTGTGTGTGTGTGTGTGTGTGTGTGTGTGTGTGTGTGTGTGTGTGTGTGTGTGTGTGTGTGTGTGTGTGTGTGTGTATGTGAGAAGCTGCAGTGAGATGTGTCTGTGTAGGGAGGGGCGGGCGCTGTGTGTGACTGGCCAAACACAGAGCGTGAAGACAATCAGTTAGCCAATCAGGATTTTCCTTCAGCACGAACACAGATATTGACAAGTTTTACTCAAATCATGCTCGTGCTTGTGAAATTGCTTTATCCGTACTGGATACTCGTCTGAAACGAGTACCTGGCTCAACCCTACTTGAGAGGTCAAGTACTATCTCAGATAAAGTGTACAAGAAGGTACAGACATGCCATGAGAACTCAGAATGTGAACTTGTTGTGAAGACAAACAAAATCTCTCACCTGCTGTCAAGACAAACAAAATCTCGCACCTGCAAATACTGTGGAAATGAGGACAGGGCTGGCTGCGCTCGATTTTACACCTGCTTTCGGCCAAGTCATCATGAATGTTTCGTATTGATTTTGTTTAAAGTGTCAAGGTCAATGTTCATTTTGTTTTTCTTCCATTAGTTTCGGATTTGTTTCATTCCTTTTGTTCAGTCCTTCACTGACATCTCTACAGACGTTGTCAATGAATTTCATTTTAATCTTGAGTTCACTTGATTCACAGGCTTTTCGGTGATGGGAAAAGTGCAGGATCTTTCGTCCATCTTTTCTCCATGCTTTTTGACTTTTTACTCTTCATCCAGCTTTCACGGTTGCTGTGCAACCGGAGCGTAATGTTTGCCTGCTTCATCCAACCCACAACCAATTTTGATGTGTGTTTGCAATCATCATCTTGTTGGAACATCCAATTGTGGCCACGTTTCAACCATCTAGCTCAGTGGTGTCCAAAGTATTCCAGAAAAGGCAAAGAGGGTGCAGGTTTTCTTTGCAGCTACTGACTCCAGCAGATGATTTCACTGATTAACTCATCCCATCTGCTCAAAGTGATATTAATCAGTGAAATCACCTGCTGGAGTCAGTAGCTGCAAAGAAAACCTGCACCCTCTTGGCCCGTTCTGGAATACTTTGGACACCATTGGTCTAGCTGTTGATTTGAGGTGACACTGAAGAATTTGGAGGTAATCCTCCTCCATTATTCATCCATTAGGGGCAATGTACCAGTACCACTGGCAGAAAAAAAAACAGCCCCAGAGCATGATGCTACCACCAACATGCTTGACACTGTAGAGTGTTCTAAGGCTACATGCTACAATGTTCTAAGGCTTGAAAGACTCACCTTCGCTTATACAAACATACTTCTTGTCACTGTGGCCAAATAGCTCAGTCTTTGTCTCCTCTGACCATGAAACCTTTCTTCTGTGGGCAGCTGCAAATTTCAGTGTAGCCTGAAGGTGTTAGTTTTGGAGCAGGTGTTGCGTTTGCCGTGAAATGCAGACAGCAACCAAAATGGGAGGTGAGGTGATTATCCAGGTGATTTATTGCCACACACAGGAAGAAAGTCCAACAAAACAGAATGAGTACAAAGGGGTTCACAGGAGTCCTTAACAAAACACAAACTAGAAACGCTGGTGGAGGGTGGCAACAAACAAACTGAATTAACAAAGGGTTCCGACAAAAAAAATGTAACACACAGCAAAACTCTTGGAGGTGTCAAGGAGGAATCAAACAGTAACAGCTACATAGGGGAGGGGGCAAGGATAACAACATTCTCACAAACGGAAGGAACCAAAGAGAAGAATCCAGCAACAAAAGAAATATTGCGGACTTAAGCACAAAAACGTAATTGAACTAGAGTACCGCGTTCATGGAGCACAAACCTCCACCAACACTAGTTTCCAATTACACATTTTTACCTTGGAAAAAAATTTCAAGGTCAAAGTCCTGTTTGAAGTAACTTTTCATATGTTAAAGTACAATACAAAATAAAAATCAAAAGGGCTGTTTGTGCCAAAATCAAATTCCCACTAAATCCACAATACAGATCAGATGAGGATCAAACTTATTCTAGCCATTGAGAGTGCCAGTTAGCACCTCATTGTCACAAAGGAGATTGAGGGAGACACTTTTGATTGAGATATAATGCAAATTTAAAGCAAATGAGCTTTTGAATATTAAATTCAAATGTCTGCAAAATGCAAAACCTGGATGAGATCCAGATCAAACTTTGTCAGGAGATGGTGAATGCCAGTCTGCACCTCACTTTCAAATGTGAGAGTGATTGGTGCACACTTAAGATATAATGTATAATGTACATAAAATGGGGGTTTTCAGTGTTACATTTAAATGACCACAAAATCTGAAATCTGGATCAGATCCGGTGTTCTGTCGAGATGAGGTTCGCCATCGAGATGAGGTGCGTGTCACCTCTGCTCGACAGATAAGTCTGTCGAGATGAGGTGCATCGTCGAGATGCACCTCACATATGCAGCGTAACTGCATATGTGTGCACTGAAAAAATTACTTGACGAAGTCTGCTTATTTTGATGGGGAAGTAAATGTATAAATTGTTCATCTGAACGTAGTAAAGTATAAAATCTACTCACTATAAAATGATAAGTATTTTTAACCTGGAGTTAGCTTATTTCAACAGGCAAAATATACATATACACACATTTATGCTCCTAACATAAAATATGGAAAATGTTTTACTTACTAGGCTATAAATACACTGAATACAATTAATAAATGAAAAAAACTTTGACGGAAAAAACAAAAAAAAAAAGAAAATGCGCATGCGCAGTTGCACGTCAAGTGAGTTACATCATCTCCCCATGTGCAGTTGCACGAGGCACCTCATCTCGACGGGTGACGTCTTTAAGTCCGGGGTAGAGCGATGTGCGCATGCGCACGCATGTGCAGTAGAGCGACGCACCTCATCTCGACATTCACCTCATCTCGACGGGACACCGGATCAAACTTTGTCAGTGGATAAAGTATACCGTCCTACATAAGGCTTTCAGATATGAAAGACATTTGATCTTTTTTGCCAGAGTTATGCATTTTTGAAAATTCATTCAATGTTAAAGTTAGGGATTTTTCAGATTTTCCAAGATTTTTCCTGACTTTGACCTATGACCTTGAAAATTCAATTAGCTCTTTCCAATCAGAATACAAATCTTCAGTAAATATTTCATAACTATATTTTTAAAAAAATGCAGGCTTTAGGGCCCTGTGCCACTGAGGAGTGGATTAATTGCGCATGAATTGAGTATACAAATTGCGGGCGTTCGTTATCGTCCGTAACAAAAATGGCCCAAAATGACAAATGTCCCAGTATGAATTACGGATATATTAATAATATATAGCGAATAGATGATGAACAGTCACGGTTATATAACACATGTAGTGAGGAAACTGATCCGACACATTGAGATTATAACGGCAGTATTACGGGTGTATTATGAATGCATCGCGCACATGTTGCGTGTGCACGGAATCTGCATTGCTGTCATAAAATAAGCGCACTCGCTGCTTTCGGCATCACTATTCACACCAACAATACAGCCTCTGGAGCAAGTGCTGGACTTGGACAAGTTGATCACAGAGTTAATGTTCATGTTGTCATGTGAGGGTTAACTGTTCATGAGTTTGGGGAACGGTAGGGGGGAAGCCGCGTGGGGTGTGAGACGGTGTTTTTGTTTTTTTATTTTTTTTGAGTGTCACAGAAAACAGACTTCAGCGTGAGTTGTGGCTAACCATCAACTCTTCCCTTTGTTGGTGTTAAATAAAAGTCCTGGAGGATACCCGATTGCAGTAGCTATGTCTTTGTGGATCTACACAGCTGGACCGGCAGTGACTGGCAGGTATGTCACTTTCTGCCACATATAGTACTTTGGGTTTACGTGACGTGTTTGTTATGCATTCAGATTGTCCGCAAATCAGCTGCAAAGCAGATGTAATAAAAACGCTTTATTCGTGGCCAATCTGTATGCAGTCGCTACAACATATTTTATTTTGTGATGTGGACGTGATAGGCACGATATATATCTGTTTTACACACTGTCCCAGTCCGCTGCCAAGCCGCAAATCCCTGTCAGTTGTGGATATCAGCAGTTAACAGCAGATATACAGCGCATAGAGTGAGTATGTATTGTGTATGAATTGAGTATGTATTGAGTATGTAAGGCGGATGTCATCCGCATCCAGATTTTTGAGCTACTCAAAAAACCTGGCTGCGGACATGCGTGCCTCTGCGGATGATTACAGGCATGTTCGGATGACGGCCAACTCATACAGGCATGTTACACGGATATTCCACAATCCTCCTAAACGCCAGTTCACAAACAGACAAGCAAACAAACAGGCAAAAAAAAACCTCTGCCCAACATTGTTGGCGGAGGTAAAACAGAGAAGACAAAAAGACACAGGGGCACAGACAGGGGGTATACCACAACAGCAGGGGCTTCTTTCTTGGTTGGCATCCTCTCAGTCCAAAACCCGCTTCACTGTTGTCAGTGACACCGGTGTTCCAGCAGTTTCAAGTTCATGGCAGGCCTGAGCCTTGGTGGTTCCTGGGTTGTTCCTAAACATCACAAACAGTTTTTTTTCTCATGTGCAGGTGTCAGTTTGGGTTCCAGACCCTGGCAAAGTGGTGACACTTCTAACTTGTACTCACATACAGTTGTTTGAACTGATGATCTTGGAATCTGCAGTTGTTTAGAAATGGCTCCACTAGGCCTTCCCAAATTGTGTAAATGTACAATTCTCCTAAGATCTTCACTGAGTTAATTAGACTTTGCCATTGTCCTGAGCATTGGTCAGTCTAATGAATGCTGTCAGACACACCCTTTTAATGCTGACAAAGAGAAACTATCAGTTGCAGTCAATCATGATCACTATTGAGGAGTTAATAGGCCTTGGCCTTGTTATGATAAAAGACTTTGTGGCGCTTTTAGCACCACTGATTAAAATATTTAGGTGAATGTATGTATATATTTGACTGTGTATGTTTAATTTTGGCCATGTATGGGTTAGAAAAGATCCAAAATAAATTAAGATTTGTGCACCTATTTATTGTACAGTAGTGTTCAGAATAACAGTAGTGCTATGTGACTAAAAAGATGAATCCAGGTTTTGGTATATTTCTTATTGTTACATGGGAAACAAGGTACCAGTAGATTCAGTAGATTCTCACAAATCCAACAAGACCAAGCATTCATGATATGCACACTCTTAAGGCTATGAAATTGGGCTATTAGTAAAAAAAAGAAAAAAGTAGAAAAGGGGGTGTTCACAATAATAGTAGCATCTGCTGTTGACACTACAAACTCAAAATTATTATGTTCAAACTGCTTTTTTAGCAATCCTGTGAATCACTAAACTAGTATGTGGTTATGTGCCGACGCGGGTTGAGGAGCGGACCTGCGTCTGACTGAACCCAGCACTGAAAGCGGTTCCAAAAACAAAACATTTATTTCCCTTTCTGTGCAATAATTGTGTACAACATAAGATATGGCTTGTCTGGCGGAGTGAAGGACGGCGCGCTCTCCAGCGCCCAAAGGGATCGAAGCCCGGCACTTCTGGACTCAAATTCACCGCCAAACACCCCCCCAGGTGGACACGACAAACTGACTCTGTGAAGGATAGAAGAGGTGAGGTAAGTCAACAGCTACAACTAATATCCTTCAAAGGCACACACTATCAGCAACACATTCAGGTCTAAATTTAAGCTTTATGTAAATGAGCAGCTTCTCACAACAGGTGGAGGATCATCAGTCCGCACGCCACGGCCGTGAGAAGCGAGCTGCACAATTCTCATCAATGTTCAAATATACTGCGTAACAAAAATACCAAATTACTATTAACACTTATTCAGACAATCAATCACCTCTGATGTGTGCTGACAGCATGTGTCCCTCACCCGTCCTCCTTCACAGGCACGATGTGTCAAACCCAGGCGCGGTCCTCAGCGTCTCACAAACGAACGTCACAAGGTCGAGTTCCCGGCAGTTCTGCTTGAACCACTCATGCCTTAAATGCAGAACGCCATCTAATTATCTGCTTCAGCTGAAAGTCCTTAAGTCTGCACGTGAGCATCATCCACAGGTGCTGCAAGTCATTAGGCCTGCATGTGGACATCCTCCACAAGTGCAGCCAATAATGTTGATGAGGGTGAAGGATTCTTCTTCCAGCACCTTCTCCACAGACAAAAACCAGTTTGCATACCACCTGGAGAGCAAAGAAAAGAAAACAACACAAAAACATCCAGCCAAACCCCCCAACACACAACATATTTAGTTGTATAACCACAGTTTTTCATGATTTCTTCACATCTGTGAGGCATTCATTTTTTCTTGGTTTGGAACCAAGATTTTTCTCATTTACTAGTGTGCTTGGGGTCATTGTCTTGTTGAAACACCCATTTCAAGGGCATGTCCTCTTCAGCATAAGGCAACATGACCTCTTCAAGTATTTTGACATATCCAAACTGATCCATGATACCTGGTATACGATATATAGGCCCAATACCATAGCAGGAGAAACATGCCCATATCATGATGCTTGCACCACCATGCTTCACTGTCTTCACTGTGAAATGTGGCTTGAATTCAGAGTTTGGGGTTGTCTCACAAACTGTCTGTGGCCCTTGGACCCAAAAAGAACAATTTTACTCTCATCACTCCACAAAATATTCCTCCATTTCTCTTTAGGCCAGTTGATGTGTTCTTTGGCAAATTGTAACCGCTTCTGCACATGTCTTTTATTTAACAGTGGGACTTTGCGGGGGATTCTTGCAAATAAATTAGCTTCACACAAGCATCTCCTAACTGTCACAGCACTTACAGGTAACTCCAGACTGTCTTTGATCATCCTGGAGCTGATCAATGGGTGAGCCTTTGCCATTCTGGTTATTCTTCTATCCATTTTGATGGTTGTTTTCTGTTTTCTTCCACGCGTCTCTGTTTTTTTTTTTTTTTGTCAATTTTAAAGCATTGGAGATCATTGTAGATGAACAGAAGGGTGGCCCTTATTTTTGAAGCATTGAAAACTCTCGCTCTGACCCTCTCAAATGTTTCCAAATAATAAAAGAAAAATTCTGGTAAAATATGAGGGCATTTTAACAATTTTAACAGGTTGCTCAATGTCCAGCTAATCAGTGCTATAATACTGCTATATAGACGCAATAGTCACACTATAGATACAATATTTGAAAAGTGCTATTTGTCTCTTCAGTGTTCATATCTCATGTAGGGCATTGTAGGCCTACTTTTTTGATGATATCTACTACATATATTGGGTCTTGACTCAAACACAGAGAATGAATACAAAGAAATCTAAACGTCAAAGGTCATACCTGCTATTGCCCGAAGCAGATATTACGGGTGCAAATTTGCCTTCTAAGAAGCAGGTTTTAGATGCTTTCTCTACTGCCATAGTGAAAACAAACGTCCAGTAAGAGAAGCTGTAACTAATACTGTTGAGAAAGTAGAGACATTTTGGAACAAAGCAAGAATTCCTGTTCAGCACAAACAAGACATGATTAAAAAAGTAGAAAATCTTTACCACACTTGGCAGGCTTTAAAGAAGAATGCATATAGAAGGTCTAAAAATGGGTTGAAAGTGAGATAGCATTCACTGAAGATTTTGAAGATCTTTTTGATGTGGCTCATCAAGATGCATTAAACATGATGAACATCCCTGAAGATAAAGACTTTTTGATTGCCCAAAGAGAAAAGGGACGTAGAGGTTGCATGACTTCACTGGACAAGGTGGTGGAGAAAAAAGAGAATATGCAAAGAGAGAAACTGGATAGAGAGGAGAAGAGGACATCTAAAGCAGCTGAAAATTTAAAAAGAATGACTGAAACAGTGAGCCTGGATGATAGCACCACATCTCAGTCTGGCACAGAATCAGAAACTGAGCAGACAGAACCAGTGGCTGGGTGCAGCTCATATGAACCAAAAGCTAAAAGGGGTCGTAAGCAGTTCGTCTCTTCTGAACTTGCAGTGTGTCTTGACCGAACAGGTTTGTCAGACAGGAAAGCTATGATGGTTGTGGCTGAAACTGCAAAAAGCCTGGGATGCAACCTTGAAGACTATGCTTTAAATCGTAGCACAATACAGAGACAGAGAAAACAAATCCGCAAGGCAACTTTGACCCAGATGTTCCACTAGTTGTTCACTGGGATGGCAAACTTCTAGAAGACCTCACAGGAGCTGAAAAGGTAGATCGATTGCCAGTCTTGGTGACAGGAATTGGTGTCTCTCAGTTGCTGGCTGTTCCAAAACTTGCAAACAGTAGTGGAAAGGCTCAAGCTGAAGCTGTTATTGATACACTAAAATCATGGAACATAGAGCAGCAAGTTTGTGGCATGTGTTTTGACACAAGTTCTAACACAGGGTGGAAAAATGGGGCCTGTGTTCTGGTGGAGCATCTCCTAGGCAGAGAGCTACTGCATCTTGCATGTCGCCATCATATAATGGAGCTGATAGCAGCTGCAGCATTCACTACATGCTTGGGGCCAAGTTCTGCTCCAGAAGTTGCAATATTTAAGCGATTCAAAGCACACTGGAGTGACATTGACAAAACTTCCTATCAAGATGCAACCACTGATCCTTACACTGCAGAATGTGTTAAAGAATTCAAAAAGGACACAGAGACATTCATTAAAGAACAACAGCAACTGTTTCATGCGAGGGATGACTACAAGGAGCTGTTAGAGTTGGTGTTAGTCTACATCAGAGCAACTGCCACACAGTCACAGAGATTTCTTGCACCTGGTGCAGTTCATCATGCAAGGTGGATAGCCAAGGTCCTGTACACCTTCAAAATCTGGTTGTTTAGCTTACAAAACAAGAAGAAAAAGCTCTTCGTGACCTCTGTCTCTTCTTCTCAAAGCTGTATATAAACGCATGGTTCACCTGCCCTGATGCTGTTAGTGCACCAAGACATGACCTCTCCTTTCTCCAAGCACTGCTAAACTATGGAGATATCAATAAACCCATTTCTGACTCAACATCCAAGAAGCTGTCAAAGCATCTCTGGTATCTGTCAGAGCATCTAGTTGGGTTAGCGATATTTGACATGGAGGTACCAAATGACACAAAGGCCCTAATGGTTGCTGCCATGAATGAAGTTCAGAGTGACAACACTAATAATCATCAAGCATTTGTTGATCTCCACACTGTTCCTAACATGTGCCTTCAAGACTTCACAACCAAAAGCACAGTCAAACTTCTAGAAGCCTTGAACATTTCAAAAGAGTTCCTTAGTAGTCCACCATCTACATGGCAAGACAAAATAGGATCAAAAATTACCCCAAGGTTCCTCACTTTGTCAGTATGATGTATAACACATGAACTTAGGCTAAGCGCTAGCTGATCAAATTGATGCCGATGTCTTGCTGGACCAAGAACCATCATTTCAGTCTTATCAGAGTTCAAAGGTATAAAGTTGCTAGACATCCAACTTCTCACGGCTGCGAGACAGTCCTGTAAAGATTTTATGTGGACAGGATTTCCAGCAGCTATCAGCATATACAACTGAGTGTCATCAGTATAGCAATGAAAAGCAACCCCAAAACACCGCAAAATGTTCCCAAGGGATGCCATATACAGGGAAAAAAGCAGGGAACCCAGAACGGAGTCCTGCGGAACCCCCAACTTCATGCCCCTAAAATCAGAGGTAGTGTCGTTGCACAAAACACAGTGGGAACAACCAGACAGATAAGACGTCAACCACGCAAGAGCAGTTCCAGTAATCCTGAAACAGTTTTCTAGCTTATCAAGTAGAATATGATGATCAACTGTGTCAAACGCAGCACTGAGATCCAGCAACACCAATACTGTAGTAGTATCCGAGTCCATTGCTCACAGAAGATTATTAACTACTTTAATAAGTGCTGTTTCTGTGAAGTGATGTTTTCTAAAAGCAGACTGCAGTGGCTCAAAAAGGTCATTCTCAATAAGATAGTCCACAGGCTGCTGTGAAACCAACTTTTCCAGAATTTTAGAGCAGAATGAGAGATTTCTGTTCTTCTGAACAATGTCTTGAACGTCCCATTTTCCTCAGGCTTTCAAAGAGAAAAGCATGTTGAACAGGTGCTGGCTTCATCTTTAAATAGGGGACACCTGATTCACACCTGTTTGTTCCACAAAACTGATGAACTCACTGGCAATGCCACACTACTATTATTGTGAACACACCCTTTTCTACTTTTTTTACTAATAGCCCAATTTCATAGCCTTAAGAGTGTGCATATCATGAATGCTTGGTCTTGCTGGATTTGTGAGAATCTACTGAATCTACTGGTACCTTGTTTCCCATGTAACAATAAGAAATATACTCAAAACCTGGATTAATCTTTTTAGTCACATAGCACTACTATTATTCTGAGCACTACTGTATTATGCTGTACAATCATTCCACCCTAGCAAAAGAACAGTTCAAAGGCATCATTTAAAGCCCAAAATTACCATGGCATTCATGCACATGATGAGCATATGTAAACTTGTGACCATAACTGTACAACTAACTAGTTTTGAAATAACAAACTAATTTTTGAGCATGTCATCAAAAATTGCAAGTGTACGAATAATTCCATCTGATTTAGCAGGAAGTACTGATTTCCATTGTGGAAAGAGAAAATAACACATTATTTTATTTCATTATCCTATCTGCAAGTGGTCATGCAACATAATGTAATCGCTCATGGAAATGAATGTACAGATGTTCACCAAACTTGGTGGGAATAGTCATTTTGTGGTTGTTGTTAGATTGTTGATATTTTTAGAGTAGATTGGTTAATGGTCTAGTTCAAGGTCATCAAATATTTATATGTAAAACACTTTTTTCTAGCATGACTTCGCAAAAAAACAAGGTTAGAAAGACAATGTTATCCTCAAACCATTTGTAATCATTTGGGAAGAGTGACGTGATAGTCTGAAAAACACATTTGTTGGATGTGCAAACAGGTTATGCATGTCTCCCCTGCTGCCTGGCTCCTTCTAATTCTCCCTACCACATACATTATAGTCACATTTAGGTCAATGTAAGAGTGCATAATTATTATTTACTTTATTTTGAAGGGCTTTACAATTAGCCGTTCTTCCAGTTCTGTTCTAACTGGCGCAGCCAGCATTAAAAAATACATCCAATAAGTATAAACCATAGTGGACAAACGAAGTAACAAATAATTAATACATACCTTTCAACACAACTAGATCCTGCTGATTTTACTTTTCCTTAAGCGACACACAGCAGTCATGGAGAACATCACTTCCATTGTGAGGGAATATCAGTTATGACATTTTTGCTACTTGGACCACTTCTGTAGATATGGTCTAGTGCACAGGAACTGAGGACCCCAGCAGCTGAAGAAAGCCAAGGTAAAGGTGCCTTGACACATGTACGAATTTGATCCACACACTGGTACACAATCCGCCATGCAGCAGAGTAAACTCATTGTAAATCATTCTAAACTGTGCACAGTTTTGTGCAAGTGCGCAAAGAAAATTTTGAAATATTCAAAATCTCTGTCATGCATTAATTATGTGAACTTCATGTGAACATTGTGCAAACAATTAAAAAACACTGAGTGTTAGGGTGAGTCATTGCGTCACTGCACTGCATCACAGTGCAGCTCAAATGAACAATTATGACGAGATGTTAATCTATCATAAACATAATTTTACAAATACTCATGAAAATGCAACTGTTTTACCAAGCTACTACAATATTAACATTACCAATATAGATGGTTCCAAATGCATTCTCCATATCATGAAGCTCACGAGAGAGAGAGAAAATCCCTTTGTGATTCTGGAAGCAATTAGATGTGTTTTCAGCAGCCAAACTCTGAGCGCAAATGATGAATCCGCTACGAGATAATTATTTTATATATGCAGCATCCAGCGGCACAAAGTGCAGCATCCAATGAGGGACACAGCAGGTGGCATTAAATGCATGCAAGTGTCAAGGCACCCCCTGGGGTCAGATGGCATTTTTTGGGCAGTTCACTCGCCTGGCATAAATGTTTTATTATTGCTATTAAAAGCTCACCCTGCATCCCACAATCAAGTAGTATGTCCCTTTTTTTCAGGACAACTTGTACTTTCAGAATATATATGCTATAGTGGTGTTTTATAAGTGTAATAAAGGTTTACAATCAGAAATAAGAAAGGAAAAAAATGAAGCGGAAAAATAATGTTCACACACATTTATTCAAAACACATAGCAAACTGTAATAAACTACTGTGACACTTTATAAAGGTAATTTTGGTTCTTGTACAAAGAATGTACAAAATAAAAGTTCTAACAATAAACGCAAATGCACATTTTGAACAATATATACAAAATGGTCTATGCATTTTGTTGGTCTTCATGCCACATCTCAAAGCAGTTTCTGTGCGCTATTACACAAAGGGCCACATCACAAACTTTGCACTTTCATGGATTGGACTGTTGTTTTTGAAGTGTGTTCCTGCACTGCAAACAACCTCTCCTCACACTTTGAGGCCCTCTCTGATCACTTCCATTCATATGCATAAATGGTGCTCTTTACGTGTCAATTGTTGGAGTGAGAGAGGCCTATTCAACAACATTAATGGGCCAAGTAGTAAAGCATCTCTTCTACTGACACTCTTTGGTGCACCACGTGAGATTGCTCTGCCCTACGAGTGGATATTGGGAAACCATGTGACGGTGAACCAATTCCTGATTGGACACACATTGTGCACGTCATCACACAGCTTCTATGAGGACTACAAGCATGGCGGGATCATTGTTGCCCGCAGCCTTCAGCCTTGGGCAACAATGATCCTTCGGAGTGACATTCCATTATGCTGCCCAACAAACCAGTCACCATTTGTTTTATTATACATCTGTGTAGTTAATAAATTTATCTTTACAATTGTGTGAAAAATTTGATGTCATTTTTTAGTCTTTTTATTTTTGGTTATTTTTACTAAAATGGGCCCACACTCACTCATAATGTTGCCCAAAATGGTGCAGAATAAGTCAGTAATGTGGCTATTTTTAACTTTGGATGATTTATTGTGAAAAGTATTGCAATTATAACACGCGAATCAGCCAGATGTATAATAAATCCATTTATCGTCTTCCAAAAAAAGCAGTCTAGTTTACGTAAATTAATCTCAGAGAGTTAAAAAAAGAGGAGTTTGAATCATCATAATTGAAGGCAGCAGATGTAAAGCAGACAACAATGTTGGAGGACTGAGTAATGGATGGCGCAGAAAAGCTACGCCAACGGATTAAAGGGGAATTATCTGGAGATCCGAAATACCAGCAGGGCAATAACACTATTTGTTAATAATTTCTTTTAGCACTAAACCATATTGAAGAAACATGCTCCGCTTCTATTTTATTTTATTTTTAAACTGTCAGAGTTAAATTGAATTGACTGTTGGGAGGAACATCAATTACAGTGTAAACGGATGCGGTAGAACAGTGGTTAGGATCAAATTTTCCCAACACAGTCTGGATGCTTATTTTTAACCGGCCAGCGGCATTCAGCAAACACTGTCATGACACCCTGAGGAGCATGCCGAGGAAAAATCATTCCTAAATAAAGGTTTTTGCAGCTGCAAAACATCTATTGCAGCCATAAAATATATGAGTTCACAGTGCTGGTAACAAAAGAGATGCAGACATTTTCAAACACTGCAATCCCCACAGTGTTGCTCAGACCTTACTGCTGACCTTTTGAGTTTTCTCTGATTTGAGCTATAGCCACTGAACCAGTCAACACTCTGGCAAGAGAACAGAATGTTGTTGGCAGCTGCAGCTGAGCTGTCAGCACTGTGCTGCTTTTTGGGAAATTTAACAAGTGTGGCATCACCATGCTGTGTCCCAGTTTGGAACGGTATATCACATCTCATACTACATTAGACAGAATGGTGGGTGTGTCTATGGTACAAGAACAGTGCTGGTGTTTCCGTGACCCCCGTCTTTTGGAAGAGCACTGCACGTCATCACTAATGAATGAATGCTTTGTCACAATGAGTATTGGGAAAGGACCTTTTGACCATCATTTCTTTGCTCATTCAAAAGCAAATGTTCAGATAAAACATTGGTGCTTATGCAGTAATAAAAGGTTTTATGTTTGGACATTTTTCATGGGCCAATATTTGTGAAGCCAGGAAAACCATAAGAGTGTTCCATGATGCATAACACAAAATGCACATCCCAAATTTATCTGGTCTTAACCCAGTTGCCTTTCAAAATGGCTGACACACAAAATGTCCTTGTATTTGGCAAAACTGTCAGGTCCTTTTACAGCTGTCTAACTGATAAAGCCATGTGATCTTTTTATATATATTTAATTGATAAAACTAAAGTATTCATGTCTGTTTGAAAAAGTAATCAGCAAGTTCTGGTGTTTGCATGTGGCCAGGTCAGATCCCAGTGCTGAGATAACTCTGTACCGGTGCAACAATTCTTTTCAATACTTTGAAGTCCCTTTCCTGTCCAATTCTTTTTGGAGGTCTCACCATGATAAAAGAACCTAACAGAAATGGTGTTTCCGCCCGGTTACGAACTGGGGACCTTTCGCGTGTCAGGTGAATGTGATCGTGATAAAAGAACCTAACAAAAACAATGCACGCAACTTCAAATGCAAAAAGGGTGGATTGTTTATTTCTCAAACTTAATTTCTCTGTTCTGTTCCTGAATGCATCAGAACAACCATTTAGTTTTCACTCTTTGAACTGACTTTTTTAATAGTAACTATTTTAACAGCAGTGAAACAACGGTCTCAAAATGGCGTTATTACAGTGTCACTCATAAAGCCATGAAAAACTAGTGCATCGATGGAAAACAACAGCAAAAATGATACACAATAAACACCTAATAAATAAACAGCAGTGGCACCTCGAACAGTTCGAGCAGAAGCTCCGGTGGTCCTTTCCTGATGCATCTTTTTCAAATAAAGCGCTCTTCTTTGGTGCTTCTTTCCTGAGTAAAAAGTACACTTCACTCACGCATGGTGACACAGCGCCATAGTGACAGCAGCAGCTACTCCATCAGTCCAGCGGTGAAATTAAACAATGATATGTTTTGACAATGACATCTGAAGTAACGTGAATTTCTCCACTGTGAGATCAATAAAGTTTTATCTTATCTTGCCTTATCTTATTTTCCACAGCTTCCAATTTTTTCACCTGGTTACATTTGAATACCATTTTAGCTCATTTTGATATTGTACAATTTTGTGCAAAATGTAAGTCATCAGAGGGCTGTGCACAGAGATTAATTAGAAGATGTCCTAGAGATTGGTAGTATGGAGACAAGCCCTCAGGTGACAGCAGATGGATGTTTGTGATATATGTAACATGTTCATTTATTGTTATAATTACACAAAATTATCCATTTGTTCATTTGTGTTGTGTATGTACCTGGCGTTTTATACTGTGTGCTGCCTTGGTCCTCCAGCCTCTTCTTCTTTGGTTTTGTTTCTTCTTCGTGTGACCTTTGCTTGCCCCGTGTATAAATAGGGGGTTTGACCGTTGCCTCTTCCCTTTTGTAAAGTCTGATATTGGGAAGAGGTAAGTCATCCGTGGTAATCCTTGGTTTTGAGTGTACATTATACATTATTTTGGTTTTATTTCCATCTGCTGATGTATTTTATGTGCGTACATTGAGTTCCATTATTTGTCCTTTGTTTTAATTTTGTCCTGTGAAGTTGCGTTGGAAGATGCTAACTTTGCGATGTCTTCTTCCCCTGTAGTTTGGGCTGGATTTGTGTTAGCGGCACATATATGACACGTTTTTCATGTTTGTCTGCCAGAATAAACGGAGACTGCCTCCAAAGACATTGCTGTGTCCCGTAGCTCTGTCCTGCACCGCAAATAACACAACGCAGAAATTCACCGGTCACACATAGTCCTGCCAGTGGATGTTCATCATGGTGTGGAGGCATCTCTGCTGGAAGTGCTTGAAAAGAGTTCTGCACAGCATCCAGGTTTCAGAACAGTAGTACAACTACATGGTGGTGATGACTGCCGCTTTGTATACTTTGATTGGCATAGAGAATGGACAAGTTGGGACATGTCTATCTCGGCTTTCAGTGCTTACCAGTCGAGTGAGTATAAAAAAACTTGTGGAGAGCTGGACATGTCCCAACTTGTCCTCTAACACGCCGAAACGGAGGTGTTCCTTTGTCTCGCTTCATCAGCGAATCGGTCGTGACGCGCGAAGCCTCCGCGTGGCTTTCCATGACAAAATCTCTTGTTAAAAGTGAAATCTGCCGGAAAATGGCTGATGTCCAGGTCTTGTGATAACCAGAGAAAGAGCACACGATGGTCTCGTATCCACAGAGCCATCAGCTTAGAAATGATCCAGTGGTTTGTGCCGCATCGTCGCAGCTCGCAGCGCGGCGCACCGACCGTCCTTTAAAGGGGTCCTTAAATCTGTAGTTAAAGTCCTTATTCTCTGTGAAGCCCGTAAAATTTTCACTGAAAGCCAGATAAATTTTTCGAATGGTTTCCAGGTGCCAGTCTCTAACAGCTTCTGAAAAAATTCTGATGGAAAAAAGTCCTTTTCATTCCGCCATTTCCAGACAATGAAAATCCGACGAGGGGGCGGGACCACTCCTTCCACAAGGCGTGCTCACAGGCGAATGACGTCACCGACAGGCGTGGAAAAACTCACGCATGCGCACGAGGGTTCAAGCATGTCTGATGTAAAAACATATGAATGAAATCCATATAGTTTTTGAAAAAAATAAAAAGGTACGATACTTTACGGACAGACCTCGTATTTGTTTGTGTTGATATTTATTTCATTCAAATACCAGGTAATGTCTTTTACAATCTCTCTGTGCCCTGAATGTATCAATTATGACAAACAAGCTGTGTTTACACACCTGAATTTTGTGCTATATGCTCATACTGAAAAAGCCCTGCTTCCACATTGTGCATCCGGGTATATCGTGGTTGACGCATGCACAAAGCATACCGCATTCACCTGTTGAGCATGAGCCCACCCCCTTTTTTTGAAGAAAGGTGGTTAAGTGCCAACCCAAAATTAAGGAACACATTTAATGAATGAGAAAAGAACAAAAATTGACACCAACATGTGAGTTATTTAAGATTTATTCTTATTTGTAATTAAATCAGCCCTGGGCACTGTGATGGGTGAATACAGATACAATGCCAACCATAACTGGAGCAATGCGGTCATAGAACGCAAACCTCCACCAACACCAGTTTCCAATTCCACAAATTTTTACTTTGGAAAAAAAATTCAAGGTCAAAGTCCTGTTAGAAGTGACTTTTTTATAAGCTAAAATATAATACAAAATATAGGTCAAAAGGACTTTTCGATGTCAAAATCAAATATCCACTAAATCCACAATATGGATCAGATGCAGATCAAACTTAGTCTACTCACTGAGAGTGACAATTTGCACCTCATTGTCACAAAGGAGCGTGATTGAGGCATTTTTGATTGAGATATAATGCAAGATGTACATCAAATGGGCTTTTCAATATTAAATTCACATGTCCACAAAATCCACAGTCCGGATCAGATCCAGATCAAACTGTGTCAGGAGCAGTGGTGGGCACAGTTCCGCCAATTAGCGGTTAGTGAATTAGCGGAACAATTAGCTAACTTTTTTTTGTTAGCTGATTAGCTTTTCAGCTAACTATGAAAACCATCAGCAGACCAATTATCTTCCACTAAATTTAGTTCCGATAACTTTAGACCACTAACATATTTTTGCGGGCATAGTGAATAAAGCTTAACAGATAAACACATTTGTAAAGCCTGAAATCATACATTTTAGTGCCTGCCTGTTACATGTTTTGTAGCAGACAGACAGCTATGACAGGTAGACCTCAATCCTTTGCCAGCAGAGGAGAGCTGGCTATTAGAGAGAAAGGAAGAGGGATTAAAAAAAGATTATTTATTTTCACAGCAATAGAGACTTGCAGATGTATCACCAGAGTCATGCACAGCAAGACAGACTTATGGTTAAAATTTTAAACAAACTAATTCCAGACTAGTTATTGAACTTTATGTCATTTTACAAAGTGCAGTAATTTTGAAGGTTTTAGCCTTTACAGACACTCATGCTGAAATGCATGATGGGCAAATTAGTTTCCTGTAAAAAAAAAAAAACAATTTGAAAAGTGAAAATTCTGTTTAAGTGATTCAGCAGTTTTAGCGAATGTGTGGAAATTGGTATTGGAAATTGGCACACTTTTCCCATAATGCATTTCGGCATGTGTGTCTGTAAAAGCTAAAACCTTCAAAAAAATATTTTTTCTTCTTTTCTTTCTTCTATCTTTCTCCTCTTCCCTTTCTCTCTGGTCACCAGATCTCTTTTGCTGAGAGAAGGCTAATCTGAGACAGAAGCTCTGGCTCATTGTTGTGTCAGTAGCTGCCAGTGTACTGGAGTCAATACTAAAAGTTACATGTTGTTACATGTTACAAGTTACATGTAAATGTTAAATTAGGCTTTTAGCTAATTTTTTTTAGGGGTTTATTGGTTTAGCTTTATAAAAGTTAACTTTTCAGTTAATGGATTAACAGTTATTGAAGCTAATTTTTTGGTTAGCTGTGCCCACCACTGGCCAGGAGATAGTGAGTGCCAGTCTGCACCTCAAGATCCAGATCAAACTTTGTCTGTCGATAAAGGATACCATCCTATATAACACTTTCAAATGTGAAAGAAATTTTTATCTTTTTTTACAGAGATATGAATTTGTGAAAATTGATTCAATGTTATACCCCCGTCAGACATAGCCAGAATTACGCATAATGGCATCAGGATGCTGAATCGGTGCACATCCGAAAAATGTCGGGTTTCAGTTCCAACACATTCTGACAGCCATCTGCGAGAGTCCACACAGTTGGTCAAAATCGGCCGGCGGCCCCAAGTGTGATGCACATGTTCAAAACTCTCTGGGCACCATCGAGATGGGACACCTATCTGACAGCGGTCCATGTGTAATCTGAGGACCATCTGACACGCAATTTACATATTCTTAAGGCGGCATAAACAGGATCTGAAACGATGTGAGCATGTATGAGGGAACCTCGAGATGGATCGGGCATGGCAAAGCCTGCCGGTATGACCTGCACGTGCCACTTATTCATGTATAATGTCCACCTCCACTGCCTCCCCCCTCCCCTCTCCCGGAGTGCAAAGGAACCATTGGGCGTTGATATATATATATGTGGCACGCAGCCATCCATGTGCAGGGGATGTGAACACAGCATGAACAAACCAACAACACCGTGTTCGCTACGGCTCAATGTGTCGCAGAGCGCACGGCACAGCAGATCTGGACAGACTGTTATATCCATAATAGACCTTACAGTACAGATAATATTCCTCCCCATGGGCGACATAATGTGAAATACTGTCCCCATCAGATCTGCGACACCACGGCGGCTGGCGGGCAGCTGCACACTCTGTCACACATCACGTCAGAGGCTCAGAGCTGAATGGATCTCACCACTATAATAAACAAATTATTGCTTGATCACATTTAATTCTGTCGGACATATGACATGGAACTGTTTTGCCATGACAACATATGAAACATGGTTCTCACCTCCAGGAGCATTTTGCAGCACAGTGCGTTAGGAGCTAGGACCACACAGCCTGTGGTGGAATGCTGGAAACAATGAGGCCATAAATAAATCCCATGTAATAATCCAACCAGAAATCATGATGTAGAGTTGCGTTGTGTAAAAAAACAAAAAAACAACAACAACAAAAAACAGCATGCAGAACCACCTCAAATCTTCTGTGGTCAACCTGAGTGAAAAATGGAAGAAGCCAAAGGGACTTACTTTAATGCAGCTGATAATCTGTGTAACAGAAAATGAAGCAGCAGCTGCACATCAGCCAAAAAGCAACAACTCCAGTGGTGTACCTCAGCTGATGCATGAGCTTAATCATCTTTTAAAGCACCACCATTGCTCATTTCTTAGGCTGAATACTTAAACTAACATTGTCTACTTTTGTGAAACAAGAAACAGCTGACCACAGATCCCACGGTTATTATTTGCGAGTCCGGTAGCTAATTAAAACAGGAAGGACTTCCCTCGCGGCCTGTACAATTGAAAAACAGTTCTCGAGAAGCTGGTCGCTCGGAGCCACAATAATGTATCACCACATATTTGTGAGCCAATACTTCCATTAATTCCCACGGCAGCATTAACATCTCCCTTGCTGAGTTAGGCAGAAATGAGTTAGTCCCTGGCGCAAAGCATTCCTGGTTACTCTACTCATCTTTTCCTACTCATTTACTGTGATAGGCTATGTGTGCATTTACACAGTAAGCATTAGTGATTATGTGAGTAATATGAGCTTCAGCGTTGGAGTCCCTGAGAGTAATCCTGACACAAAAAGAAAGCAACAGAGGATGACCGGGGATAGCTGGAGGTGCAGCTGGCCTTGGTTTACAATAAGTGAAATAACAATACCTACGTCAGCGCTGCCTTGGTGGCTGTGGCTATAGACACGACAAGGGTGTTATGCAAAAGTGATAGAACATGGCCTTGCATTAAGAGTTTGGAGTAGATAAGTGAGGTGCTTCACTTGACTGACAGATTCAATTTGCTGAGCTGTACTGCTCACAATGCCTTTCTCTAGAATAAGAGTGTGCAGCAGGTGAGAAGTGACTACATTTGCCACAACATCCAGGTATTACCCAAACTATAACAGATGAAGATAACACCAAAACATATAAGAGAAAAAGAAATCCAGCTCAGCTGTTGTGATATAAGTTTACATTATGACATATTAGTACTCAATCATCCTTTTTTTCGAAAGCATGTTTAAAACGACAGCAGTCGAACCAAAGTGCTGTACATAATTAAAAAATGGGCAACAAGTTACCCCCAATCTTAACTAAATAAATTAAAAATAACAATGAAACTACAACAGGCAATAAAACAGATAAAAGACAAAGCCAAATAAAGAGTCAAAACTAGTAAGAAATAATTTAATTTGATTTTATTTAATTTTATTTACATAGCGCCAAATCACAACAAAGCTGCCTCAGGTGCAACGCATCAATAAGGTCTAATCTTACCAAGCCCTAGAGCAAGGACACAGGCAACAATGGTAAGGAAAAACTCCCTCTGAGGAAGAAAACTAAAGCAGACCAGACTCAATGGGGTGACCCTCTGCTTGTGCCATGCTACCGAAGGACTACAAATAAGGTCAGTTTGTCAGCATTAAGGAACAGGAAAAACAGAAGTAATACTAAGGTGAAATAAAGATGTAATTGCCCATTTAGGAAATGCAAGAGAAAAGAAATAGGTTTTTAAAGAGACCTTCAAAGTCTCTAGGGACAGGGATGATCTAATATTAAAGGGGAAGACACTTGTTCTAACAACACTGATCTGCTTATGGAATTTAAAATGCCTGTCAAAAATCACCCCAAGGTTCTTCACACAGGAGTGAATGTTGGAACCCAGGGGATCCAGGACATCAGCAGAACAGCCTGTGGAAGTGCTCCCCTCAAACACGATATTAGGGGAGGTGATGGTCTAGTGGTTAAGCATTGGGCTTGAGACCAGAGGAGCCTCGGTTCAAATCCCAACCTGACTGAGAAATCTTGTATGGGTGCAAAATAGGGCACAAAGGAGCCAGATTCAAACCACCTATTTAATCATGGGTGTGTCGTGGGCATAATATAAAGTCAACCAACCAGATGATAATCTGCCATCCGCTTTAAGTGCCGGAGTGCCCAATGCACACATTTCTCTGCTACTGAGAGACACTGACACTGAGGTATTTTCTTGCAAGCACACAAATCAGTATTGCCAAAGTGCACCCACCCCCTATACCCAGTTTGATTTGTTCGTGCTGTCAACCTGGAGAAGATGAAATCAGGTTAAAAATAAGCCATATAGGTAGAATTTAGAACATTTTGTATTTTTCCATTTGTAATGGGCTACATTGTTAATATATATATATATATATATGTATATATATATATATATATATATATATATATATATATATATATATATATATATATATATTATTTTAGCTTCATGGTCCTATGATGTGCTAACATACATTCCAGTGTTTGGAGTGCACTTGAATCATGAACCCACAGCGTATGGTGTATGGGTATACTGTGTCCATTAACAAAGAAATTTTAGCTTTTTGGAAAAGTGGTGGGAAAAAAATCTATAGTGGGAATCTTAACAGTGTAATCACCAATAACCAGTTACAGTCATATAGTATAGCCATACATAATCTGTTACATACAAATGTTGGCTACAATTAAAAAAAAAAAAAAAAATCAAAATTGTACTGAAAATCAGGCCCAAAATTTGTTTATGGGAGGCCATCCCAAGCTCCTAGATTCCACCATGATCAGCTCATGAGTTTCTGCATTATAAGGGAATAGGAATATAAGGAGAATATGTCATGATTTGGACTTCTGTACTATGGTTTGTTCTGTTTTAGTTTAGTTTGATTTGTTTTTCTATGTGTGATTTCTCTTGCTGGGCTTTTCCTGCTTGGGCTTTGTCTTTCCCTATGTCTCTTGTCTGTCTCTCTTTGTGCTTGGTGGTGGGCGGTGCACACTGTTTGGGCCACACCATATTCTGGAGCTTTCCACACACCGGTTTCTAATCTGTAGCTCATCACCAGGGTGTATATAAGCTTCAATGGTTGCACATGTTCCTCGCTAGATCGTTGTGCCTTGTGCCATCGCTTCCAGCTCTATTCCTTGTGTTTTCCTCGCCTTGCCTACTTCCCAGTGTTTTTGACCAACTGCCTGTTTTTTTGACCACGCCTTTTGCCTGGTATTCTGGATTTGTTTGCTGATGTTGGACTGCCTTTTTGTGTACCAGACCCTGCCAATTCCATCAGTAAACATTCCTAAAATCAGAACTGCTTTGTCGAGTCCTACATTTGTGTCCAGACATCTCTGTCCATCAAACGTGATAGAATCTGGCCAACAATGGATGCAGCGGATTCAAATGCCATCATAGTCATCAGCTGGTGCAAAAAGAGGATCACCTTACTGCTCTGAGCTCTGGCTTCAGTGACCTTGCCAAGCGACAAGAGTCTTTCATGTCTACAGTGAGCTTACAGATGGAGTAACTTCTTGCTTCTTGCAACCGCCTTGGTTCCCGCCAATACCAGTCATCCATGTTCAGGGCTGAGTGCAGCCCCGCCGGCATCTGCAGCTGCACCTGTTTTTTGTAACCAGTTGTCACGACCTGAGCATTTCTCCAAAGAGTCAAGAGACGTCAAGCCTTTTATCACCCAGTGTGAACTTCATTTTGAGTTCATGTCAGCAATGTTTCCGTCTGAAAGGATGATGACAGCATTCATGATCACTCACCTCACTGGCTGGGCTGCGGCATGGACATAGTCAGAGTGGAGCAGGCAGTCACCTTCGTGTGGCTCTCTTCAAGCCTTCAAGTCTGCCCTCCAGCAGGTTTTTCAGCATACATCCCTGGGGCGTGAAGCTGCAAGATCGCTAATGAAGCTCAAGCAAAGAAACAGATGAGTCTGACTTCCGCATCCTGGCGTCCAAGAGTGAGTGGAATCTGGCCACACTCCAGGATGTGTTCATCTCCATTGATCTCCCCAAAGATCTGGACGAGCTTATTGCTCTTGCCATCCGCACTGACCATCATCTGGCAGATCGACTTCGACGGGACCTCTGCCTCTCAGCTCATCGCTCTGCTGTCCACCTGCACGAGCCCCCACTCCTTCTCATCTTGGCTCCAGGTCTCCAAACAGCTCCCTGGACAAACCCATGCTGCTGGGTCACATCCGTTTATCCATAGAGGAACGGTAGCACAGGAGAATGGAGGGACTGCGATTGTGGGCAGGTAGTTCATGTGATATTCAATTGTCTGGTCAGGGGTGCCCCTGCACGGTCAAAACCAGTACTACGGGTGAGTCAAAATTCTATTACTTCTTTGTCAACACAGAATGTGATCTCAGCTAAATTTATCTCAGAGCACTCGTCTTCATCTGCTCCATTGTTCACTGATTCAAGCTCACATGCTAATTTGCTGCAACATTATCTTCTCTCGCCAGGTCCCTGCACCTTAAGTTGTATCATCTCTCGCATCCTCTGGTGGTGCATGCAGTAGATGGTCACGAGCTCAGTCAAATCACCCATCATACACAGTCAGTCCAGCATAATACTGCTGAGAATCATTCCAAAACAATTAGCTTTCATATCTTTGACAAAATGACATTCAGCTACTTTGGGGCATCCCTGGGTGAAGAAACACAGCCTGAATTTTGACTGGTCTAAAGGACAAATTAGTTTATGGGGACCCGCTTGTGTGGGACGCTGTTTGATTAGTTCCGCCGTTAAGGTTCTGACCTCTAATACTGACCTCTTTGGAGTTCCATCTTGTTATTACGAGCTAGCTGAGGTCTTTAGCAAAGCTAAGGCTACATCTTTACCAGCTCATCGTCCGTATGATTGTGCGATCAATGTACTGCCGGGAAATAGCCCCCCTCTGGGGAAGCTGTTCTCGTTGTCTGCACCTGAACACAACGCAATGAATGACTACATTCAAGAGTCACTGGAGGCAGGTTTCATTCAACCCTCATCATTGCCGGGGGGGGGGGGGGGGGGGGGGGGGTTATTTCATGGAGAAAAAGGACAAAAACCTCCTTCAGTGCATCGATTACCATGGTCTCAATGACGTCGCAATAAGGAACTGGAACCCGCTGCCTCTTATTGCTACCATTTTTGAGTTCTTAGAGGGCGCCACAGTCTTCACTAAGTTAGATCTCCACAATGCTTATCATTTAGTGCGCATAAAACAGGGAGACGAGCAGCCTTAAACTGCCTTTAACACCCCATCCAGTCATTATGAATATCTGGTCATGGAGACAAGGAGACGCACACACGACATGTACGCATGGTTCTTGAGACTCTGCTTCAAAATCAGTTGTATGTCAAAAAATGTGAATTCCATAGGTCCATGGTTTCCTTTTTAGAATTTATAATTGCTCAGGGCAAGATTCAGATGGACCCAGAAAAGGTGGCAGCGGTTCATGATTGGCCAGTTCCTAAGAACCATAAGGAGGTTCAGAGGTTTTTGGGCTTTGCAAATTTTTACCGTAAATTCGTCTGAAATTTCAGTACCATCGCTGCACGTTACATGACGTCACTTCGTCGCTTCAGGCATTCCTCTGGGCACCTGAGTGTGATGAGGCATTTCAGGTCTTCAACTATCGCTTTTCTGCGGCCCCGTTCTACTCCTTCCTGACCCCACCAGTCAGTTTGTGGTCGAAGTTGATGCTTCTGATGTAGGCGTTGGAGCAGTTCTGTCTCAAATTAATCCCAGTGATAAGAAAATACATCCCTGTGCCTATCTCTAGAAGAAATTATCTGATGCTTAACTTCAGTTTTATCTCAATTTAAAAGCAGGAAATTAGAGGTCATCCATGTCTTTATGTCTGTAAGACATTCCTGCAGTTTAACTAATTGGTGTGTGTCCTCTGGTTTCATGGATAGATAAAGCTGGGTATCATCTGCGTAACAATGAAAATTTATGCAATGCTTTCTAATAATACTGCCTAAGGGAAGCATGTATAAAGTGAATAAAGTTGGTCCTAGCACAGAACCTTGTGGAACTCCATAATTAACCTTAGTCTGTGAAGAAGACTCCCCATTTACATGAACAAATTGTAATCTATTAGATAAATATAATGGCATATATGATACCTATGGCATGCTCTAATCTCTGTAATAAAATTTTATGGTCAACAGTATCAAAAGCAGCACTGAGGTCTGACAGGACAAGCACAGAGTTGAGTCCACTGTCTGAGGCCATAAGAATATTATTTGTAACCTTCACTAATGCTGTTTCTGTACTATGATGAATTCTAAAACCTGACTGAAACTCTTCATATAGACCATTCCTCTGCAGATGATAAGTTAGCTGTTTTACAACTACCCTTTCAAGAATTTTTGAGATAAAAGGAAGGTTGGAGATTGGCCTATAATTAGCTAAGATAGCTGGGTCAAGTGATGACTTTTTAAGTAATGGTTTAATTACTGCCACCTTAAAAGCCTGTGGTACATAGCCAACTAATAAAGATAGATTGATCATATTTAAGATCAAAGCATTAAATAATGGTAGGGCTTCCTTGAGCAGACTGATAAGAATGGGGTCTAATAGACATGTTGATGGTTTGGAGGAAGTAACTAATGAAAATAACTCAGACAGAACAATCGGAGAGAAAGAGTCTAACCAAATACCGGCATTACTGAAAGCAGCCAAAGATAACAACATGTCTTTGGGATGGTTATAAGTATTTTTTTCTCTAATAGTTAAAATTTTATTAGCAAAGAAAGTCATGAAGTCATTACTAGTTAAAGTTAAAGGAATACTCTGCTCAATAGAGCTCTGACTCTTTGTCAGCCTGGCTACAGTGCTGAAAAGAAACCTGGGGTTGTTCTTATTTTCTTCAAATAGTGATGAGTAGTAAGATGTCCTAGCTTTACGGAGGGCTTTTTACAGAGGGCTCTGGATTGTGAGTTTTATAGACATTTGAATTTAATATTGAAAAGCCCATTTGGTGTACATTTTGCATTATATCGCAATCAAAAGTGCCTCAGTCACTCTCATTTTTCTGTTATGGATTTAACTACACCAACAAAAGTGGACAGAGGTTCCAATTTTATGTCTGTTTGTCTATTTTCCGAAAAGTACAGAACAATAGAGCATAGCAAATGTGAAAATTATCTGAAAAAGAATTCAGAAATCAAAAAAGTAAAAAAAAAAAAAAAAAAACCTGACAACACACAACACAAAAAACTTTGATTCAAGTGCATGAACTAAATACATACTCCTGACATTTGATCACATCGAATTTTGCTTATAAAAAGCCACTTCTAACAGGACTTTGATCTTGTAACATTTTGTGGAATTTCTGGACCAATTTGTCCCTCAATGAGCTCCACTTCTTGTCCAAGCTCCAAACCAACATTACGTGCAATTTGTCACCATCAATTGCGGGTCATTCGAGTATCTTTGTAGTTTTTCGACTAAAGTTGTAAAGTTGGGCATATTGTGGACTTTTCTGCTAAACTTTCCTCTATTTGAGCCATAATCAAAATGTAATCGCATGTGCACTGCAAAAACTTTTAAAATATGACAGGAGAGGAAGGAGTGAAACCGGAAAAGTGACCAATCACAGCCATTGTGGTCTCCATCATTACGTGTAGTTTAAATTTTTGGGAGGTACACGTCAGGCTACGGAGAGCAGCTTGAAGAAGGTATGCAGGGATACAGAGGATTCTGATCTAAAGCAGTTATCTTTGGTTTGTCACACCCAGATATGTGTGAAACTTAACACCATAGCATAGTGCAGACAGTAAGCAGCATTTTATGAATATTCCTTTTGTTCATCACCAAAGTAAAGTCAACAGTTCATATGAGGACTCTGCATCTGCTCGAAGTTGTCGATGTTAGCCTACGTATAAATGTAAACATATTGAAACACTTTATTGCCACATAGAGCTGCAGGCATTGCCTCAGGTTATGGTCATTCATTTAGAGGACACCAGAGTGGGAAAAACAACACAGCGACCAAACTGATCATTTTTAGTTAAAGGTCTGTGGAAGCTGAGAGCATGTCCTGTGGCTAGGGCTGGATATTACTCTCACACCTTGAATTGAGATATGTGAACTTTGACAGACTTGAGTACAGCACCCTCACCTGAGAGAGGGAGGCAAAAGAAAACTGCAGGAGAAAGAAGAGAAGAAATCAAAGTCTTAGGCCCTGTGTCCAATGGACACTGTCCACGTAGTATTTTTTTTCTTGAGGAATAATGCTGACTGAGTGCCCAAAAGTGCGTCATCCCATCGATTTTCAGGGGGAAAAGTGCTCCTCGTGACATGCTCCTATGACAATCATAAACAGCAATTACGAGCTTATAAAGTACAGTGATTAAACATACTCACCCGGAGCAAAGAAGCGTCTGTCCAATCTGTTATCACAGACAAGTTTTCTTTGGCGCTTTTGTGATAGATTTTGAGTGACAGATCAGCAAAAATAACAATGACACCACAGTGCCTCTCTGAAAAGTTGACATTTTCAGTTTAAAAGTGCTCTGAGTGGGATCACAAAACAAAAACAAAAACAAAAACTGGTCCACCCTGTGCAATCTTTCTTCAGACAGATAATATAAAGACAGCTGGGGAAAAGTACAAATACAGCTTTTCAACAATCAAGCTATTACACATGCTTGTTTAGGGTCTGCTCTTTTCTGCCACTGACCAAGGCAGCGTCTCTACATCTGGAATTGGTCCCCGGGTGCCAGGCTGCCCACTGCTGCTAGTGAATGAACTGTGTCTAACTGTAATTAGGATGGGTTAAATGTAGAGGACAAATTTCATTCTATGTATGTATGTACAATGACATACTTTTATTTATTTATTTATTTATTTTATTTATTCAATGTTTTACCAGGTAAGTCAATTGACACTTTCTCATTTACAATGACGACCTGGACAAGAGGCAACACAACAGCAGGAGAGAATAACAGATTCACAATCTCCACATACAACAGTGAAAAACATACAGTAAAACAACTGCAGAAACAACAACAATAAAACAGAAAATGTTAAGAATACATTCTTATTCTTACAGAGATAATGTAAACTGCAACATATAGATATTTTTTCTGATTTATAACAGGCAAAAAAAAAGTAGAATTACAAACAAGCCACCCATATGTTGGCATGCCTGTCCCCTAATTGCTCGTATTTCAAATTTGCTTAACATCCTCAGACATCACTGGTCTGATACATTTGTTAGCGCCAGAAGACCTGAAGCCCCAAGCCTATGCAGAAACCAGCATTTCAATATATTGTGCAGATCCTGATATACAATATTTGTTATATTTTAGATGATGACCACTGATGTGACCTTGACCTAAGACCTATGACTCTGACATAACCTATATTATTATTACAGCCCAGTTTGATTATCCAACAAGTTGTCTGGAATGGAGACTTGTCTGTGGCTATTCAGCTTCACACCATCAGGGGGTGCAAGCACCAATGATATTGGTCACCCCTCCCGTTTTAAGCCTTGCCACCACTTCAAGTTGGATGCAATGCATTCTGGGTAAAATGTACTGATAAATAAATGTGTCCTTTCCTGCAGATTGCAGTGCTTTATGCTACTGATGTGGTGAACATGTTGAAGTTTTTTTTCGAGCTTGTTAAAATTATGTCCATAGGTGCTTTTAATGTCTAAATTATGAAACAACATAACACCATGAGTGAGTAGTTGGGTTGTTTAATGTGCTTCACAATGCTAAGCTTCATGCTGTTGAAGTGTAGTGATGTTGGAATAATCCCAGACATTTCTCCTATTTGTTCACAAAAGCAGACAATTTAACAATTTCTTTCTTTCTTTTTTTTTCTGGAGTGTGACTTCTTGTGCATTTGTGCTAACCCTAACCATAACCAGTCCAGTCCCTATTAAAAAGCCGCAACACTGCCTTTAAATCAGGGGACAGGGCCCTGTACAGCACGGCCAGGTCCGATCTGAAAAGAGGCATCAGAGAGGACAAGGCTGCCTACAAGAAAAAGATAGAGGACCACTTCACTGTGAATGACCCCAGAAGGATGTGTCAGGGAATAAATCATATAACCAACTACAGAAGCAGCAACCCAGGAAATGCTAGGTCTGACACCTCGCTGGCAGAGGAGCTGAACTGTTTCTTTGCCCACTTCGAAGCAGACAAACCAGCAACAACTCCACACTCACCACCCTCCAGCACTAGCATGCTAACACTTCAGGAACACAAAGTGAGACGTGTGCTGAAGGCATTGAACCTCAGGAAGGCTGCCGGCCCTGATGGTGTACCTGGAAAGGTACTCAGAGCGTGCGCTGACCAACTGGCTGGAGTTTTCACCTGCATCTTCAACCTGTCCCTGTCAGAGGCCATCATTCCACTCTGCCTCAAATCCTCCACCATCATTCCAGTCCCAAAGAAGTCAGCAGTGGAGAGCATAAATGACTACAGGCCTGTTGCACTTACACCTGTGGTCATGAAGTGCTTTGAAAGACTGGTCTCTCAGCACATCAGAGCCTGTCTGCCTCCTACTCTGGACCCCCACCAGTTTGCCTACAGGGCAAATCGCTCCACAGAGGACGCTATCACCACAGCTCTCCACACCGCGCTGAGCCACCTGGAGCACCAGGGGAGCTATGTGAGGATGCTCTTCCTGGACTCCAGCTCAGCCTCAATCACATGATCCCGGAAACTGACACATCTGGGCATCACTCCCATCTGCCAGTGGATCAAGGACTTCCTCACAAACCGCCCACAGTCTGTGAAACTTGGCCCTCACCTTTCCTCCACCATCACACTCAGCACCGGTTCCCCTCAAGGTTGTGTACTGAGCCCCCTCCTGTTCATCCTTTACACACATGACTGCTCTCCGAGCCATCCCACAAGCACCATCATAAAGTTTACGGATGACACCACCGTGACTGGGCTTGTCTCAGGGGGGATGAGACTGACTACAGAGATGAGGTCAATCGACTGACAGCATGGTGTTCAGCTAACAACCTGCCGCTGAACACCACAAAAACAAAAGAAATAATCCTGGACTTCAGGAAGAACAGGGCTGACCCAGCCCCGATCTGCATCCAAGGGGACTGTGTGGAAAGGGTCAGCTCCCTCAGGTTCCTGGGAGTGCAGCTCTCTGACAGCCTTTCCTGGACTGCCAACATCACAGTGGTGGTGAAGAAAGCCCAGCAGCGACTCCACTTCCTGAGGGTGCTCAGGAGAAACAATCTGGAGGAGAAGCTGCTGGTGTTGTTCTACAGAGCCACCATCGAGAGCATCCTGACATACTGCATCACAGCGTGGTATGGGGGTGCTCAGCAGCAGACAGGAGAGTGCTGCAGAGGGTGATCAAAACGGCCCAGGGGATCACTATTTGCTCTCTGCCCAGGATGGAAGACATTGCCAGCTCGCTACCTCAGCAGAGCGTCCAGCATCATCAAAGACACATTCCACCCTAGCAACCACCTGTTTGACCTACTACCCTCCAGCCAACAGTATAGATCAATCAAAACTAAGACAAACAGCCTCAGGGACAGCTTTCTCCCCAGAGTGATCACTGCACCGAACAATAACAAATCACTCTAATCCGCACCTTTTAAGTTTCTTGTGCAATATCTGTAAACCATGTGTGATTTTCCCGTGCAATATGATTCCACAGTTGTATATAATTCTCGCTTTAAATTTTACTCGGTCCACATTTTATTTCATTTTACTTTACCTTATGTTTATATTAGTTGTACATATACTCTGAATAATTTACCGTTAAATTTCACTATCTTTATATTGGCTAAAAATTACTTGCACCATGGAAAGCACCTTTTGGAGAAATTACAATGACAATAAAAGCGATTTTGTTCACCTGTTGATTATTAAATCACCGTGGGTTTTGAAATTACCTTTTTGTCTCCTTGTTGCCTGCATCTTGGGGTTAGTTTTTTGACTCTGACTTCACTCACACTGCAACAAGTTTTTTTTTATTTATTTATTTTTTTTTTATAAATTTGCAAAATCCTAAAAAACACATTGTGTGCTTGGTGTCAGTGTGAAAGGTTCTCGGTTCAACCTCACATTTCTCCATTTAATGTGGAGTTGTGTCAGGAAGGGCATCTAGTGTAAATCAACATTCAGATCCACGTTGGATCTGCTGTGGTGACCACAAGTGAAAGCAAGGGAGCAGCTGAAGGGACTTACTTACTATGTGTATGTGTTACTATGTGTGTTTGAGGAAAAAATGGATTTCATCCATTTTGGAATAAGGCTGTAACATAACAGAATGTGGATAAGGTGAAGCGCTGTGAATACTTTCTGGATGCACTGTACATTAATAATACTGCACACCATGGCAGCAATGTATCTTCAAGAGTAATATTTGAAACCCGCTTTTAGCTGCATGACTATGGAGGTGTTTTTTAAGATGTGGACTGACAACGTAGAAGGCTAATCATCATCTGTACGAAGTAAATGCGAGACGGAGGATAACAAAAGTCAAGACATGAGCATATACGATCCCAGAGTCACACATTATGCAGCCATCTGCACGTGTACATCAATCTAATGGAATGATGTACAGGTCGTCTGTGAAGGAGACATTTAATGCCTTGTCAAAACATTACCCCTGTGAGTATTCTCCCTAACATTGACAGACTACGTTGTCAAGGCGAGGAGCGTTTTATGTCTCCCATCTGCCTCTTCCTGCTGACAGGCGACTGAGTCAGTCTGGCCTGAGAAACATTGCACAGCATTGCGCTCCAACACGCATTCTGTGACCCATTTACCTTTTATTTGTTCGCTTACACGGAACATGGCTCATATGTTACTTTGATACTTTATGAATCACTTTACCCTTCCTCCAAAATTCTGTCATGAAATCATGACTGTAAAAGTGTAATCACACTCAATCCCTGAAGTGCAATATATAATTACATCTGATAAGGAGGTTATGTTTTCCCTTGGCCCATAGTTAGTTTGTCAGCATAATATTTTGATAACCAATCCTGATTTCTTTGATCCTCTAATCAGGATTGGTAATTCAGGGATCAGGATTAAATATGAGAATCCATTCTTAATCCAGATGAAAGGATCAAAGGAAGAAAGACCAATTGACAAATGCCAATTAAAACATAGCTTCCTTGGCAAGGTTCTTTTGAGCCTGATTGACCTTCTGATCTCAAATCCTGGTTCCTAACAGAATCAGAATCAGATTAGCCTAATTCGCCAAGTATCCTTAAGAATACAAGGACTTTGGCTTGAGCTGCACTCTCTCTGTACGGCATGTATAAATTTACACTGAACACTGAATAATTCACAGTAAAAAATATGCAAATGAAATATGCAAGTAAAATAAAATGTGCAATAAGAGAAAAAACTTTGAAACAGACAAACAGATTGAAGTTAAGTTGTACATGAGGTGCATGAATTAGTGAGTTTTTTGGAAGTTAAGTTCATCAGTGTGATGGCCTGTGGAAAGAAACTGTTCCTGTGTCTTGTTGTTTTGACATACAGAACTCTGTAACGTTGACCAGAGGGGAGGAGTGCGTGTGTGTCCAGGGTGTGACCAGCTTGGACCAAGTCCTGGAAGGAGGGCAGGCTGGCTCTGATGACTTTTTTCTGCAGACCTGACAGTTCATAGAAGTCTGAGCCTGTCATGTTTGGAGGCAGAGGGAAACCAAGCAGAGATGGAGATGCACAGGACAGACTGGATGATGGATGTGTAAAAGATGATGAGCAGTTCCTGGGGCAGATTGAACTTCCTGAGCTCTCTGAGGAAGAACATCCTCTGCTGTGCCTTTTTCCTGATGGAGTCTGTGTGGGAGGTTCACTTTAGATCCTGGGAGATGGTGGATCCCAGGAACCGGAAAATGTCCACAGTAGGCACAGTGTTGACATGAAGTGGCTGACACTGGCTGTCATAACACATTCTCACAATCTCTGTGAAACATGAGAGAAGGTGCACTCCAGAGGTCTAAATTTCCTGTCATCAACGCAGGTTGACATATCAGTGGCCGGAAATGTTGTACTGGCAGAGTTCAACATTTGGTGAAAGTCCACTGACTTACTATAGGACGTAGTTCAACTTTCACTGTAGGAGAGCAGACACATTGGTAGCACAAACTGCAGAACAGTGGCACGTCTTGGCAGACCTGATCATCAACTCAGTGTCTGAGCCGTCATGTGACGTAGCCTATACTGTATAAACTTAACCTTACTCTGCAATTGCGTCACTTGGTGTTGGTACATTGTTGAGACAGGTTCTACACATTCCCTTGCATTTGTACAAATTTCTTCATGCCCAAGAGATCCAGAGGAGGTGGTGCATCTACTCGAGCCTCAGACGTTGCACAGTGGAGGCAAACAGAGCAGTAATGGCATACAAGCAGAGGAATAGCCCAATTTCATAGCCTTAAGAGTGTGCATATCATGAATGCTTGGTCTTGCTGGATTTGTGAGAATCTACTGAATCTACTGGTACCTTGTTTCCCATGTAACAATAAGAAATATACTCAAAACCTGGATTAATCTTTTTAGTCACATAGCACTACTATTATTCTGAACACTACTGTATAAACAGATAAGTAAACAGTAAACACAACAAACAGATTTATCTTTATAAAGGAATGCACCCTTGTAGATGCGTATGTTTGTTAATGAGCATGTCATTCTTATGCAAGACATCAATGAATGCTTAACTTCTTGTGCAGTCACACACCATTAACATCTTATTTATTGTACTCAGGATGTTGCGTTTCATTGTGGAAATTCATGCCACACCATGTAACCCAGCTGGGAGCAGAATGTGGTGCTGTCCCATTGGAAAGGAACACTCAGACTGCTGAACTCTGTTGTTGATCACTCTTATTTATTCTTTCCTCTTCAAGAGGCATCGTTTGACACATGCGACTTGTACTTAGGAAACATCTATCGCAATATTACCACAACAATACATGTACGATTGCAGTTGCCACGTATGAACATTTGTTTGACTACCTGCTTATTTTCCTATTTTTAGCCATGCCTGTCAACTCTCTTTAGAGCTTCAGCCAAACAAAAAAAACAAAGAAGCAGTTCAAGCAATTAACCTTCTTCAGCTTTGGCTTGCAATGTGACAAATTTTCTTGCTGACACTTAAGATTCACCTTTGATTTAAATAATACAACGTGGAAAAAGTCCCATGTGAGAGGTGGCAAAATCCTGCAGATTAAGGTGTTAAAAGATAACAAATAAACACAAGCAAACCAAGTCTATACATTATGATAGATCATCCATTTTTAACCGAGGCCAAAACATGACCTTCAGGTATTGCGAAGACTTTGTGTCCGTCCGTCTGTCTGTCCATCTGTCTGTGCTCAGCATAACTCCAGTCCTATTACTGCCAGAGTGTTCAAATTCACAAGGAGCACTCTTGGGGAACATACCTTGGACAAGTTCAAAGATGGCTAACCTTGACCTATTGTAAGTGGTCAAAAGGTCAATAGAATTAGAATAGAAACTTCATTGTCATTGCACATATATACATATGTACATTTTAAATTCAGATAAAACTGAAGTTATTGTACTTGGCCCCACAAATCTTAGAAACATGGTGTCTAACCAGATCCTTACTCTGGATGGCATTACCCTGACCTCTAGTAATACTGTGAGAAATCTTGGAGTCATTTTTGATCAGGATATGTCCTTCAATGTGCATATTAAGCAAATATGTAGGACTGCTTTTTTACATTTGTGCAATATCTCTAAAATTAGAAAGGTCTTGTCTCAGAGTGATGCTGAAAAACTAATTCATGCATTTATTTCCTCTAGGCTGGACTATTGTAATTCATTATTATCAGGTTGTCCTAAAAGTTCCCTGAAAAGCCTTCAGTTAATTCAAAATGCTGCAGCTAGAGTACTGACAGGGACTAGAGGGAGAGAGCATATTTCACCCATATTGGCCTCTCTTCATTGGCTTCCTGTTAATGCTAGAATAGAATTTAAAATTCTTCTTCTTACTTATAAGGTTTTGAATAATCAGGTCCCATCTTATCTTAGGGACCTCTTAGTACCATATCACCCCAATAGAGCACTTCGCTCTCAGACTGCAGGCTTACATGTAGTTCCTAGGGTTTGTAAGAGTAGAATGGGAGGCAGAGCCTTCAGCTTTCAGGCTCCTCTCCTGTGGAACCAACTCCCAATTCAGATCAGGGAGACAGACACCCTCTCTAAGATTAGGCTTAAAACTTTCCTTTTTGCTAAAGCTTATAGTTAGGGCTGGATCAGGTGACCCTGAACCATCCCTTAGTTATGCTGCTATAGACTTAGACTGCTGGGTTCCTATGATGCACTGAGTGTTTCTTTCTCTTTTTGCTCTGTATGCACCACTCTGCATTTAATCATTAGTGATTGATCTCTGCTGTCTTCCACAGCATGTCTTTTTCCTGATTCTCTCCCCTCAGCCCCAACCAGTCCCAGCAGAAGACTGCCCCTCCCTGAGCCTGGTTCTGCTGGAGGTTTCTTCCTGTTAAAAGGGAGTTTTTCCTTTCCACTGTTGGCAAGTGCTTGCTCATAGGGGGTTGTTTTGACTGTTGGGGTTTTTCTGTAGTTATTGTATGGCTTTTGCCTTACAATATAAAGCGCCTTGGGGCAACTGTTGTTGTGATTTGGCGCTATATAAATAAAATTGATTTGATTTGATTTGATTTGACGTACATACAACAAAACTTTTCCTCTGCATTTTACGCATCCTAATTACAATTAGACACAATCCAACCACTAAGAGCATTGGGCAGCCAACGACCAGCACCCAGGGATGAACTACAGATGTAGATGCTGCCGTGGTCAGGGGCAGAGAAGAAGCAGACCCTAAATAAGCATGATTTTGATTGTGGGAGGAAACCGGAGTGCCTGTAGGAAACCCATGTAGACGGGGAGAACATGCAAACTCCACACAGAAAGGCTGGGAATCAATCCCACGACCTTCTTGCTGTGAGCCACCAGTGCTATTCACTAAACCACCGTGCCGCCCACTCACATTATTTTTACACACTCTTTCATTCATTACATCCATTCTCTCGGTTGTCACAATGTTACATTTACAGGCTGCAATCTCGGGATAATGAATTTGCAGGACACTGAAGGTAGCTGACTTTGGCCTACTCTCAGGATCAAAAGGTCACATTTTATGTTCGAGTTTATCCACCAGGGCAGTATATTGGCTCTACTGCATAGTGAGCAAAGAGAAATGACATGTTGCGTTTCCAGTTTTTACAGTCATGTAGCCAAGAGTACTTTACCATTGTGTTCTATATTTCCAATTTATTATGCATCTCAGACTCGGTAAACATTTCTCCAACCCTGATTTCATGAGTTTAAATTGCTTTCTTCATGTTAACAGCTACAAAATGATCTAACAGACCTGAAGGACAGAAAATTAGCAGTCAACCCTGCAAATGTTACTCATCAACCATGTTCCCTGTTTGTGTTTGCGAGTAATTTTCAAATTAATGTATTGATCTTTGGAAAAATAAATGCTTTTTTCTTAATATTTAGTATTCTGTACAGCAAGAAAATACAATAATTTGTGTGTGGAACTGAGCAAGATTTCATTTTCATAAAGAGCAAATATATGAGGCAATACAATGTCAGATTATAAATGAACACAATTATTAATGTAGTTGATAGATTATGTAGCACAACACTGAGAAAAAAGAAAAACAAAATGCCCCTGATGCAAGGGTATTTTACTGCTGTAAACACAATAAGTTACACAGTGTTTAGTCACACTACAAAGACTGTCTGCAATTCCAGGCACATCTGCTGTCTTAGCTCATGCAGGAGTGGAGCAAAAATATGTTCCCATAGGCCTTTCTTTGGAAAAATAACATTGGAGTCTGGATTCCAGACAAGAAGATGAGAATGAAAGACTTCCACTGAATGGGACACCAGGCTGAGGCAGTTTACTTTTCCAGCCAAGTTTGCCACCAATTTACAGCTGGGGTGGACAGGGACTACACAGATGAAGTGTCTTGTCCAAGAACACAGACGGTAACATGACCAGGTAACAGAAGAAACCAGAAGAAGAGTCTTTATTGTCATTGTACATAGATGAATACTTAAAACAAAATGTGTTCTCTTCATTTAACCCATCCTACTTACAGTTCAACATAATCCAACCACTAGGAACAGTGTGCATGCACACTCTGGCACCCAAGGACCATTCAAACCCAGATCTACACATTTGAAGTCCAGTCCTTATTCCATTGACCTACACAGGATGGCAATAGTAAATCCAAAGCCAAACAGTGATACTAATACTCAAAACTCAACCACTGACATGACTATCAGTAATGGCCCCCATTTTATTTTGCAACAAAGTGACATAAAACAAATATAATTATGGCTAACATGAAAGCAGCAACAGCTATTTATGAAGTTGTTTGCTTGAATCCATCAGTGAACAAACATATGGTTCACTTTACTTGAAGGTATCGTCATAATAGTGATATGACACTGTCATAACTGTGACTTGACAAAATCATGAATGTGTCATAAACACGTCAGTGTCATAAATGTTTATGACTGTTGTCATTAAGTGTCATTCAGTTTTTGTAATGACAAGTTGACATTTTTTGGGGGTTGTCTTGATTATAACTTCTTGACATTAATCAAAGTGACGTGACCAGAATTTGTCGTTGTGACAACTTGACATTAAATTTGTTTTAAATGTCCTTATTATGACAACTTGACATTAATCAAAGTGACATTACCAGAAAATGTCTTTGTCATGACAACTTAACATTAAATTTGTTTGGGATGTCTTTACATAACTATACCTTAGTTAGTCTTAATTAAGCATGATTAAATACATAATGAATTAGTAACAAATAATTAAGAATGACTCATACTTAATAAACAAATAGCTAATACATTTGACTAATGACTTACTTCTAATGAATAGTCCCATGCACTGTGTGTTTACTCATTGTTTTTCATATTTAATAAACCATGAACAAACTATATGTATGTCAAGTGGTGTCCTGGTACCAACACCTGCTTAAGCTCTTAGGGAGAGATGCAACAATGGCTGGAGGGTTTATGCACTATCGAGTGGACTGGAACACCATCATGATAACAGCCCCCATTGCAGAGCTATCACTGCACATAGAAAATATAGGAAAGTCTTAAAAAAAAACTACAACAGAGTTAGAACAGCTGATTAAAGACAACAAATCTAATGGAAAGCTACTGCCTTTTATTAAAAAAAAATGAGGTGGGCTTCATACATAATTGGCAAAGCTTCTGGGGAAAACTGTTATGATTTGAAGCCAGGATCTGAACAAAGGCTGAGATTTCCCAAATGCAGAGCAGTCACGACAAAAGGTTGAATTTTTAAAGAATACCAGGTTTAATGCTGGACTGGTGACAAGATACAAAAACAGTTGAGGAGCAGGAACAACCAAAATACAAAATTCACCCACTCAGGTTGTGGGGAGATCCAGGGCGTGAGGAGACAAAGCAAAACTTAAGTTGACAATCTTCCAGGGAGTGCAAAAACCAGAACTGAGTACTTACAAAAAGGGAGCAGTGGAGAACACAGGACATCAGAAAAGGTGAGCAGTCACTTTAACAACAGAATGATAAGTAGCATGCTGCATGGACAAAGACGAAAAGCAGCACAGGAATCAGCTACCACAGGAAAACAGCTACAATGGACTAGCATGGGACATGAACACAGGTGAGGTTAAATACAGAGTCTGATGAGTGAATTAATTCCAGCTGGAAACTCAGAAGAAGTGTGAAGACTAATTTAAGACACTAGATGGCGGCAGAGAACAGAACATACATGACTGAAGAGTGCAAACATGAAGTGACCCAACATACTAATAAGCCTAATGACATAGAAAGGAACAATGACAAACACACAGTGGAAAGACCAAGACACAAGCAACCACAGGAGTGTAGGACAAACTTGGTTGGAAAGAAAGATGAGAGAACAGACAAAACATAATGTAAACAAAGGGCGGGGTCTAACCAGACCGACAGCACTGCACGCTCAGTGAGAAGTACCCAGACACAGAGCGCGCACATGCACCAGGAACAACACAGAGGAAAGAGGGATAATATGCACACATACGCAACAAGACAGAAGAGGGCCAGCATACATGTCAATGTGGACTAGGAGGGGGGCGTGCCAGGACACATGCGCATATAGCTGAGCACACTAACCAGACGTGCACATACACCTACACACACACACACACACACCTGACTCCAAGTCCTTCATCCAAATGACAAACCCACAGATTCACAAAGACAGAAATCATGGACAGAGCAAATACAACAGAAACTGGGACACTGACCATTCAGAAGACAGGACAGACAGATAAGGAAGAAGACAAAATACAAGACCTCAAAAACAACCTGAAGGGACCCTAACAGGACCCCTCCCCAAGGGCTAGCCCCCGAGAGCCCAAAAACAACCAACCCCCCCCCCCCCCCAAAAAAAACCAGACTACAAGACAAAGACCAGGGGACATGGAACAACCACGGGAAAACCAAACACAGAGCCCAAAAACAACCCCACCCCCCCAAAAACCCATAAGGGGCGGGAGGCGGGCGGAGGACAGGAGGGACCACCCCCGAACCAGGGTGCACCCGACTGGAAACCTGAAAACGGGAACACATTAGGAAATAGAGAACCCAGAAACTGACCCCCGAAGAAAGCGGGAGTCGACACTATGGGAGGAATGCCCCCAAACCAGGGGGCGCCAGCCTGGAGACCTGGAAACAGAAACATGTTAGGGACTACAGAGTCTATAACCCGACCACCATGGAAAGCGGGGGTCGGCGGTCGCAGAAAGTCCTTCTGAAAACAGGAAGGCTGACCTAAGTTCCCCGAACAGAAGGGAGGCAGGCTGGAGTTCAGAGGAGAGAAGATGGGCCGGTGGTCATTGAGAGGAGAGCCAGAAGGCCGGCTGATGCTCTGAGTTGAGTAGAAAGGCCTGGACTTTGGCCGGCAAGAGTCCGACAGTGTGAACGGAGACCGGCTTGTAGGCCCGGCTAAAAGTCACGGTCGAGGTCGAAGATGACCCATGCAATCCTCCTGGATGCATGGTAGAGACTGACGACGAACCGTGCGATCCTCCTGGATGCTCAGTAGAGACTGACGACGAAGCGTGCGATCCTCCTGGATCCACGGTGAAGCCTGACGACGAAGCGTGCGATCCTCCTGGATCCACGGTGAAGCCTGACGACGAAGCGTGCGATCCTCCTGGATCCACGGTGGAGCCTGACAACAAAGCGTGCGATCCTCCTGGATCCACGGTGGAGCCTGACAACAAAGTGTGCGATCCTCCTGGATCCACGGTGGAGACTGACGACGAACCGTGCGATCCTCCTGGATCCACGGTGGAGACTGACAACGAACCGTGCGATCCTCCTGGATCCACGGTGGAGACTGACATTGACTCAGGCGTGTGTCTACTTCTTTCTAATCTATTTAGAGGTAAAGTGCTTTCTGCAGGAGCACAAACACTCAGTTCATTCTTGACATCACCCTCGATCCCTAAACCAACACCAAAACCCAAACTTTCAGGATGGGGGGAAGGCTCCTCTCTGAGTCCTTTAGCAGATGACATACCTTCGCTTGATAAAGATGGGCAAAAGTTTGTTTGGGATAATGAGGTGTCATCAGAACTATGAATGTGTTGTTCATTATTGTCACCAGTATCCATGCACAGACCCTCACACGTCAAAACTGCACTGCTACAATCAAAAGTTAGAGGAGTCAAAATGGAATTTGACCGTTCCTCTCTGATCGAAAAGCTTAAGCGTGTGTCTAAGCTACATTGCTTCACTCTGGATTCTATGTGGATCGGAACACTTGAGTCTCCATCAGGGTGAGTAGCAACATGTGGACTATGAGAGGAACTAGGATCTGCAGCTCCTCGAAAAGCATCAGACATATTGGTGTGAGCCTGTTTGTCTAAGCAGGGATCTTGGTTGGTATTCTGCAAGGAACAAAGTTCAGAGAGAGCACCACTACTGTCCTCATTATTGTCACTAGTGCTAATTAGTTTACAATCACCCGCCTCACAGTCACTGCACTCCTGTTCTGAGGATACAACATCCGTTTGCCCCAAAATGACCTTCTCTGACGTGAGGGCGTGTTGCTCTGGGGTGATGCAGATCACATGGGTGGAGCGATCAAGAGCACACCCTGAAGAGGACGTGGCTTGCTCCTCTGTGACATCATCAGGGGCGGGCACGGGATTCCCCTCGGTGACGTCCATCGGGCTGATGTGGAGGCATCCCACCGCCATTTCTGAACAGCAGGACTCACGGGCTGACCTGTAAAAAGAATCACAGCTGTTAGTCGAACCCCCTCCCACCCCAGAGCCAAGAGACTCCACCAGCCGGGTCTTCTTGACACGGCCTCTCTTCTTCCTTGCAGCCCCACTCGCCGGTGGTGGAGGCGGAACCACTCTTTCAGGAACGGAATCCTGTGTGGGAGTGTGGGTCAAGGGAGAGGCAGAAGAGTCCAAGATGGCACTGTATACAGCAGTCTCAAGGGCATAGACCACATCCTTCAGAGCGACCGGATCCGCAATCACAGCAGGGGACTGGAGGAGCGTCAACAGGGACTGCATGGTGCCATGGAGGGAGCCCAGAGCCGGGTTGGCTGCAGTGATCAGGTTCTGAGCGGCGGAGACCGCCGTTTGCAGCCTAATTCCGGAATGGCACGTCCATCCGTGCCGCGTGTGGGTATGACCAAGGTGGGGGTGCAGGAAGAGAGTGCCTCATGCTGACGACTGGGAGACTCCCAGCTGTCACTTCTGACACTGTTTTTAATTTGACTGAAAGGTTGGAGTGTGTCCAGAAAACCTACTGGGTCACGTGCCCAAGCAGGTGCCTCTCGGCGTTCAAAAAGCTTTTCAACGGATGAGAGTTCTGGGAACATTTTTAAAGCCCATGCATGGTTTCTGACCACATTATGCGCTCTGTCCAGCCATTCCTTCTTATCTCTCTTTTTATGAGAGCCATGAAAAGTATTGAAACAAATATTAAATTGTTCTCCAAATGTTACAAAAACTGATCGACTTGGATAACTGCCTGCTGGGAAAAAGTTTGGCGGCTGGTCCATTCTGTTATGATTTGAAGCCAGGATCTGAACAAAGGCTGAGATTTCCCAAATGCAGAGCAGTCACGACAAAAGGTTGAATTTTTAAAGAATACCAGGTTTAATGCTGGACTGGTGACAAGATACAAAAACAGTTGAGGAGCAGGAACAACCAAAATACAAAATTCACCCACTCAGGTTGTGGGGAGATCCAGGGCGTGAGGAGACAAAGCAAAACTTAAGTTGACAATCTTCCAGGGAGTGCAAAAAACAGAACTGAGTACTTACAAAAAGGGAGCAGTGGAGAACACATGACATCAGAAAAGGTGAGCAGTCACTTTAACAACAGAATGATAAGTAGCATGCTGCATGGACAAAGACGAAAAGCAGCACAGGAATCAGCTACCACAGGAAAACAGCTACAATGGACTAGCATGGGACATGAACACAGGTGAGGTTAAATACAGAGTCTGATGAGTGAATTAATTCCAGCTGGAAACTCAGAAGAAGTGTGAAGACTAATTTAAGACACTAGATGGCGGCAGAGAACAGAACATACATGACTGAAGAGTGCAAACATGAAGTGACCCAACATACTAATAAGCCTAATGACATAGAAAGGAACAATGACAAACACACAGTGGAAAGACCAAGACACAAGCAACCACAGGAGTGTAGGACAAACTTGGTTGGAAAGAAAGATGAGAGAACAGACAAAACATAATGTAAACAAAGGGCGGGGTCTAACCAGACCGACAGCACTGCACGCTCAGTGAGAAGTACCCAGACACAGAGCGCGCACATGCACCAGGAACAACACAGAGGAAAGAGGGATAATATGCACACATACGCAGCAAGACAGAAGAGGGCCAGCATACATGTCAATGTGGACTAGGAGGGGGGCGTGCCAGGACACATGCGCATATAGCTGAGAACACTAACCAGACGTGCACATACACCTACACACACACACACACACACACACACACACACACCTGACTCCAACTCCTTCATCCAAATGACAAACCCACAGATTCACAAAGACAGAAATCATGGACAGAGCAAATACAACAGAAACTTGGACACTGACCATTCAGAAGACAGGACAGACAGACAAGGAAGAAGACAAAATACAAGACGTCAAAAACAACCTGAAGGGACCCTAACAAAAACCTGGTCTTGTTAGGAGAGACGGCATCCATCCCACTTTGGATGGAGCAGCTCTCATTTCTAGAAATCTGGCCAATTTTATTAAATCCTCCAAACCGTGACTACCCGGGGTTGGGACCAGGAAGCAGAGTTGTAGTCTTACACACCTCTCTGCAGCTTCTCTCCCCCTGCCATCCCCTCATTACCCCATGCCCGTAGAGACGGTGCCTGCTCCCAGACCACCAATAATCTATTTAAGCATAAAAATTCAAAAAGAAAAAAATAATATAGCACCTTCAACTGCACCACAGACTAAAACAGTTAAATGTGGTCTATTAAACATTAGGTCTCTCCCTTCTAAGTCCCTGTTAGTAAATGATATAATAATTGATCAACATATTGATTTATTCTGCCTTACAGAAACCTGGTTACAGCAGGATGAATATGTTAGTTTAAATGAGTCAACACCCCCGAGTCACACTAACTGCCAGAATGCTCGTAGCACGGGCCGAGGCGGAGGATTAGCAGCAATCTTCCACTCCAGCTTATTAATTAATCAAAAACCCAGACAGAGCTTTAATTCATTTGAAAGCTTGACTCTTAGTCTTGTCCATCCAAATTGGAAGTCCCAAAAACCAGTTTTATTTGTTGTTATCTATCGTCCGCCTGGTCGTTACTGTGAGTTTCTCTGTGAATTTTCAGACCTTTTGTCTGACTTAGTGCTTAGCTCAGATAAGATAATTATAGTGGGCGATTTTAACATCCACACAGATGCTGAGAATGACAGTCTCAACACTGCATTTAATCTATTGTTAGACTTGACTGGCTTTGCTCAAAATGTAAATGAGTCCACCCACCACTTTAATCATACCTTAGATCTTGTTCTGACTTACGGTATGGAAATTGAAGACTTAAAACAAAACTGCACCTTTCAGAGTGGCCTTTTATTGTGGACAGTCTAAGGCACACCTGTGCACTAATCATGGTGTCTAATCAGCATCTTGATATGGCACACCTGTGAGGTGGGATGGATTATCTCAGCAAAGGAGAAGTGCTCACTATCACAGATTTCGACTGGTTTGTGAACAATATTTGAGGGAAATGGTGATATTGTGTACGTGGAAAAAGTTTTAGATCTTTGAGTTCATCTCATACAAAATGGGAGCAAAACCAAAAGTGTTGCGTTTATATTTTTGTTGAGTATTTGCACTGATAAAGTATTTTGTTTGTTAATATTTTGTGTTTTTAAGTAGCCTACACAAGTTTTGCAACTGTGTGGCTAAGTTGTAATGGCACATTTTTGGCACTTTATTGTTTTATGACATATGTAAGTGTGTACATGTGTACACTGATTTTATTTCTGTACAGTTTTTCAAATACGTCACGTCTGTATTGACATCTCGTGGCTTTACTTGTACTGATTTTGCTTTGATCTCTACACTGAAAAGGGATTTGTGGCATTTTAGGATTTTTTTTCGTCTGCCTTAACAAATACTTTATAAAGTATAAATAGTCTTTGCTTTAGTAGTGTTCACAAAAAGTATTTGTAAATACCTGAATTAATAATGCATTTCAGGATTGAGTTGTAATTAACATATCATGATGTATAAACTGACTGCGATGACAGTTATGACAGTGTAATGAAGATATTTTTTGACCTCAAGTGGTAACATTTTCATTTGTTGTTAACATATCATGAAGTATAAACTGACTGCCATGACATAGTTATAACAGTGTAACGAAGCTATTGCTTGACCTCAAGTAAAGTGGTAGCATTTTGATTTGTTGTTAACATGTTATGACATATAACTTGACTGTCATGACAGCATTATGGCAGTGTAAGGAAGATATTCAGATTGGTCTGTAACCTTGCACATCTAATTATAATAATTATTATGTCAACTTTCCATAAACACAAAGTCTAAATCATGGCATAATAGTGCATACATACACTTACAATATCCATGGTTTATTAAGCGTGAAAAACAATGAGTAAATACATAATGCATTGACTATTCATTAGAATTAAAGCATTAATTAAACGTATTAGTTAATTACTTATTAAGTAGGCAGGGGTGGTTGCCAAGTGGTTAGTGTACTTGGTTTCAGTGCGCAAAGTTTCTGGTTCAAATCCCACCCCTGCCACATTTCTCCATGTAATGTGGATTTGCATCAGGAAGAGCATCCAGCGTAAAGCTTGTGCCAATTCTACATGCAGATGCACCTCGGATTTGCTGTGGCGACCCCGAGTACAAACAACGGAGCAATTGAAGGGACTTACTAGTTAATAACCTATTAGAATGAGTCATTCTTAATTATTTGTTACAAATTCATTCCGTATTTATTCATGCTTAATTAAGGCAAAATAAGGTGTACTTATTATAAAGTGCTATAATGAGTGCTCCCTGTGAATCATTATGTCAACTTGCCAAAGACAAAAGTAGGTGCATATTTTGTGAATGTCAAGTTGTCATGACAGACATTTTTGGGTAATATCACTAATATTAAGTTGTCACAATAAGGACATCACAAACAGATTTTGTCAAGTTGTCATGACAAAGACATTTTCTGGTAATGTCACTTTGATTAATGTCAAGTTGTCATAATAAGGACATCCCAAATGAATTTATTGTCAAGTTTTCATGACAAAGACAACTTCTGGTCATGTCACTTTGATTAATGTCAAGTTGTCATAATAAGGACATCCCAAATGAATTTATTGTCAAGTTTTCATGACAAAGACAACTTCTGGTCATGTCACTTTGATTAATGTCAAGTTGTTATAATCAAGATAACCCAAACAAATGTCAGCTTGTCATTACAAAATCGAATCTACTCTCTGAAAGGCTGGAGTTGTAGTATTAAGGCCTTTCAATGGAAACTTGCCAAATCAATATGTGGATCCATACAGGATCAGCTATGGAACATGGCACATTAATAATTTTAACTTACTTTATATTTGATGCAGTATTTTTTTTTTTTTAGTGAAGCTTTATTTAAAAAAAATATGTCCATTAGTGCTTGTTTCAAAGATGATTTATATTGCATGATGGTGGGGGATTAAGGTCAAGGCGAGTCATCGTCATTGCCTGAATGACGGAAACAGGCATTACAGCAGCGGCACATGCTGGGAAAAGATATAAAATCAGTCATGGCAACAACAGGTGGCGTGATGGAAGTGTCCGAAACAGCTGCTCAAAAAGCGGCTCAATTCATTTATAAAGTGCCAAATCACAAGTCACCCCATCATAACACAAGTCGCCCCAAGTCACTTTGCACGGGTAAAATGTAACCTTACCCTCCACTTGAGCAAGTACACTGGCATCAGTGGTTTGGAAAAAAACTCTAACCCTAACCCTCTGGTGTTATTTATTTATTTATTTTTATTAAAGGAGGAACCCTCAAGCAGACCAAAGCTTGTAAAGTGACATCTGATTTTGCCATATATATATATATATATATATATATATATATATATATATATATATATATATATATATATACACACACACACACACACACTGCTCAAAAAATTAAAGGAACACTTTTAATCAGAATTTAGCATCAAGTCAATATCCCAGATGTTGAACTGCCAGTGACTGCCAGTGATTGTGTGCTCATCTCAATAATGCACTTTTTCATGCTATTCTTGTTTTTCTGTTTCCTCTTTCTTCAGCTTTGGCAAAACTTCATAAAATCCTTGTAGCTATTAGAATAGCTGGGTCACCCCTCTGAGTCTGGTCTGGTTGAGGTTTCTTCCTCAACATCATCAGAGGGAGTTTTTCCAAGCCACTATTGCCTGTGTGCTTGCTCTAGGGGTTGGAAGGGTTAGACTTTACTCATGTGATGTTATGTGTCGACACGGGTTGAGGAGCGGACCTGCGTCAGACGGAACCCAGCGCTACAAATAACCAGAAAAGCGGTTCCAAAACAATATATTTATTCACCCACTGGTGCATAAAAAGTGTAAAAAAAAACAAAATAGCGTCCTTCTGGTGGAGTGAAGGCTGGCACGCTCTCCAGCGCCCAAAAGGATCGAAGCCCGGCGCTCCTGGACCCACTACCACTGCCAAACACCCCCCAGGTGGACACGACAAACCGACTCTCTGCGAAGCATAGAAGAGATGAGGTAAGTTAGCAGTTACAACTAATATCCTTCAAAAGACACACACTATCAGCAACACATACAGGTCTGTATTTTAAGCTTTATGCAATAAGCAGCTTCTCACAACAGGTGGAGGACCACTTGTCCGCATGCCACAGCAGTGAGAAGCGAGCTGCACAATCCTCATCACAATTCAAGTATACTGCGTAACAAAATACCAAGTTACTATCAACAATTAGTCAAACACTTAATCACCTTTGATGTGTGCTGACAGCATGTGTCCCTCACCCTTCCTTGCTTCACGGGCTCGATGTGTCAAACCCAGGCGCGGTCCTCAGCGTCTCACAAACGAACATCACAAGGTCGAGTTCCCGGCAGTTCTGCTTGAATCACACATGACTTAAATGCAGAACACCATCCAATTATCTGCTTCAACTGAAAGTCTTTAAGGTTGCATGTGAGCACCATTCACAGGTGCTACACATGATGTTGATGAGGGTGAAGGATTCTTCAGCCAGCACCTTCTCCACAGACAAATCAGTTCTCATGCCATCTGGAGAGCAACGAAAAGAAAAGAACACCAAAATATCCAGCCACACCCCCCAACACACAACAGTACCCCCCTTTTAACGGGAAGCCTCCCGGCGACCGAACAGACCAGGCCCAAGAACAGCACCTCCCTCCGGGGTCCTCGTCAGGAAGCAGACAGCACCACGCTCCCAAGGTCCACCACAGACAGCAGGACAGGGCACCGCAGCTGGAAGGCCGGCTGGCATCAACAAAAGCCCCAAAACATTCCCCAGTACAAGCCAACACACAAGAAAAAAACACAAAACCCACCCAAAACCTCCCCAGGGGACCGTCCCATCAAACCCCGGGAAGAAAAGAAAAACTCCCAAACGCAAAAACCCAACACAGCCCCACAAACACAATACAAACATAAATGCATAAAAGAAAAATAACAAACAACCCCCCCAGAACGACCTGCAGAGCCCAACCCCCCCCAGAAGGCCTTTACCGCCAGTTCCAGGAGGAACAGCCAGAACCAGAATCCCACACAGGTCCCCAGGTATACATGGAGCAAACGGCACCCCCCAGAGGACCGTACCATCAACCCCAGGAGGTACCCTCCCCACAACCCCGGAACCCCAGACCCGGCCACACTTGGCTAGTTGGCCCCAAGCCAATTCCCCCCCAGAGGACCGTCCCATCAACCCTGGAGGTGGAACCCGGAAGGAAACAGAACAAAATCAAAACTCAACCCCCGGAGGACTACCAAAAACAACCCCGGGGGGATATAAAACGACCGTAAACCCTGTTACCCTCCCCAGCACCCCGAAAGACCCCAGGTCCCTCCCAGAGCCCCTCGGCGGCTCAATTTTGGCGAACGGCTCAAAACATTAAGCCAGGGAAGGGAACAGGAAAAACTAACCCAGCCCCAACCCCAAGGCACAGCGGAGAACCAGAAATATGTCCGGTGCCCCAACTCGACCATACCCCAGCCTCTCGGGAGGGGTGGAACTACCGAAATGGCGAACGGCAACAGATCGGCCCACCCCTCCGACCGAGGTATGTCTCTGCTGCACCACACCCCGGCAACACCAATGACGAATGGTACAAAGGCTCACCGAGGCTGGAGTGGAACTGGGCCCTAACCAAACCAAGAAAAATGCCCCTGACACCCCCCCCCCCCCCTAGGTGCAGAGGTCTTCTGAGAATGCTCAGCGTGACCAACCTGCACCACCCAACAACCCACAAGACAAACGGTCTTGGGGCAAGTGAGGTTGGGGTTAAGGATGTAGGGAAATAAAAAACAACAAAATAAAATGACCCAACAACCCAAACAGAAAATACCTAAAAACACAGAAAAATTAACAATTAAATGAGCCCAGACGGGCTTCTAACCGCCTAACATGCACTCCACCAGACACGCCTCTGACTCCCCAAACAAATTATAACCCCTATTTAAAGAAAACAAAACATTAACCCGTACTAGATTTTTTTTATGTGCGTTATTTTGCCTGTCCCAGAACACCTGGAGATACGTCACCATTATTTTTCTTGACGTTTCTATGTCGGGGCAATACAGTAATCTCTGCTCATCCGAGCTGCATGGGCTCGTCAACAGGAGGAGCCAGTGGTCCCGTCGGAGGAGCCTCAGTGGGGCGAAGAAGAGGCGGCCCAGATCTGTGTCGGGGAAAGCCCCGAGACGAAAAAACCCACTCTGATGGGCGTCCTCTCTCGCGTCCACGCTCCTTCATCCGATCATCTAGACGAATCACCAACGATATTAGCTCATCTAAATCGTTTGGCTCGTCACGGACTGCCGGCTCGTCTTTCAATGACTCATCCAACCCATCTACAAACATTCCTCGCAAAGCTGTGGCGTTCCAACCTGACTGAGCAGAAACCAGAGAACATTGCATCAAAAACGAAGCACAGGCTTCAACGTCTCCCGCATAAGGCTCCGGACGACAAACAATCAGTTCGGACGCCGAATCACTGGGAGACGGAGTTATCTGCACCAGTATCGATGGTGCTGCAGCTGGAGCAGCAGGAAGCAGAACGGCTTGCGCTGCAAGCTCCGTAACACGGGCGTCTGTTTGTTTAATTTGGTTTGCGAGAAGCTGTAATTGCTCCCATATTTTCTCCAAGTGTTCTAGAACTTTTTCGGCAAAAGGAACCGCCTCTGCCGCTGGGTCCATTATGGAATGGCCGGGAACTACTGTTATGTGTCGACGCGGGTTGAGGAGCGGACCTGCGTCAGATGGAACCCAGCACTACAAATAACCAGAAAAGCGGTTCCAAAAACAATATATTTATTCACCCACTGGTGCATAAAAAAGTGTAAAAAAAAAACAAAATAGCGTCCTTCTGGTGGAGTGAAGGCTGGCACGCTCTCCAGCGCCCAAAAGGATCGAAGCCCGGCGCTCCTGGACCCACTACCACCGCCAAACACCCCCCAGGTGGACACGACAAACCGACTCTCTGCGAAGCATAGAAGAGGTGAGGTAAGTTAGCAGTTACAACTAATATCCTTCAAAAGACACACACTATCAGCAACACATACAGGTCTGTATTTTAAGCTTTATGCAATAAGCAGCTTCTCACAACAGGTGGAGGACCACTTGTCCGCATGCCACAGCAGTGAGAAGCGAGCTGCACAATCCTCATCACAATTCAAGTATACTGCGTAACAAAATACCAAGTTACTATCAACAATTAGTCAAACACTTAATCACCTTTGATGTGTGCTGACAGCATGTGTCCCTCACCCTTCCTTGCTTCACGGGCTCGATGTGTCAAACCCAGGCGCGGTCCTCAGCGTCTCACAAACGAACATCACAAGGTCGAGTTCCCGACAGTTCTGCTTGAATCACACATGACTTAAATGCAGAACGCCATCCAATTATCTGCTTCAGCTGAAAGTCTTTAAGGTTGCATGTGAGCACCATTCACAGGTGCTACACATGATGTTGATGAGGGTGAAGGATTCTTCAGCCAGCACCTTCTCCACAGACAAATCAGTTCTCATGCCACCTGGAGAGCAAAGAAAAGAAAAGAACACCAAAATATCCAGACACCCCCCCCCCAACACACAACATGTGAAGCATTTTGAGGTAGCCTTGTTATGATTTGGCACTAAATAAATGAAATAAATTGAAATTGAATTAAGCACAGGTGAGCCACGTTAACTTGTGTAAGTCACGATTTGGCTTTACTCACGGCCAAGTTTAGAAAATTTAGACTACCTACAAAAGTCAATTTTGATTTGACTGCTGGTGAGAGGGATCGTTAGTGCGGGCAGTTCTGGATGATGATTTCTTCTTCATCCTCTGGCTGCTGCAGGTCAGCAATGAAGGAAGACTATTCCTTGCAGAAGATTCCTGATCTGGCGGGTGCGTGTATGGTGGGTATTCCAGCCCAATCAGAACTGGGAATAAGGATCTAAAGAGTCACATCCAAAATCTTTTAGTCATCCACAATCATCTAAACTGACAAAGCCCTCATCACTGACCTGCAGCAGCTGTAGGAGGAAGAAGATGATCCTGAACCCACTTGAGATGAAGAAATCATCACCATCCAGGAAGGAATTACACTTCAGATGTTCAAAACTATTGTAATATGTCTAGGTATGCTGATTTTAAGTTTTTTGGTCAACTTCATTAACTTGCGGTTTCAGGTAACTTGCAGTATGATTTTGTGGACCCCAACTTGTGCGACTTAATGAGGCTCACCTGTATAAATTTGATCTTTGTTTAACAGTAATACTATTACAAGACATTAAAATGTCCTTTTTCCTTTGTTAAAAAGGAATATTTGTGTACTGAGGGGTCCATGTCTTTCAGGAGGGGGCACTCTCATTCTATCGCAATGCTGGTCATTGTATCAAATCAAATCAAATCAATTTTATTTATATAGCGCCAAATCACAACAAACAGTTGGCCCAAGGCGCTTTATATTGTAAGGCAAAGCCATACAATAATTACAGAAAAACCCCAACGGTCAAAACGACCCCCTGTGAGCAAGCACTTGGCGACAGTGGGAAGGAAAAACTCCCTTTTAACAGGAAGAAACCTCTCTCTCCCTGATCCAAATTGGGAGCTGGTTCCAGAGGAGAGGAGCCTGAAAGCTGAAGGCTCTGCCTCCCATTCTACTCTTACAAACATTAGGAACTACAAGTAAGCCTGCAGTCTGAGAGCGAAGCGCTCTATTGGGGTGATATGGTACTATGAGGTCCCTAAGATAAGATGGGACCTGATTATTCAAAACCTTATAAGTAAGAAGAAGAATTTTAAATTCTATTCTAGAATTAACAGGAAGCCAATGAAGAGAGGCCAATATGGGTGAAATATGCTCTCTCCTTCTAGTCCCTGTCAGTACTCTAGCTGCAGCATTTTGAATTAACTGAAGGCTTTTCAGGGAACTTTTAGGACAACCTGATAATAATGAATTACAATAGTCCAGCCTAGAGGAAATAAATGCATGAATTAGTTTTTCAGCATCACTCTGAGACAAGACCTTTCTAATTTTAGAGATATTGCGCAAATGCAAAAAGCAGTCTACATATTTGTTTAATATGTGCACTGAATGACATATCCTGATCAAAAATGACTCCAAGATTTCTCACAGTATTACTAGAGGTCAGGGTAATGCCATCCAGAGTAAGGATCTGGTTAGACACCATGTTTCTAAGATTTGTGGGGCCAAGTACAATAACTTCAGTTTTATCTGAGTTTAAAAGCAGGAAATTAGAGGTCATCCATGTCTTTATGTCTGTAAGACAATCCTGCAGTTTAGCTACTTGGTGTGTGTCCTCTGGCTTCATGGATAGATAAAGCTGGGTACCATCTGCGTAACAATTAAAATTTAAGCAATGCTGTCTAATAATACTGCCTAAGGGAAGCATGTATAAATTTAATAAAATTGGTCCTAGCACAGAACCTTGTGGAACTCCATAATTAACCTTAGTCTGTGAAGAAGATTCCCCATTTACATGAACAATGTTGTGTGTTGGGGGGGTTTGGCTGGATATTTTGGTGTTCTTTTCTTTTCTTTGCTCTCCAGGTGGTACGCAAACTGGTTTTTGTCTGTGGAGAAGGTGCTGGCAGAAGAGTCCTTCACCCTCATCAGCGTGATATGCAGCACCTGTGGATGATGCTCACGTGCAACCTTAAAGACTTTCAGCTGAGGCAGATAATGAGATGGCGTTATGCATTTAAGCCATGTGTGATTCGAGCAGAATTGCCAGGAACTCGACCTTGTGATGTTCGTTTGTGAGATGCTGAGGACCGCGCCTGGGTTTGACACATCTTGCCTGTGAAGGAGGACGGGTGAGGAACACATGCTGTCAGCACACATCAGAGGTGATTAATTGTCTGAATAAGTGTTAACAGTAATTTGGTATTTTGTTACGCAGTATATGTGAATATTGATGAGAGTTGTGCAGCTCGCTTCTCACTGCCGTGGCGTGCGGACAGATGATCCTCCACCTGTTGTGAGAGGCCGCTCATTTACATAAGGCTTAAATTCAGACCTGAATGTGTTGCTGATAGTGTGTGCCTTTGAAGGATATCAGATGTAGCTGCTGACTTACCTCACCTTTTCTATCCTTCACAGAGTCGGTTTGTCGTGTTCACCTGGGGGGGTGTTTGGCGGTGAACGTGAGTCCAGAAGCGTCGGGCTTCGATCCCTTTGGGCGCTGGAAAGCGCACCGTCCTTCACTCCGCCAGACAAACGCGCCTTATGTTTGTACACTGAGTATTGCACAAAAGGGGGAAAATAAACTGTTTTGTTTTTGGAACTGCTTTCTGGTTATTTAGCGCTGGGTTCAGTCAGGCGCAGGTCCGCTCCTCAACCCGCGTCGGCACATAACAGTAGTTCCCGGCCATTCTACAATGGACCCAGCGGCAGAAGTGGTTCCATTTGCCGAAAGAGTTCAAGAACACTTGGAGAAAATATGGGAGCAATTACAGCATCTCGCAAACCAAATTAAACAAACAGATGCCCGCGTTACGGAGCTTGTAGCGCAAGCCGTTCCGCTTCCTGCTGCTCCAGCTGCGGCACCATCGATACCGGTGCAGATAACTCCGTCACCCAGAGATTCGGCTTCCGAACTGATTATTTGTCGTCCGGAGCCTTATGCGGGAAACGTTGAAGCCTGTGCTCCGTTTTTGATGCAATGTTCTCTGGTTTTTGCTCATACCATTGCCCAACGGTTGCTGAATCTCAGGCAGGGGAGGCGGAGTGCGGCGGATTATTCTGTGGATTTCCGAATTTTTTCTGCTCAGTCCAGTTGGAATGCCGCAGCTTTAAGCGGAGTGTTTGTGGATGGTTTAAATGATTAATTAAAAGACGAGCTAACAGTCCGTGACGAACCAGATGATTTAGATGAGCTAATATCTTTGGTGATTCGTCTAGATGATCGGATAAAGGAGCATGGACGCGAGAAAGGGCGGACATCAGAGCGGGTTTGTTCATCTCGGGGCTTTCCCCGACACAGATCTGGGCTGCCTCTTCTTCGCCCCACTGAGACTCCTCCGACGGGACCTCTGGCTCCTCTTGCGGATGAGCCCATGCAGCTCGGACGAGCTGAAGCCGCCATATTGCCCCGTCACATAAGCGTCAAGAAAAATAGTGGTGACGTATCTCCAGGTGTTCTGGGACAGGCAAAATAATGGACACAAAAAAAAAAAAAAAAAAAAAAAAAAAAAAAATTTGGGCTGTTTTTGTGTTTTGTAAGGGGTTATAGATTGTTTGGGGAGTTAGTGGCGGATCTGGTGGAGTGAACGACTGGCGGTTCGGAGCTCGGCAGGACTCAGTTAATCGTTGGTTTTTATTGTTTGTATTTAGGTATTTTCTGTTTGGGATGGGGTCGTTTTGTTGTTTTTATTTCCCTGCTTCCCTAACCCCAACCTCACTCGCCCTAAGACCGTTCGTCTTGTGGGTTGTGGGGTGGAGCAGGTTGGTCACGCTGAGCGTTCTCAGAAGACCTCTGCACCTGGGGGGTTTGTCAGGGGCGTTTTTTTTGGTTTGGTTAGGGCCCGGTTCCACTCCAGCCTCGGTGGGCCTTTGACCATTCGTCATTGGTGTTGCCGGGGTGTGGTGCAGCGGGAACATACCTCAGTCGGAGGGGTGGGCCGATCTGTTGCCGTTCGCCATTTCGGTAGTACCACCCCTCCGATAGGCTGGGGTATGGTCGGGTTGGGGCACCGGACGTATTTCCGGTTTTCCGCTGCGCTTCGGGGTTGGGGCTGGGTTAGTTTTTCCTGTTTCCTTCCCAGCTTCGTAATTTTGTGCCGTTCGCCAAAATTGAGCCGACGAAGGCTCTGGGAGTGATCTGGGTCTTTTGGGGTGCTGGGGGAGGTAACAGGGTTTGTCGGTTGTTTTATTTGCCCCCGGGGTAGTTTAATGAAGTCCACCGGGGGTTGGATTTTTGTGTTTCTTTTGTTTCCTTCCAGGTTCCACCTCCAGGGTTTGATGGGACGGTCCTCTGGGGGGGAATTGGCTTGTGGGGCCGACTAGCCAAGTGTGGCCGGGTCTGGGGTTCCTGGGTTGTGGGGAGGGTGCCTCCTGGGGTTTGATGGTACGGTCCTCTGGGGGGCGCGGTTGCTCCATGTGTACCTGGGGACCTCTGTGGGATTCCGGCTTTGGCTGTTTCTCCCGGAACTGGCGGTAAAGGTCTTCTGGGGGGTGTTGGGCTCTGCAAGTCATTCTGGGGGGGGTTGTTTGTTATTTTTCTTTGTGAATTTATGTTTGTATTGTGTTGTTGGGGCTGTGTTGGGTTTTTGCGTTTGGGAGTTTTTCTTTTCTTCCCGGGGTTGGATGGGACGGTCCCCTGGGGAGGTTTTGGGTGGGTTTTGTGTTTTTCTTGTATGTTAGGTTGGTACTTGGGACTCTTTTGGGGTTTTTGTTGATGCCAGCCGGCCTTCCAGCTGCGGTGCCCTGTCCTGCTGTCTGCGGTGGACCTTGGGAGCGTTGCGCCGTCTGCTTCCTGACGAGGACCCCGGAGGGAGGTGCTGTTCTCGGACCTGGTCTGTTCGGTCGCAGGGAGGCTTCCCGTTGAAGGGGGGGTACTGTTGTGTGTTGGGGGGGTTTGGCTGGATATTTTGGTGTTCTTTTCTTTGCTCTCCAGGTGGTATGCAAACTGGTTTTTGTCTGTGGAGAAGGTGCTGGCAGAAGAGTCCTTCACCCTCATCAGCGTGATATGCAGCACCTGTGGATGATGCTCACGTGCAACCTTAAAGACTTTCAGCTGAGGCAGATAATGAGATGGCGTTCTGCATTTAAGCCATGTGTGATTCGAGCCGAATTGCCGGGAACTCGACCTTGTGATGTTCGTTTGTGAGACGCTGAGGACCGCGCCTGGGTTTGACACATCGTGCCTGTGAAGGAGGACGGGTGAGGAACACATGCTGTCAGCACACATCAGAGGTGATTAATTGTCTGAATAAGTGTTAACAGTAATTGGTATTTGTTACGCAGTATATGTGAATATTGATGAGAGTTGTGCAGCTCGCTTCTCACGGCCGTGGCGTGCGGACAGATGATCCTCCACCTGTTGTGAGAGGCTGCTCATTTACATAAGGCTTAAATTCAGACCTGAATGTTTTGCTGATAGTGTGTGCCTTTGAAGGATATCAGTTGTAGCTGCTGACTTACCTCACCTTTTCTATCCTTCACAGAGTCGGTTTGTCGTGTCCACCTGGGGGGTGTTTGGCGGTGAACGTGAGTCCAGAAGCGCCGGGCTTCGATCCCTTTGGGCGCTGGAGAGCGCGCCGTCCTTCACTCCGCCAGACAAACGCGCCTTATGTTTGTACACTGAGTATTGCACAAAAGGGGGAAAATAAACTGTTTTGTTTTTGGAACCGCTTTCTGGTTATTTAGCGCTGGGTTCAGTCAGACGCAGGTCTGCTCCTCAACCCGTGTCGGCACATAAACAAATTGTAATCTATTAGATAAATATGATTCAAACCACCGCAGCGCAGTGCCTTTAATACCTATGACATGCTCTAATCTCTGTAATAAAATTTTATGGTCAACAGTATCAAAAGCAGCACTGAGGTCTAACAGAACAAGTACAGAGATGAGTCCATTGTCTGAGGCCATAAGAAGATAATTTGTAACCTTCACTAATGCTGTTTCTGTACTATGATGAATTCTGAAACCTGACTGAAACTCTTCAAATAGATCATTCCTCTGCAGATGATCAGTTAGCTGTTTTACAACTACCCTTTCAAGAATTTTTGAGAGAAAAGGAAGGTTGGAGACTGGCCTATAATTAGCTAAGATAGCTGGGTCAAGTGATGGCTTTTTAAGTAATGGTTTAATTACTGCCACCTTAAAAGCCTGTGGTACATAGCCAACTAATAAGATCGAAGCATTAATTAATGGTAGGGCTTCCTTGAGCAGCCTGGTAGGAATGGGGTCTAATAGACATGTTGATGGTTTGGAGGAAGTAACTAATGAAAATAACTCAGAACAATCGGAGAGAAAGAGTCTAACCAAATACCAGCATCACTGAAAGCAGCCAAAGACAACGATATGTCTTTAGGATGGTTATGAGTAATTTTTTCTCTAATAGTTAAAATTTTATTAGCAAAGAAAGTCAGGAAGTCATTACTATTTAAAGTTAAAGGAATACTCAGCTCAATAGAGCTCTGACTCTTTGTCAGCCTGGCTACAGTGCTGAAAAGAAACCTGGGGTTGTTCTTATTTTCTTCAATTAGTGATGAGTAGTAAGATGTCCTAGCTTTACGGACGGCTTTTTTATAGAGCAACAGACTCTTTTTCCAGGCTAAGTGAAGATCTTCTAAATTAGTGAGATGCCATTTCCTCTCCAACTTACGGGTTATCTGCTTTAAGCTGCGAGTTTGTGAGTTATACCACGGAGTCAGGCACTTCTGATTTAAGGCTCTCTTTTTCAGAGGAGCTACAGCATCCAAAGTTGTCCTCAATGAGTTTAGGTAGCTACTCTGCCCTGTGTTGGTATATGGCATTGGAGAACCTAAAGGATGAATCATATCCTTAAACCTAGTTACAGCGCTTTCTGAAAGACTTCTACAGTAATGAAACTTATTCCCCACTGCTGGGTAGTCCATCAGAGTAAATGTAAATGTTATTAAGAAATGATCAGACAGAAGGGGGTTTTCAGGGAATACTGTTAAGTCTTCAATTTCTATACCATAAGTCAGAACAAGATGTAAGGTATGATTAAAGGTGGGCATGGGCAGGTCACCCCCACCTGCCCATGCCAGCAACACCGCTTTTATTGTATGACCTCTGATCTTTGGCCATCTGGCTGGTTTTAGTGGGCTGTTTATTGAGTTGTGGCAGGACATGTCCTGTTGGTGTCTGGATGTTCTCTCAATTGGACAAAATTAAACTGCCTAATAAATTCAGTTTGAATGGGTGTTGCCTGTAACTATTTCAACAAGCATCTTTGATCCATAGAGACTTTTTGTTGAAGTTTTCCTAACACCCCTATTCCACAGGACACTGTTCTATTACGATACCCCCACAATCCTCAGAAAGTGTAAAAATGGGATGAAACCTGTTAGACTGTGAATTCCCAATTTTCCCTGGTGTAATGGGGAGCACATACAGAAGACTAAAAAAACACAGATAATGGACTTCAGTTTTAAATGTTGTATTACATAGTCATTCCTGGACAGGACGGTGCTACATAGCCTGCAGGCTGACCAACTCCACCCCCCCCCTCGCTTGCTTTTTGCCCGATGCACTCCAGCCATGCCCCCAGATGGGCGGGCCTCTACCCTCAGCATGAATCAGTAAAGTCATATGTGTTTGCATTAAACATATTGCATTTTAACATCTGACATTTGTGTGCTACTCCCGTTGCTATATTAACATTATGTATAAAAGTGAAACTGTTTGTCTGTGTAGCATGATAAGCAGATAAACAGTATGCCTCATAACGTTCCAGCGGAAATATGATGATATTATATTACTATTATTTTCAATACTATTATTATCAATAGAAGATTTGAGGTTTATTAGCAAGTTATATTGTGATTTATATCACAGACAAAGTAGTCATGAAACATAATATCCATCAAACTCCTTACTCTGGCTTGCCACCTATCAGGCTAGCTTCTAAAGTACAGACCTGGCAACTGGTTGGCTTATACGTAGCATACCTGGCAACCAGCTCAAAAACTAATGTAAAGTTGCGCCTGACTGTGTTCTGAGCAAGAACCACAACAAACGCTGTTTTTGTTTCAAATTTTTACTCAGACTGACCACAAATTTTTACTCAGATTGACCTTCTCCTATATGAATATTTAGGTTTTAGAAGCTAACTCCTATAATATTATGTAGTAACTATATTTCTTGTATATGTTGTTTATTACCCTGATTGTGTAAATATCATTATATACATGCTGTCCATTTTCTTGAGCCGTTTAGGTGGGTAGGGAGAGTTCCCATGGGATAAAAAAGCTTTTCACCTACCATCCCTGGTTCTCAAGACCAGGCACCTACTCGTCTTTTTTTAGATATTTAGATATACCTTAGTATACACTAGTAGCGTTCTACCTTAGAATTGGAATGTATTATAGAAGACATACCTTACTGAATTTTCATGGGAAATGGCCCTTAGAAGGGTACCAACCCTGAACTGGGACACAGTCAACAAGAATTCAAATGGAAAATATGGAGGTGGGTCCTGCTGAAACTGAGTCCCTACTGTCGAAATGTGAAGCAGCCACCACCCAAGCTAGCAATGGAGAGAGAGGCTCCATCAGTGCCTCTCAAATGAAGGGGGACGAGTGCACCAACACAGATCTCGCTCTGTGAGAGGGAGTAGGTGATGTGGCCTAGATATTCTGTTTTTTTCTGGGGCCCAGTATCAACTAAATCAAATCTGAATTACAACACTTCAGAGAGAATCTTCAAACAGCAGAAGTGGTTTAGCTCTAAAGCTTCCAAAGTGGTGAGTATGTGTCGAGAGATTGGTTGCTACATTCCTTCTGTCCCGGCTCTGTGTTCTCTTTTTCTTGTCACAAATGCAAGTGGAGAGCACGTCTTCTTTAAGATGACAGTTTTAAAGGTCAGACCTTCATCTATGACTATATACAAAAACCTAGAAATCTCCTGACTCAAATGAGCTCTAAAAATGATGCTGCTCAAGAAATCGATAAAGTGGCCCTTCTAACAGGTACGGACCAACACCATGGATTTTCTTAAAGGGGTTAAATGAAACAGCAGAATTTTACTTCCTGGGACAGCCCTCATCTGTCCCCACCAGAAACACGGCACTTTCTCTGAGTTTTTTGGGCAAATTACACGGCAAACAAAGTAAAAATGCAAAGAAAAAGTGAAGATGTGGTGGAAAGCGGAAGTGTTCCGGTTTGTTTATAACCTGGAGTTCAAACATGTTGGGGTTGTTGTGCAGGTGAAAGACTGTAGCTACTCTGTCAAGGTGTGTATGCTAAAACTTACCAACACAACCTCTCCTATTTGCCTTGTCTTCACTTCTCCACTGGGAACCAAAAAAAAACTTGCACTTTTCACAACTGCTTCAGTGATTGTGGCCAGAAACAAAAAAGTACACAATTTTTCCATAAGAAGTGATGCTGTGTTTGTGCAGGGTGTCTCTGGAAGTGGTTCCCTATTGCTTTGGCTTGTCATACTTGCAGTGTGTCCCCTGGGTTGACTGTTTTGAATGAGGTCACCCCCACCTGCCCATGCCAGCAACACTGCTTTTAAAAAATTTATTTTGTATCATATTGATGAAATTTCCTCCTCTGCCTTTGAGCTGAAATAGTTTGTTTATTTGCAAGGAGTGTTTTCTCTGTGACAGCGCAGACAAGTCAAAGCCTGTCCTCCTGTGCTTATCTGCGGGTGCAGCTTTAACGTTCTCAGCAGGAGAGCTCCTCGCATCCTCACCACTGAAGCCAAACCAAACAGATTCTTTTCAAAGAGAACCAAGTCCTACTTAGGAGCTGTTTCTTTTATCAGTGGGCTGAAATTTCACTGCCTGCCCAAAATCCACCCCATGTTCATCAATGTGAACATTATATGAACTCTGTGAGAGCGGGTGAATGAAGAGATTTAGAAATAGGTTCATGGTGGTTTTGTTGTAAAACACACAAAAAAGGAACAAAACAATTACCAGAGCTCTGCATGAAGATTTTGTGTAACTGTTGCAGAAGCATAAGATGATTTTTTTTAAGTCTACCAAGGACGCCATACATTCATCTGTGTTTGTTTGGGATTACGTCAAAACTACTGCACAGATTTTGATGAAATTTTCACAACAGATATTAGGCCATGAAAGACTCCATAAAATTTTGGAGGTGATGCGGATCCATATTCTTGATGAAGATTTCACTTTATTAAGCCAGGATTAAGCCAAAAATAAATGAATAAATAAAAATACTCCATGGATTGTGACCAAATTTGCATCACAGATAGATATTAGGGCACTCCACTGAATTTTGGAGGTGATCCGGTGTCAAGGACTTTATAGTCCCCACTAAGGACCCCTTCACACATAATGTAAATTTGGTCAAATTGCGCACAAAGTGCGCATGAAGCAGGAATTTTATGCAATACGTGTAAAATTGTAGCTGACTCTAACGCCTTGTACAGCTGTTGCTACAACTATTTGCACACACCAGTGGCTGAAAGACAGAATGTGCACTGTGAGAGCCCATCGAACCCTCTTGCGGCAGGTGTCGGCCAAATTCCAGCTGACACGCACAAACATCTAACACCATTTGCATGGCACTTAGAAAATGTGTGGCCATTCGTACTGTTAGCATGATACCAGACGGCAGATGATTACTGTTGAGATGGATGTGAAATTTGTCTAAGCACCCCACGGGTGTGGCTTTGCAAAAAGCCACACTCATGGGGCATGTGTCTCACATGTGCGTGCGTGTGTCGTGCCCCCCCACACTTGCATAAAATGCTTATATGTATGTACAGATCTGATCACATGGGGGCCGGACAGCCAGGTCTGATCGCACATGGGGCGTGCCTGTCAGCTGATCACAGCGCACCGACAGCTGGATGATGGCTCAGTGCACACATTGCAAACACAGACACCACCGCCAGGACAGTTATATAAATAATTACAACAATAAAGGATTGGCTGAAAGGATCTCTGCTCCTGGACGTCCCAGCTGGAGGACATGTTCCGTGTTTGGAAGGACATGAACTTACAACATTCCTCTGTGAGGTGTGTGTCTCTGCCTGCTGTCCTCATGTGGAAATATATAAAACATCTTTCACATTTCCGCCAGGCTGCAGCGGCCGGACACAGCGCACCTCCTCCATATCCTTGTTGATTTCAGGCATTTTTCCACTCTAATTACAGGACAGTGATGGTAGCTCAGTGGTAAAGTTTATGGCTGGTAATCAGAACTTTTGGAAAGTGAAGGTTCGAATCCCATGGGTGGCATGTATTTTTATTTTTTTTAGTTTCACAGCACAACATGCAGCTGCTCGCACTGTGTTTCCACTTGCACAAACCATTGCAACAGCATCGTGCATGCCTGCCCCTCAGCTCGATGTTTTCGTGGTTCACTCATATGAGCTGTTCTGCCGTAAGTCACCCTGAGTTGTACTTTATGTGTGATGGGGCCCTAAAAATTGGTCTGCCCTGCCTTCACTGTGCATTCGTCATTTCCGAGCGTCAGTCGTGGCTCATCGATTATCACCTTGTTTTTGCTTAAAACTGCACTCCAGTCATCATCTATCTCAGTGACAGCTATCAATCATTTCCCCATAAATTCAGCATTATTTCATAATAAAATACAGAGGAAGCAATCAGAGCGCAGCAGGCAGATGAGCTGCTGTTGCTGCTGTGTTCACTGTGCCTCCATCATTTCAACATGTCAGTAGCGACCAGCGATACCGGTAATGTGTTACTTAGTAACATGTTACTCTCATCTGACCACTTTTTTCAGTAACGAGTAATCTAACATGTTAATCTTTCCAAATCAGTAATCAGATTAAAGTTACTTCTCAGAGTCACTTTGCATTACTATTATTTTTTTTATTATGGGTCGATCGCAGCTTTAAAACGGGTGTCCCACTGAGATGCAGGGGGAGCTCTGAACTGTCCACTTTCAGCGAGCTGCAGCACAGAGCCGCATCGACTGTGCTGCAGATTGGAGTTGAAAAACAGTTCTCTCTCAAAGCGCGCTATCAGTTTGCAAAGAGATTTTTACACTTTTTTTTCTTTAAAACTCTGTTCATGTCCTCGTTAAAAACAGCTGATCTGCGACGCAGAAATAGTAACAATTTTTTATTCCACTCAAATGCACCCAAGTCTCTTTCTGAGTTCGACAAGACTTAAAAATACATAAAGAAATAAATATTAGCCATTCTTCTGCTCAAACAGCAAGCCAGGGGTGAATCCATCCAGGAAAGGAGCGTGGGGGGGGGGGGGGGGGTGGCGTGGCTCCCCACAGCAGCCCCAGATTAAAGGTTCCCTTTTGAAGACATTTTTTCATACTGTTACGAATACTAATACTACTTACAATAATAATAATAATAATAATAATAATAATAACAACAATATAACAATCATTTCAACAACTAAAATGTTTCAAAAGAATGTAAATGTTAGAAAAATGTTGGAAAGCATTTATTAGTTACATTTATAAACAATGTAGATTAGAAACTGTAATTTTTACAGTTACAGTGCAGTCAACAGTTAAATATGAGGTCAAGAATGATGTCTTTATTTTAAAACAAATATTTATGTTTATTAAAGACAAGAAAGGGTGACTATAAAGTGAGTATTGACAAAATGGGTTATCATTTTCATGTTAGTGGAGGTGGCGGGGGGGGTGTTGTCGGCAGCTGCTGAAAGTAACTAATAAAGTAACTAGTAATCTAACTTATCTACTTTTAAGCCCGAGTAATCAGTAAAGTAAATGTTACTTTTTCAAGGAGTAATTAGCAATTGAATTACTTTTTCAAAGTAACTGTGGCAACACTGGTAGCGATTCACCGATTATTGCCTCGTTTATCCTTAAAACAGCCTTGTTTCTGCTTAAAACTACAATGGTTTTATGTTGAGAATGATTTTAAGGTTTTATGTTGTCATCTGATGGTTAATAATCACTAGGGATTGTCCGATATGAAATTTTTCTGCCGATACCGATATCTGATATTTGTATTGCTGTTGTGGCCGATATCCGATATTTACCGATATGAAAATTAATAGAAAATTTCAGATTTTAATAGTCACACTAGTAAAAAAAAAAAAAGTTTTTGTTTTTTATTGAATGTACACATTCGCCTTTAAAATGTACAACATTGCACTGCCCGTTAAACATGTAGGCAAGGATGTAATAGTAACATTAACAAAGCCCCTTTACTTATAATAATAATTGGTCAAAGTTAACATTCACCCTTATCTTGGGTATGAACTAAAGTATACATTACATAACAATTACAAAGCTTATCTGACAGCCTGTAAACTTATTTAATAGGATTTGGTACCAAGCTTTGAGTTTCAGTTCAAACTTAACTCACTGAAACAATAATAACTTAACTCATTGAAACAATAATTTGTTAAATGGCTGAAAACCAAATAATTCCTGACAAAGTCCATGTTTTTTTTTTTTTACAAAGAGCAGCATTTCTGCTTTTCACAATGAATGTGATTTCTCTTTTTCATCAACGAGTGATGCAGCTGAAAAGAGACGTTCACTATCGACGCAGGTAGGGGAGCTGAAAGGTACTTGTGTGCAACTTGGGTAAGTGCTGGGAAGCGAGAACAGTTGTTCTTCCAAAAGAGGAGAGGATCTTCTGATCTGGATATGCATGGTTCAGTCAGATATTGGTGTACCTATTAAAACAGAAGCAATATGCTAATTAAATCTACTCCTTTTTGTTTACACATTAAAAGGATTGCAAACACATTGGTAGTTATTTAATTGTAAATCACTGTCTTTAGTGGTCTGGAGAGATGAAACTGATTCAAAACAAGAGGGTGCTACGTACTTATATTAACGAAATTGCATCACTAAATATAAAATTATATTAGGTACTTTATGTAAAAGACTCACCTGACCAACTGCTGCGCTTGTTTGGAGTGTGTGCTGCTCTGAACTCTGCCTTCCCTCCAAAATCTCATCATACATGTCCATCAGTGAATGTTGTCTTTCATCACTCAGTCTGCGTCTCTTTTCCCCTGGCTCCTCCTCTTCTCCAGGTCATTTTTTTTCATTCTTGTTTGTCATCCTGTGAATCTCTTGCTGCAGTTCAGTAATGGCAGTTGCCCTCAGTGTAGTGTCAAAATAACATTCTTTATACCTTGGGTCCAAAATAGTTGCCAGATCGTAAAGCGGTTCAGAAAAACTTGACGTGAAGCGCTTATTGATAGCTTTGAATAAAGTAGCCTTTGCAGTGCCGACTCCTGCATCTGTGTTCACTGTCTTCTTGGTTGGCTCTCACTGCGGTATTGTATCCCTTCCTGTTCCAGAGCACAGCGGTGTTTTGCTGTATCTGTTAGCTGTTTAATCTGTGCAGTTAGATTGATCTAGTTAACTAGATAACGATTTGTTTCACAGTGTAATCTTCACGTGCCTTAACTAAAGCACTCCCTCTGCTGAATCACCTCTAAATTATTTACACATTATTCACTTTGTGTGTTTTTAGGAATCGGCTAGCTTAGCGCAGCTACTAGCTCTTAGCCGATTTAGCATGGCGGCTTCTCCTGTCTCTCCTGCACTTTTCTGCTCTGGGTGTGAAATGTTTAGTTATTCCTCGGCCTCCTTTAGCAGTAATGGTACTTGTAATAAGTGTAGCTTATTCGTAGCTTTGGAGGCCAGGCTGGGCGAATTGGAGACTCGGCTCTGCACCGTGGAAAATTCTACAGCTAGCCAGACCCCTGTAGTCGGTGCGGACCAAGGTAGCTTAGCTGCCGTTAGTTCCCTTCCAGCAGATCCCGAGCAGCCGGGAAAGCAGGCCGACTGGGTGACTGTGAGGAAGAAGCGTAGTTCTAAACAGAAGCCCCGTGTACACCGCCAACCCGTTCACATTTCTAACAGTTTTTCCCCACTCGGCGACACACCCACCGAGGATAAAACTCTGGTTATTGGCGACTCTGTTTTGAGAAATGTGAAGTTAGCGACACCAGCAACCATAGTCAATTGTCTTCCGGGGGCCAGAGCAGGCGACATTGAAGGAAATTTGAAACTGCTGGCTAAGGCTAAGCGTAAATTTGGTAAGATTGTAATTCACGTCGGCAGTAATGACACCCGGATACGCCAATCGGAAGTCACTAAAATTAACATTGAATCGGTGTGTAACTTTGCAAAAACAATGTCGGACTCTGTAGTTTTCTCTGGGCCCCTCCCCAATCGGACCGGGAGTGACATGTTTAGCCGCATGTTCTCCTTGAATTGCTGGCTGTCTGAGTGGTGTCCAAAAAATGAGGTGGGCTTCATAGATAATTGGCAAAGCTTCTGGGGAAAACCTGGTCTTGTTAGGAGAGACGGCATCCATCCCACTTTGGATGGAGCAGCTCTCATTTCTAGAAATCTGGCCAATTTTCTTAAATCCTCCAAACCGTGACTATCCAGGGTTGGGACCAGGAAGCAGAGTTGTAGTCTTACACACCTCTCTGCAGCTTCTCTCCCCCTGCAATCCCCTCATTACCCCATCCCTGTAGAGACAGTGCCTGCTCCCAGACCACCAATAACCAGCAAAAATCTATTTAAGCATAAAATTCAAAAGAAAAAATAATATAGCACCTTCAACTGCACCACAGACTAAAACAGTTAAATGTGGTCTATTAAACATTAGGTCTCTCTCTTCTAAGTCCCTGTTAGTAAATGATATAATAATTGATCAACATATTGATTTATTCTGCCTTACAGAAACCTGGTAACAGCAGGATGAATATGTTAGTTTAAATGAGTCAACACCCCTGAGTCACACTAACTGCCAGAATGCTCGTAGCACGGCCGAGGCGGAGGATTAGCAGCAATCTTCCATTCCAGCTCATTAATTAATCAAAAACCCAGACAGAGCTTTAATTCATTTGAAAGCTTGACTCTTAGTCTTGTCCATCCAAATTGGAAGTCCCAAAAACCAGTTTTATTTGTTATTATCTATCGTCCACCTGGTTGTTACTGTGAGTTTCTCTGTGAATTTTCAGACCTTTTGTCTGACTTAGTGCTTAGCTCAGATAAGATAATTATAGTGGGCGATTTTAACATCCACACAGATGCTGAGAATGACAGCCTCAACACTGCATTTAATCTATTATTAGACTCAACTGGCTTAGCTCAAAATGTAAATGAGTCCACCCACCACTTTAATCATATCTTAGATCTTGTTCTGACTTATGGTATGGAAATTGAAGACTTAACAGTATTCCCTGAAAACTCCCTTCTGTCTGATCATTTCTTAATAACATTTACATTTACTCTGATGGACTACCCAGCAGTGGGGAATAAGTTTCATTACACTAGAAGTCTTTCAGAAAGCGCTGTAACTAGGTTTAAGGATATGATTCCTTCTTTATGTTCTCTAATGCCATATACCAACACAGTGCAGAGTAGCTACCTAAACTCTGTAAGTGAGATAGAGTATCTCGTCAATAGTTTTACATCCTCATTGAAGACAACTTTGGATGCTGTAGCTCCTCTGAAAAAGAGAGCTTTAAATCAGAAGTGTCTGACTCCGTGGTATAACTCACAAACTCGCAGCTTAAAGCAGATAACCCGTACGTTGGAGAGGAAATGGCGTCTCACTAATTTAGAACATCTTCACTTAGCCTGGAAAAAGAGTCTGTTGCTCTATAAAAAAGCCCTCCGTAAAGCTAGGACATCTTACTACTCATCACTAATTGAAGAAAATAAGAACAACCCCAGGTTTCTTTTCAGCACTGTAGCCAGGCTGACAAAGAGTCAGAGCTCTATTGAGCCGAGTATTCCTTTAACTTTAACTAGTAATGACTTCATGACTTTCTTTGCTAATAAAATTTTAACTATTAGAGAAAAAATTACTCATAACCATCCTAAAGACATATCGTTGTCTTTGGCTGCTTTCAGTGATGCTGGTATTTGGTTAGACTCTTTCTCTCCAATTGTTCTGTCTGAGTTATTTTCATTAGTTACTTCCTCCAAACCATCAACATGTCTATTAGACCCCATTCCTACCAGGCTGCTCAAGGAAGCCCTACCATTAATTAATGCTTCGATCTTAAATATGATCAATCTATCTTTATTAGTTGGCTATGTACCACAGGCTTTTAAGGTGGCAGTAATTAAACCATTACTTAAAAAGCCATCACTTGACCCAGCTATCTTAGCTAATTATAGGCCAATCTCCAACCTTCCTTTTCTCTCAAAAATTCTTGAAAGGGTAGTTGTAAAACAGCTAACTGATCATCTGCAGAGGAATGGTCTATTTTAAGAGTTTCAGTCAGGGTTTAGAATTCATCATAGTACTGAAACAGCATTAGTGAAGGTTACAAATGATCTTCTTATGGCCTCAGAGAGTGGACTCATCTCTGTGCTTGTTCTGTTAGACCTCAGTGCTGCTTTTGATACTGTTGACCATAAAATTTTATTACAGAGATTAGAGCATGCCATAGGTATTAAAGGCACTGCGCTGTGGTGGTTTGAATCATATTTATCTAATAGATTATAATTTGTTCATGTAAATGGGGAATCTTCTTCACAGACTAAGGTTAATTATGGAGTTCCACAAGGTCCTGTGCTAGGACCAATTTTATTCACTTTATACATGTTTCCCTTAGGCAGTATTATTAGATGGCATTGCTTAAATTTTCATTGTTACGCAGATGATACCCAGCTTTATCTATCCATGAAGCCAGAGGACACACACCAATTAGCTAAACTGCAGGATTGTCTTACAGACATAAAGACGTGGATGACCTCTAATTTCCTGCTTTTAAACTCAGATAAAACTGAAGTTATTGTACTTGGCCCCACAAATCTTAGAAACATGGTGTCTAACCAGATCCTTACTCTGGATGGCATTACCCTGACCTCTAGTAATACTGTGAGAAATTTTGGAGTCATTTTTGATCAGGATGTCATTCAATGCGCATATTAAACAAATATGTAGGACTGCTTTTTTGCATTTGCGCAGTATCTCTAAAATTAGAAAGGTCTTGTCTCAGAGTGATGCTGAAAAAGTAATTCATGCATTTATTTCCTCTAGGCTGGACTATTGTAATTCATTATTATCAGGCTGTCCTAAAAGTTCCCTGAAAAGCCTTCAGTTAATTCAAAATGCTGCAGCTAGAGTGCTAACAGGGACTAGAAGGAGAGAGCATATCTCACCCATATTGGCCTCTCTTCATTGGCTTCCTGTTAATTCTACAACCCCTGGCAAAAATTATGGAATCACTGGCCTCGGAGGATGTTCATTCAGTTGTTTAATTTTGTAGAAAAAAAGCAGATCACAGACATGACACAAAACTAAAGTCATTTCAAATGGCAACTTTCTGGCTTTAAGAAACACTATAAGAAATCAAGAAAAAAAGATTGTGGCAGTCAGTAACGGTTACTTTTTTAGACCAAGCAGAGGAAAAAAATATGGAATCACTCAATTCTGAGGAAAAAATTATGGAATCACCCTGTAAATTTTCATCCCCAAAACTAACACCTGCATCATATCAGATCTGCTCGTTAGTCTGCATCTAAAAAGGAGTGATCACACCTTGGAGAGCTGTTGCACCAAGTGGACTGACATGAATCATGGCTCCAACACGAGATATGTCAGTTGAAACAAAGGAGAGGATTATCAAACTCTTAAAAGAGGGTAAATCATCACGCAATGTTGCAAAAGATGTTGGTTGTTCACAGTCAGCTGTGTCTAAACTCTGGACCAAATACAAACAACATGGGAAGGTTGTTAAAGGCAAACATACTGGTAGACCAAGGAAGACATCAAAGCGTCAAGACAGAAAACTTAAAGCAATATGTCTCAACAATCGAAAAATGCACAACAAAACAAATGAGGAACGAATGGGAGGAAACTGGATTCAACGTCTGTGACCGAACTGTAAGAAACCGCCTAAAGGAAATGGGATTTCCATACAGAAAAGCTAAACAAAAGCCATTATTAACACCTAAACAGAAAAAAAACAAGGTTACAATGGGCTAAGGAAAAGCAATCGTGGACTGTGGATGACTGGATGAAAGTCATATTCAGTGATGAATCTCGAATCTGCATTGCGCAAGGTGATGATGCTGGAACTTTTGTTTGGTGCCGTTCCAATGAGATTTATAAAGATGACTGCCTGAAGAGAACATGTAAATTTCCACAGTCATTGATGATATGGGGCTGCATGTCAGGTAAAGGCACTGGGGAGATGGCTGTCATTACATCATCAATAAATGCACAAGTTTACGTTGATATTTTGGACAATTGAAAGGATGTTTGGGGATGATGAAATCATTTTTCAAGATGATAATGCATCTTGCCATAGAGCAAAAACTGTGAAAACATTCCTCGCAAAACGACACATAGGGTCAATGTCATGGCATAGGGTCAATGTCAATGAGCAGATCTGATTTGATGCAGGTGTTAGTTTTGGGGATGAAAATTTACAGGGTGATTCCATAAGTTTTTCCTCAGAATTAAGTGATTCCATATTTTTTTCCTCTGCTTGGTCTAAAAAAGTAACCGTTACTGACTGTCACAATCTTTTTTCTTGATTTCTTATAGTGTTTCTTAAAGCCAGAAAGTTGCCATTTGAAATGACTTTAGTTTTGTGTCATGTCTGTGATCTGCTTTTTTCCTACAAAATTAAACAACTGAATGAACATCATCCGAGGCCGGTGATTCCATAATTTTTGCCAGGGTACAACCCCTGGCAAAAATTATTTAAAATTCTTCGTCTTACTTATAAGGTTTTGAATAATCAGGTCCCATCTTATCTTAGGGACCTCATAGTACCATATCACCCCAATAGAGCGTTTCGCTCTCAGACTGCAGGCTTACTTGTAGTTCCTAGGGTTTGTAAGAGTAGAATGGGAGGCAGAGCCTTCAACTTTCAGGCTCCTCTCCTGTGGAACCAGCTCCCAGTTCAGATCAGGGAGACAGACACCCTCTCTACTTTTAAGATTAGGCTTAAAACTTTCCTTTTTGCTAAAGCTTATAGTTAGGGCTGGATCAGGTGACCCTGAACCATCCCTTAGTTATGCTGCTATAGACTTAGACTGCTGGGGGGTTCCCATGATGCACTGAGTGTTTCTTTCTCTTTTTGCTCTGTATGCACCACTCTGCAGTTAATCATTAGTGATTGATCTCTGCTCCCCTCCACAGCATGTCTTTTTCCTGGTTCTCTCCCTCAGCCCCAACCAGTCCCAGCAGAAGACTGCCCCTCCCTGAGCCTGGTTCTGCTGGAGGTTTCTTCCTGTTAAAAGGGAGTTTTTCCTTCTCACTGTTGCCAAGTGCTTGCTCACAGGGGGTCGTTTTGACCGTTGGGGTTTTTCCGTAATTTTTGTATGGCCTTACCTTACAATATAAAGCACCTTGGGGCAACTGTTTGTTGTGATTTGGCGCTATATAAATAAAATTGATTTGATTTTTTATTTGATTTACTCAGTAAACTCAGTAGAAGCTGAATGTGAGCTTATTTCTTGCGTCAGTTGTTCAAATGGGCTCAGCAATGCGGTCATGTTTTCGATAAGACTCCATTGACTCATAGTGAATGACACGGGAAGCTCATGATCAGTCCCATACACTCCAAGCACACGTTTCTGTTCCAGTAAACTTTCCATCATGTACAGCGTACTATTCCAACGAGTTGTGACATCTTGTTGGAGGGTCTTGTTGGGCAAGCCCAGGTCTGTTTGGATGCCAGGCAGTCATGATGTAGCGAGCTGCGAATGCTTGAAATGTCCCACTAATCGTCTTCCAATTGCTACACATTCAGAGACACTACGTTGGCTAATTAGCCCATCATGTACTGCTAGCTGTATTTTGTGAGCCATGCAACTGAGGCTTTTAACGCCACATTCGTCAAGTCCTTCTGCATATTGGCGGCGTTGTCACGAAGGACTATGTGCACTTTCTGCCTTGAAATGTTCCAATGAGTCAAGATGTTATTAAACGTGGCGGAAATGGCAGGCGCCTGTGTGTGAGCCTGTGAATTTGTGAGCATGCAACAGGCTCGTTGTCGCTTAAAATCATCATCGATCCACTGAGCAGTGAGACTTAACATACTTATTTGGTTGATGGTGGAGCTCCAGATGTCCATCATAAAGCTGATATCAGTCGCATTTCCATCCAACAGCTCGTCAATGCGTGTAGCAACAACTTTGTACAGCTCCGGCAGTTCAGTGTCCAAAAAATAATGGTGATTGGAATGCTGTAGCGGGGCTCAAACCTGTTTCCATAAGCCAACGAAATCCCACATTCTCTACCTATAGAGAATGTTGGTTGTCAGCGCAATCATTTCAGTTATCCTCCTTGTTATGGATATGCTTTAGCTGAATCTTTGCTGAATTTTTTTGTTTTCTCCAGCGTGTACGGAATGGTCCCCTGTTTAGCTGTAGCGGTGGTCTTGCTGCTACTAGTTAGCTTGTTGCTGTATTCATTTACTACACCGTTGAATGATTGTTTTTCAAATGAGTCATCAAATTTGTGGTATTGAAAGAATGGCACTCGCTCCCACCTCACAAGACTTCACATTTGCACGAATTGCATATTGCTTGCGGTTGTCGTCTTGGACACAGTAAAATAAGTCCAGATCGCAGACATGATGGCTCTACCACTGACCTGTCGTTTCACTTCTGAGCGTCGACTGCGCATGTGCAAAAGGCGGCGTCTCTTCAGTTGCATTCAAGGACTGTTTGGAATCACAGAACATTGAATCACACGCTGCCACAAACAAGACAAAACATCGGTGAGCATTTTACTCATCAAACCGATAGCGATATTTTAAAAAATAACATATCGGCTGATAATATCGGTGGCACAGATATATCGTCCATCCTTAATAATCACATTATTCCCTTTGATCGCTTTTGGTGTAGAGAGTCAGACTCAGACAAGCTGCTGTGGTCCCAAATGATGCATGCACAGTGAAGGCAGGGTGGACCACTTTTTAGGTAGGGGCCGTTCAGTCTACGACACCAGATCTGGATCCAGATTCTGGATCAAGACTTCACTTTATAAAGACTTTGAAGGATTACGTCAAAACTGCTTTGTGGATTCTCACCAAATTTGCACCACAGATAGCTATGAGGCCATGGAATGAGACCACCTCCATTAAATATTGGAGGTGATACAAGTCAAGATCCTGATTCTGAATCATTTCTTAAATTTTCACCATTTTGAGGATCACCTCAGATCTGCTTAATGGATCTTGATACCTGCATATTGATCCAGCTCATTCCCAACATCCAACACTAACAGGTTCTTCTTTTGTACAAAGGAATAACCTGTTAGTGTTGGATAAGACATCAGAAAGATATGACATCACAATGTAAAACCAAGATCAGGAAGACTGTATTTTGTTTCAGCTTGTGAATTAAATATCAGATTGTAATATCTTTATCAGTCAGACCATTCTGGATCAAGACGCAATTATGGTATCGTGTTGTGAAATATAGATCCAGGTAAAGTACGGGTCACAATGTAAATCACATATCCTTTATTTTGAGCCCTCGTCAACCCTTTGTGGATGTCAGAAATCTCAGATTGCTCTTGTTTTATCTTCCTTTTGAATATTTTGCTTGTGCTTGTGTGTAGCTCAGCCCTCAGCAGGCAGACACATGAAGCTCAGGCATGGTTTCATGGAAAAAAGGAAGAATAAAAACGATTGTCGATTTCAGAAAAGAACACAGCCTTAAGATCCAGATCCCTTCAATAAACTTTCTTGTGTATGTAGCTCAGCCCCACCCTCCATTCAGCAGACACGCACATGAATGCCTGGCACTTTTGCAGGAAAAATGAAAGTACAAAGAACGATTCCCTCCCAGTTCTGCTTCCTCCAAACACATACATGTTAGGTGGATTGGAATGGATGTCTCCCTTTGACAGACTGGCATCCTGCCCAGGGTATGCCCTGCCTCATGCCCTGTGAATGCTGGGACAGGCTCCAGCCCCCCCGCAACCCGATTTTGGATAAGCAGCTGAGGATGAGTATGTGTGCGCGTGCGGATATGAATGAAATTTGGGGTTCCACAGAGTTCTGTCTTAGGACCTCTGCCTTTCTCCCTTTAGATAGCACCCCTTGGGCACATATTGCTGTGTTTTGGGAATACCTTTCATTGCTATGCTGTTGATACTTAGTTATACATGCTGATAACTGCTGGTAATCTCATCCACATAAAATCCTGAGAAGATTGCCTTGCATCAGTGAAAGCTAGATGCTTAGCAATTTCCTACTTTTAAAATCTGATAAGACTGAAATGAAAGACTTTATTGAAGATTAGATCTCTTTTTAGTCATGATCAATTTTCTAAAATATTTTTTTGTCATCAATAAGCTTTTCTGAAGCTGCTTAACCAGTACAATATTCCATGTAAAGAAATTACAAATAACTGAAGTGTTATATTTGCACTGACAGTGTTCACATTAGATCAAATTTATTTTTATTTTTTTTCTCAATTCTGCTGTTTTGTCCACCACGTGAACATGTTAGTTCAGGGTTTGGGGTCACACACATACAGAAAATATCAAGATTTGAATCTTATGTCTGAGATGTTAGAGAGTGGACAGACTGATGAATTCTGTCATGTTTACAGCAACTTTCCAGGCAATTATTTTGAAATACAGGCTGTTATTGTGGAAGTGTGCATTGGTCCGATCACCTTGCTGTTACATAAGTATGCAAGGACAAATGTAAGATCTTTCTAGATTTCTGTTGATGCTCCAGATACACAAATGCACAGAGGCCACTTCCCCTTTAATTTATATATGCATGAGTAGCAGCGATTTGTGGAATACATGGTGTGGCCACCACAGAGATTTGTTCTCCATGGAAATGAAAATTTCTCAGGCTACGTGAGGACACAGAAACAACCGAGACACCGTAAATTCTCAAAGAAACTATTCTCATAGAGATCTGAAAAACCTACATGCAGAGGCCCTTAAAGGAGCTGCACAAAAGGACCTTGGATAATTCATGTTGTTTTAAAGTCAAATTGTTCCACCAAATATTGAGTGGCTTTTATTTTTCTGTATAATTTACACTGATCACAAAAAAGATATTTATGACATTCTTTTTGAGAACACCCTCAAGTTTAAAACATTTTCCTTCCACAGTGTCTGAAACTTTTCCACTGAGTGTACATATAGAAAAAGCAGTAAGCCAAACTCTTGTATCATATTTTATAGAATGATGACAGCGATATGATGTAAGGCAGTGGTTCTTAATCCCAGCTCTGGGGATGCAATGCAACACGAATTTTCCTGCTTATCCTGCTCTGATGATAGAAAGCACTTTGAGCCACCACAGGAGCAGGATTAAGAACCATGGATGTACTGCAAACATAACACAGTATAGTGGTCCTGTAATAAATACCTTTTTCAAAATGATTGGTGCTGTTGAGGCAATTTATTTCATTTGTGTGTTAACTCAATTCTATGCCATGAAATGAGTCTGCACTTCGTCACTGTATTTTATTCAAACACTGGATTATAAAATCAGATGACATGACTTGTGGTATGGAAAAGTAATGATATTGAGTCACTTTCAACATCTGCAAATTTGAACATGCAGTAAATACAGGCACGAAATAAAAAAATTATAATAATAAAAAATATGTTTGGATTGTCAAAGATTTTGACCTAATGTTACCCCACAATTTTTAAGGCCTGCCTACTTGCTTATTCATATTTCAGAAGCAGCAGCTATTTATTGCAGCCCCATGAATATTGTTTCCACAGTTATTATTTTTATTTCAAATTACACATTTCTCAAGAATGTGTGACTGTGTGCAATGTTCAGATATGTTGGTCTCCCAGAATGCAAAAGATGGAGAATCACGCCCTAAATTTTCTGTGTCAGTCTATATATATATATATATATATATACAGTACATGTTTCCATTTATGCATATTGCACCTCGCAATGTATGGCATACCCTCACTGTTCATGTCTCTGTTTAAAGAAAATACCTTCCCAAATCTGCCATACTGCTTCTCCCTTGTGTTGTTTTTCTTTTTAGTTTGTCTCTTGTGATCTTGTACTCCTTGTCCCTTTAAACATTTTTTGTGTGTATGTTGTACAACAGCTCTGCTGGAGCACCCCCTATTCCATTGTACCCCACCTGTACAATGACAATAAAGCCTATTCTGTTCTATTCTAAACCTCCTCGCAATCTCTGAGCGAGAGGTTCGATATACACCCTTGGACAGGCTGCGAGTCTGTCTAAGGCCCAACTCGTATAGACAGGCAAACTCAGTCACATCCACACCTACAGATAATTTAAGCTTTCCAATTTAACTAATCTGCATGTCTTTAGAAGCGAGAGGAAGCTGGAGCACTCAGAGGAAATCCACTCACTCATGGGGGAACATACAAACTCTTTCACCATGCAAACCGTTTCACCATGAGGCAACAGTGATATCCAATAAGCTGCCCATAATGAATTTATGGTATCATCAAATATTTAATATATGTTGATATGGAAATAAAGATTTATAATATTAATTTTCCAATTCATCCCAAATGAGCAATTTTTAAAATAATGTTCTTATTTGGAAAGACCACATGTATACAGCAATGATGCAATGCATTAATACTCTGGACACCTTTGACTTGGATCTCTTGGCCTTGAGCATTCAAAACCTCAGTCATCTCAGGAAAATTCAAGACATTTTCATATATTTGCAGTTTTTATATACAGTTCAGGTAGCTAAACATAGATAACATTGCTTTAACTGGACACAACAGCAGTTCTTGATTACTTTCATCATCATATACAACATTTTGGTCATAAACATACACATTCTCTATCCCTTTTTTGTGTGTGAACCTCCACCATTTATATGAACATTTTCTTTATTTTTCTTGGCCTTGAGGGCTTAAAAAAGAAAAAAAAAAACATTTTTGGGTCATTAAATTGCAATCAGCTAGTTCTTCACCACATAAATTTGCAGGTGTAAATCCACCTGAAACACAATAAGGATGGATTGTGATTGGCTCAGCCGAACCACCTACAGTGGGAATCATGGATGCATTGTGACCACACAAAGTAGCTGTGTAAATGTAAATGCATTTACAATCCAGAGGCGCCGCCAGACAAGTCAGGCAACTGTAGGTCAGTAGGTGGAGCTGACAAACTTTAAAGTACAGCCAGAGCCACCCATTGCTGATACAAATGCTTGGGGCGACATTGACTCATGGGGAGCAGCTAACGTGAGACGAGAACTTTTTTGAACTTGCACTTTTTAAAACTAATGCTATTTTGGTACTATTAATGGAGCATTTAATGGTTAATATTACAAAACAAAACAAATAAAAAAGACAACCCTGCCTGTGCATTAAATGTTGGGCGCACTCCTGTTAGCCAATCCTGCTGGAGCAAGAAGTGCCACTAAAAATCTGTGGTGACATCCAGTGGTTTCCCTCCAGAGGCAACTACTGTATTCACTTTTGATTTGGTCTTCAGGAAGTATTTCAGGTCCATATTATACTAGGCCCAACACTGTAATAGGCTATATGCAATGTTATGAAAAAGTCCACTATAGTGCCAGTGGTGGGCACAGTTCAGCTAATCCACTAACCGATAATTATCAAAGCTAATGTTTTTGTTAGCGGATAAGCTTTTCAGATAACTTTTAAGGAAGTGGCTATTCGCACGGCTGCCGTGTCCATAGCTCTCATTTTGCTATTCACATGGCAAGACTCTGGTGGTAAAACTTGGAACTACTTGTACAAACAAACATACTGCATTAAATGAGAGTTATGGACGCGGCCGCCATTCGAATAGGGTCAGCCTTTTGCCACCAGAGTCTTGCCGTGCGAATACTGAAATGAGAGTTACGGACACGGCTGAATAAAAAAGAAAAATCATCAAAATCGAAAAATATTAAAGGAGTTATGACATCTTGAATGCAATATATTTGTTTATACAATAGTTCCAAGTTTTGCCACCAGAGTCTTGCCATGTGAATAGTGAAATGTAGACATGGCTGAATAAAAAAAATCATCAAAATCGAAAAATATTAAAGGAGTCATGACATCTTGAATGCAGTATGTTTGTTTATACAAGTAGTTCCAACTTTTGCCACCAGAGTCTTGCCGTGCGAATAGCCAAATGAGAGTTATGGACACGGCCGCCGTGCGAATAGCCACAGCCAACTTTTAAAACCATCAGCGGACCAATTATCTGCCGATAAATTTAGTTCCAATAACTTTCAGCCCGCAAAAAAAACTTTTTGCTGGAAAAGAGAGCAAAGTTTAACGGTCAAAAACATTTGTAAAACCTAAAATCAAACATTTTAGTCCCTGTCATGTGTTTGTTAGTCCGTCTGTTGTGTGTTTATTTATTGCAGACTGGCTGTCGCGTGCTGATGACGTCAATATTAAGCACAAGACGTGATTGGCCGGTCGATGCAGGGAGCATTGTGGGTAGTGTAGTTCAGGTTCACTTTCGATGTTACAGTGTTACCGTCCGCTCGACACAGAAACAAAACTGACTAATTTTAACATTATTTTATTTATTTAATTATTTCTTTGTGGCTGATAGGATAATTTAATTGCCAAGACTCGGTGGGAAAGAGGAGATCTCATGGCACAGCTGTGTTACAAAGGGACTTTTCTTCACTGTTTCAACACCGTTTTAGATAATCAGGACACTTTATATGGATTATTATTTTTCTTAAGATTTTAATGAATCACACTGAAACTTACAGGTAAGAATTTATATTCACTATGTTACTTTTACTCTGCCAATCAATGCATTTAAGGATGTATTTTGGCTATTTAAGCCGCAGGGTTCAAAGCGTGTGAAAAAAGCAGCAGCTTTTAGTTCGTAAATGAGGGTGTATATAATACCGAGATAAACTGTGACTCTAATACTGTGTTTTACTGCTTTTGAAAGATGAGGACAGTGTTTGGGTTTTATTTTTTTATTCATTTATTTTTTGTGCATTCTTTTTGTGTTTGTGATCCTGCCTGGGAATGACTTAATCTTTGAATTTATCCAGCAGCCCCTGCGGGGCTTAAAGTGAAACTGGTTTATCAGAAGGCAATACTGTAACTCATGTGGCCATGTCCGAATCAATAATAAGAGTTATCGGTTATCTGTAACTTCCAATAAATTTTTTAGCAGTTTATCGGTTTAACGTTATAAAAGATAACCTTTCAGTTAGTGGATTAATGGTTATTGAAGCTAACGTTTTGGTTATCTGTGCCCACTACTGGCTGGTGCCCATGAAAGAATAAGGAGAGGAGAGTAGAAAAAATGGGAAAAGAGAAAAAGGTAAAGGCATCATGACTGAGGGCTACACCCATAACATAATGGAATTGAAAGCTAGTTGGAGGGGTCTCCAGTGAATTTATTCCGAGGACGCCAACAGACTCTTGAATCACCACTCTTCCAATCCACATACTCCAGCTAAGTGGGCAGTATAAAATGTTACCGTGAGCATCTTCTCCAACTGAATGGCTGAGGGCAAGTACAGGTCTTTTTTGGATAACACTGACCACTGTCTTCTGCAAATAAAATCTAACATTTAACACCACATCCATGTGCTCCTGCTTCCAGCTCCTGCTCTGGACAGTGGTGCCACCAACCGAAACTGAAATAAAAAGGAACTACATTTCATTTGTCCAATAGGGCTTCAAGAATACACAACAGTGCAGCTTCTTGCATGGCCGCCACCTTCTTCTTCTTTGTTTTGCACAAACTAGAGTGGGTGTGATGTGAGGTGTGGAGCGTGATCACATTGCAATCTGATTTCAATCAGATGTGGTCAATTGAGACACATTTTAATTCCAGGTGTAAATGTTAGTTTATCCAGTAACCTAAGCTAACGACTGGATGCCTTTGGAATCAAGTCATTTTGGAGGATCTTTGAGTTTGTGTCAAAAGGAGCAGATACTACAGATACGGAGACTCACACAAGGAGTTGTGAGAGAACATCAGCAGTGGCATTATGGCGCTGTGGCATGTTTCTCTGTGAGTGAGGTTCACATTGGTGCTTCAGCATTAAAGGAATGGACTGACTGCCTGCCTGGGTGGTTATCATCCAGGATGCAAAGCAGTTCCATGGTATCATTGATGTGATGACACAAAACACCAGTACATATCTCCAGATTTAACTTGGTAATGTAAGCATTTAAAAACCTATTGAGATGCAGCTCAGATAAAAGACACCTTGGCACATATTGAGGCCAGTGAGTGAGGTCAATATCTGCCCAATGATCCAGATCCACATCAAATTGACTTTGATTAGTCCTTCATATTCCATGAACCACCACTTGTGTATTTTTTTTAGATACACTTGTGTGAGATTCTAAGAAAAATAGAGACCAATAGCATCAAAAACAAAACCTCCTCAACAAATTAATAGCAACATCTTGTGTCTGCAGTGTGAGATTGATTTTCTTATTTTGTTTGTTGAAATTCACTGGTGAAAAATTGCCTGCATGCCAGTATGTTCTGTGCCTTCATTTTTTGTAGCCACTGTTCTGCTTCATATTTATTTGCATTGGACTTTATATACAACCCCAATTCCAATGAAGTTGGGACATTGTGTAAAATGTAAATACAAAAGAATACAAGGATTTGCAAATCTTCTTCAACCTTAAATTGAATACACCACAAACACAATATATTTAATGTTCAAACTGATAAACGTTATTGTTTTTGTGCAAATATTTGCTCATTTTGAAATGGATTCAAAAAAGCTGGGACAGTGATATGTTTACCACTGTGTTACATCACCTTTCCTTCTAACAACACTCAATAAGCGTTTGGGAACTGAGGACACTAATTGTTGAAGCTTTGTAGGTGGAATTCTTTCCCATCCTTGCTTGATGTACGACTTCAGTTGTTCAACAGTCCGGGGTCTCCATTGTCGTGACAGGTGCAGGCAGGCCAGTCTAGTACCCGCCCGCACTCTTTTACTCTGAAGCCACGCTGTAACACATGCAGAATTTGGCTTGGCATTGTCTTGCTGAAATAAGCAGGCACGTCCCTGAAAAAGATGTTTCTTGGATAGCAGCATGTGTTGCTCCAAAACCTGGATGTACCTTTCAGCATTGATGGTGCCATCACAGATGTGTAAGTTGCCCAAGCCATGGGCACTAACACACCCCCATACCATCACAGATGCTGGCTGTTGAACTTTGCGCTGGTAACAATCTGGATGGTATTTATCCTCTTTTGTCCAGAGGACCCAACGTCCATGATCTACAAAAGCAATCTGAAATGTGGACTCATCAGACCACAGCACACTTTTTCACTTTGCGTCTGTCCATTTCAAATGAGCTCGGGCCCAGAGAAGGCAGTGGCGTTTCTGGATGTTGTTGATGTACGGCTTTTGCGTTGCATGGTAGAGTTTTAACTTGCACTTGTAGATGTAGCGACAAACTGTGTTAACTGACAATGGTTTTCTGAAGTGTTCCTGAGCCCACGTGGTAAGATCCTTTACACAATGATGTCAGTTTTTAATGCAGTGCCGCCTGAGGGATCAAAGGTCACAGGCATTCGATGTTGATTTTCGGCCTTGGTGCTTACGTGTAGAAAGTTCTCCAGATTCTCTGAGTCTTCTGATTATATTATGGACTGTAGATGATGGAATCCCAAAATTCCTTGCAATTGAAAATTGAGAAACATTGTTCTTAAACTGTTGGACTATTTTTTCAAGCAGTTGTTCACAAAGTGGTGATCCTCGCCCCAACTTTGCTTGCAAACGGCTGAGCCTTTTGGGGATGCTCCTTTTATACCCAATCATGACACTCACAATTAGTGTTCTCAGTTCCCAAACGCTTATTGAGTGCTGTTAGAAGGAAAGGTGATCTAACACAGTGGCAAACATACCACTGTCCCAGCTTTTTTGAAACATGTTGTAGGCATCCATTTCAAAATGAGCAAATAATTGCACAAAAACAATAAAGTTTATCAGTTTGAACATTAAATATCTTGTCTTTGTGGTGTATTCAATTGAATATAGGTTGAAGACGATTTGCATATCATTGTATTCTGTTATTATTTACATTTTACTCAACGTCCTAACTTCATTGGAATTGGGGTTTTGTGTGTGTGTGTGTATATATATATATATATATATATATATATATATATATATATATATATATATATATATATATATATATATATATATATGTGTGTGTGTGTGTGTGTGTGTGTGTGTGTGTGTGTGTGTGTGTGTGTGTGTGTGTGTATTCCCCAGTATTGAGAGGATTTTGTGAATATTGCCAGTGCTCCACTGATGTACGCTACCTTTAATTCAGGATGGTTGTTCTCAATCAGTATGATGGCATTAACTCCCAAGGCACACATGGCAGCATATTGCAACTTCCTGTCATTTCTGAAAATCACAGGTGACCCAGGCACTTTTTACCCGAGGCCATCAAATATGGCCATTGGGTATTGCAAAGATTTCACCTGATTTCAACTGTCCGTCTGTCCATCCGCCTGTGCTCAGCATAAGTCCAGTCCTATTACTGCCAGAGTCTTCAAATTCACAGGCAACATTCTTGGGACACAGATCTTGAACAGCTAACCTTGACCTATTTTAAGAGGCATTTTAAAAGGTGAAAAGACATTCTGTTTCAATCTGTTCCACTTTTTCTTTTTTCTTTTTTTGAGTGGCAGGGTGATAGCCAATCAGACTAGAGCGACACCGTGACGTTAATCAGGTCAAGTGTGATGTAACACATCATGTGTTTTTCAACTTCCAGCTCCAAACAAAAAATGGCACGTTGTCATTGACATTGAGAACTGCGCTGAGACGCTCTGATCAGGCAGCACTTAAACCGTTGCTCAGGTTGTTTCTCCATTATTTTCAATGGGAGTTGCTGTGAGCTGCGATCGCTTCCTGTTCATGTCATTCGGGGGGGAAAGTGAAGTTTGCACTTTAATGTCCTGTTTATTGTAATAAATAATATTTTTTATTAACAAACAGACATGTATATTTTACCTGTGCATAATAAAATATATAAAGTAAAAGAAAAAAGTTTTATTAAGTGTTCTTACCTTAGAAACAGGTGAATGCGGTTAAGGGAGGTGGAGGCGGAGAAGGGAGGGATGGAGGTTTGCGCACACTGTAAACACAAACTAAACTTAAACTGTAGATCCTTAAAAGGATCATACAGACAACTTTAATTGTAAACTTGCAGGTCTTTGGACCCAGAAACAGATTTGTCACGTGGTGCATTACGTCAGAGCTTAACAACCGGATGGCAGGTCTCCGTAAAACCATTTATGTTTATGTGACACGTTTCTCATATATTCTGTAAAAGGTAGTGAGGAATAAACATTGATTTGGAACATATATATATATATATATATATATATATATATATATATATATATATGTGTATATATATATATATATATATATATATATTTATTTATTATTTATTTATTTTTTATAATACAAATAATGAATGTTTATGAGTTCAATGGTATGAATATTTCATGAGGTGAAAGCTGGAAAATACCATTCAACGAGGCAAAGCCAAGTTGAATGGTATGTTCCAGCTTTCACCAAATTAAATATTCATACCATTGAAAGAATGTAAAAACATTCATTATTTGTTTTATATAACGGCTAAAATAGATCATTGTCATTTGATATTTTATTAATTTATAAACAACAGAAAAGGGACTTATATTTTGTGTTCCACTGTGACGTGTAGTCCACTGATGCTGTGCACTGACTTCGGACTTGTTGTGAAAGTGTAGTGACACGGACCCACAACAGGGGGCGCAAATGAACGGCCAATAGATGAGCCAAAAAGTAACAATTTAATGTTGTGAAATGTGCACAATGAATATACAGACAATCTCAGAATATAATTACAGTCAATCCACAAAGGTGACGTGTGGGCAGGCTCGAGGATAGAAGACGTCTGTCCTGAGAAGAGCCGGAACCACACGATTTCCGCCGCCACAGAACCTGGTGAATACTGGAGCCGCCAAGTCCCGAATTCCCAGGTGATCACCGTCCCCGACTGTCGGATCTGGTACTGCTGGCGAGAACAAAGACAGTCAAGTGTGGGTGTGTGTACACCCAATAACAACAACGGTGGGAATGCCACCTCCACCTCTCACTCAATATGTTGCAGAGTACCGCAGTGATTCCTCAGGGGAAAAGAGTGCTGTCCTGCACTCACTCAACCTCCACAGAAAGAGGGGCCGGTACTCCTGCAAACACTCACAATATACAGATATAGATAAACACAAATGGCTGAGGATATTACCTCCAATGAAGTATGATATCTCGGCGATGAGGTGGAGATGACGTCTGGGTTTTATGGAGTGAGATGATGAAGAATGAGTGACAGCTGTCAGGAAGTAATGAGTAACAGCTGTCACTCCCGGCTGTGTCCGTGGCGGCAGCGCCCTCTCGTGCCTGAAGCCCGCACTTCAGGCAGGGCGCCCTCTGGTGGTGGGCCAGCAGTACCTCCTCTTCTGGCGGCCCACACAACAGGACCCCCCCCCTCAACGGGCGCCTCCTGGCGCCCGACCAGGTTTGTCGGGGTGTCGGCGGTAGAAGTCGGCCGGGAGGGCCGGATCCAGGATGAAGCTCCTCTTCACCCAGGAGCGTTCTTCGGGTCCATACCCTTCCCAGTCCACCAGATATTGGAACCCCCGGCCCATTCGACGGACGTCCAGGATCCGGCGCACTGTCCAAGCCGGCTCCCCGTCAATGATCCGGGCAGGAGGCGGCGCCGGACCGGGAGCACAGAGGGGTGAGGTGTGGTGAGGTTTGATCCTGGAAACATGGAAGACCGGGTGGATCCGCAGTGAAGCTGGGAGCTGGAGCTTCACTGCGGCAGGGCTGAGGACTTTGAGGATACGAAAGGGGCCGATGAACCTGTCCATCAATTTAAGAGACTGTACTTGCAGGGGGATGTCCTTCATTGACAACCACACCTCCTGCCCGGGCTGGTATGCAGGGGCCGGGGACCGCCGGCGGTCTGCATGGGTCTTGGCCGTCGTCCGGGCTTTCAACAAGGCAGAATGGGCGGTGCGCCACACCCGACGGCACCTCCGAAGATGGGCCCGGACCGAGGGCACACCGACCTCTCCCTCCACCACGGGAAATAATGGGGGCTGGTACCCCAAACACACCTCAAATGGGGAGAGGCCAGTGGCAGAAGACACCTGGCTGTTATGCGCATACTCGATCCAGGCCAGATGGTTACTCCAGGCCATCGGGTGCGCGGATGTTACGCAGCGGAGTGTCTGTTCCAGTTCCTGGTTGGCCCGCTCTGCCTGTCCATTCGTCTGTGGATGGTACCCGGATGAGAGGCTCACAGTGGCCCCCAGTTCCCTGCAGAAGCTCCTCCAGACGTGTGAGGAGAACTGGGGACCACGGTCAGAGACGATGTCGGTGGGTATCCCATGCAGACGGACGACGTGGTGGACCAGGAGGTCTGCTGTCTCCTGGGCTGTTGGGAGCTTCGGGAGGGCCATGAAGTGGGCTGCCTTGGAGAATCGGTCCACTATCGTGAAGATGGTGGTGTTGCCCTGGGACGGCGGGAGGCCCGTGACGAAATCCAGGCCGATGTTGGACCAGGGGCGATGAGGCACCGGTAACGGCTGGAGAAGTCCTTGGGACCTTTTATGGTCTGCCTTGCCCCTGGCACAGGTGGTGCAGGCCTGGATATACTCCCGGACGTCGGCCTCCATAGACGCCCACCAGAAGCGCTGCCGGACAACTGCCACGGTCCTTCGCACCCCTGGATGACAGGAGAGCTTGGAACCGTGACAGAAGTCCAAGACTGCAGCTCTGGCCTCTGGTGGGACGTATAAACGGTTCTTCTGACCTGTTCCTGGGTCCGGGCTCCGTGCCAGGGCCTCCCGGACGATCTTCTCCACGTCCCAAGTGAGGGTGGCCACGATAGTGGACTCCGGCAGGATGGGCTCCGGTGGATCCGACAGTGCAGTTTTGACCTCCTCTTCGTGTACCCGGGACAAGGCATCCGACCTCTGGTTCTTGGTCCCGGGGCGATAGGTGATCCGGAAGTCAAAACGCCCAAAGAACAGTGACCAGCGGGCTTGCCTGGGGTTCAGCCGCTTGGCGGTCCTGATATACTCCAGGTTCCGATGGTCAGTGAAAACTGTGAATGGCACAGACGCTCCCTCCAACAGGTGTCTCCACTCCTCAAGAGCCTCTTTCACCGCAAGGAGTTCTCGATTGCCGACGTCATAGTTCCGTTCAGCCGGGGTCAACCTGCGTGAAAAGTAGGCACACAGGTGAAGAACCTTATCGGTCTCTCCGCTCTGGGACAGCACAGCTCCTATTCCTGAGTCAGAGGCGTCCACTTCAACCACGAACTGGCGGCTAGGGTCGGGCTGCACCAAAACTGGCGCAGTAGAGAACCGTAGTTTCAACTCCTTGAACGCGGCTTCGCACCGATCCGACCAGGTGAAGGGGACTTTTGGAGAGGTCAGGGCTGTCAGGGGGCTAACTACCTGACTGTAGCCCTTAATGAACCTCCTATAGAAATTAGCGAAGCCGCGGAACTGTTGCAGCTTCCTACGGCTTGTTGGTTGGGGCCAATCTCTCACCGCCGCAACCTTGGCCGGATCAGGGGCGACGGAGTTAGAGGAGATGATAAACCCCAGGAAGGACAAAGACGTGCGGTGAAACTCGCACTTCTCGCCCTTCACAAACAGTCGGTTCTCTAACAACCGCTGCAGGACCTGACGTACATGCTGGACATGGGTCTCAGGATCCGGAGAAAAGATGAGAATATCGTCCAGATATACGAAGACGAATCGGTGCAGGAAGTCCCGCAAGATGTCGTTAACCAAGGCTTGGAACGTTGCGGGGGCGTTGGTGAGGCCGAACGGCATGACCAGGTACTCAAAGTGACCTAACGGGGTGTTAAATGCCGTCTTCCATTCGTCTCCCTTCCGGATCCGAACCAGGTGATACGCATTTCTAAGATCCAGCTTAGTAAAGATTTTGGCTCCATGCAGGGGGGTGAACACGGAATCCAACAATGGCAACCGGTATCGATTGCAAACCGTAATCTCATTCAGCCCCCTGTGATCAATGCATGGACGGAGTCCGCCATCTTTCTTGGCCACAAAAAATCTTAATCTTTGAATTTATCCAGCAGCCCCTGCGGGGCTTAAAGTGAAACTGGTTTATCAGAAGGCAACACTGTAACTCATGTGGCCATGTCCGAATCAATAATAAGAGTTATCGGTTATCTGTAACTTCCAATAAATTTTTTAGCAGTTTATCGGTTTAACGTTATAAAGATAACCTTTCAGTTAGTGGATTAATGGTTATCGAAGCTAACGTTTTGGTTATCTGTGCCCACTACTGGCTGGTGCCCATGAAAGAATAAGGAGAGGAGAGTAGAAAAAATGGGAAAAGAGAAAAAGGTAAAGGCATCATGACTGAGGGCTACACCTATAACATAATGGAATTGAAAGCTAGTTGGAGGGGTCTCCAGTGAATTTATTCCGAGGACGCCAACAGACTCTTGAATCACCACTCTTCCAATCCACATACTCCAGCTAAGTGGGCAGTATAAAATGTTACCGTGAGCATCTTCTCCAACTGAATGGCTGAGGGCAAGTACAGGTCTTTTTTGGATAACACTGACCACTGTCTTCTGCAAATAAAATCTAACATTTAACACCACATCCATGTGCTCCTGCTTCCAGCTCCTGCTCTGGACAGTGGTGCCACCAACCGAAACTGAAATAAAAAGGAACTACATTTCATTTGTCCAATAGGGCTTCAAGAATACACAACAGTGCAGCTTCTTGCATGGCCGCCACCTTCTTCTTCTTTGTTTTGCACAAACTAGAGTGGGTGTGATGTGAGGTGTGGAGCGTGATCACATTGCAATCTGATTTCAATCAGATGTGGTCAATTGAGACACATTTTAATTCCAGGTGTAAATGTTAGTTTATCCAGTAACCTAAGCTAACGACTGGATGCCTTTGGAATCAAGTCATTTTGGAGGATCTTTGAGTTTGTGTCAAAAGGAGCAGATACTACAGATACGGAGACTCATACAAGGAGTTGTGAGAGAACATCAGCAGTGGCATTATGGCGCTGTGGCATGTTTCTCTGTGAGTGAGGTTCACATTGGTGCTTCAGCATTAAAGGAATGGACTGACTGCCTGCCTGGGTGGTTACCATCCAGGATGCAAAGCAGTTCCATGGTATCATTGATGTGATGACACAAAACACCAGTACATATCTCCAGATTTAACTTGGTAATGTAAGCATTTAAAAACCTATTGAGATGCAGCTCAGATAAAAGACACCTTGGCACATATTGAGGCCAGTGAGTGAGGTCAATATCTGCCCAATGATCCAGATCCACATCAAAATTGACTTTGATTAGTCCTTCATATTCCATGAACACCACTTGTGTATTTTTTTTAGATACACTTGTGTGAGATTCTGAGAAAAATAGAGACCAATAGCATCAAAAACAAAACCTCCTCAACAAATTAATAGCAACATCTTGTGTCTGCAGTGTGAGATTGATTTTCTTATTTTGTTTGTTGAAATTCACTGGTGAAAAATTGCCTGCATGCCAGTATGTTCTGTGCCTTTATTTTTTGTAGCCACTGTTCTGCTTCATATTTATTTGCATTGGACTTTATATACAACCCCAATTCCAATGAAGTTGGGACATTGTGTAAAATGTAAATACAAAAGAATACAAGGATTTGCAAATCTTCTTCAACCTTAAATTGAATACACCACAAACACAATATATTTAATGTTCAAACTGATAAACGTTATTGTTTTTGTGCAAATATTTGCTCATTTTGAAATGGATTCAAAAAAGCTGGGACAGTGATATGTTTACCACTGTGTTACATCACCTTTCCTTCTAACAACACTCAATAAGCGTTTGGGAACTGAGGACACTAATTGTTGAAGCTTTGTAGGTGGAATTCTTTCCCATCCTTGCTTGATGTACGACTTCAGTTGTTCAACAGTCCGGGGTCTCCATTGTCGTGACAGGTGCAGGCAGGCCAGTCTAGTACCCGCCCGCACTCTTTTACTCTGAAGCCACGCTGTAACACATGCAGAATTTAGCTTGGCATTGTCTTGCTGAAATAAGCAGGCACGTCCCTGAAAAAGATGTTTCTTGGATAGCAGCATGTGTTGCTCCAAAACCTGGATGTACCTTTCAGCATTGATGGTGCCATCACAGATGTGTAAGTTGCCCAAGCCATGGGCACTAACACACCCCCATACCATCACAGATGCTGGCTGTTGAACTTTGCGCTGGTAACAATCTGGATGGTATTTATCCTCTTTTGTCCAGAGGACCCAACGTCCATGATCTACAAAAGCAATCTGAAATGTGGACTCATCAGACCACAGCACACTTTTTCACTTTGCGTCTGTCCATTTCAAATGAGCTCGGGCCCAGAGAAGGCAGTGGCATTTCTGGATGTTGTTGATGTACGGCTTTTGCTTTGCATGGTAGAGTTTTAACTTGCACTTGTAGATGTAGCGACAAACTGTGTTAACTGACAATGGTTTTCTGAAGTGTTCCTGAGCCCACGTGGTAAGATCCTTTACACAATGATGTCAGTTTTTAATGCAGTACCGCCTGAGGGATCGAAGGTCACAGGCATTCGATGTTGATTTTCGGCCTTGGTGCTTACGTGTAGAAAGTTCTCCAGATTCTCTGAGTCTTCTGATTATATTATGGACTGTAGATGATGGAATCCCAAAATTCCTTGCAATTGAAAATTGAGAAACATTGTTCTTAAACTGTTGGACTATTTTTTCAAGCAGTTGTTCACAAAGTGGTGATCCTCGCCCCAACTTTGCTTGCAAACGGCTGAGCCTTTTGGGGATGCTCCTTTTATACCCAATCATGACACTCACAATTAGTGTTCTCAGTTCCCAAACGCTTATTGAGTGCTGTTAGAAGGAAAGGTGATCTAACACAGTGGCAAACATACCACTGTCCCAGCTTTTTTGAAACATGTTGTAGGCATCCATTTCAAAATGAGCAAATAATTGCACAAAAACAATAAAGTTTATCAGTTTGAACATTAAATATCTTGTCTTTGTGGTGTATTCAATTGAATATAGGTTGAAGACGATTTGCATATCATTGTATTCTGTTATTATTTACATTTTACTCAACGTCCTAACTTCATTGGAATTGGGGTTTTGTGTGTGTGTGTGTGTGTATATATATATATATATATATATATATATATATATATATATGTGTGTGTGTGTGTGTGTGTGTGTGTGTGTGTATTCCCCAGTATTGAGAGGATTTTGTGAATATTGCCAGTGCTCCACTGATGTACGCTACCTTTAATTCAGGATGGTTGTTCTCAATCAGTATGATGGCATTAACTCCCAAGGCACACATGGCAGCATATTGCAACTTCCTGTCATTTCTGAAAATCACAGGTGACCCAGGCACTTTTTACCCGAGGCCATCAAATATGGCCATTGGGTATTGCAAAGATTTCACCTGATTTCAACTGTCCGTCTGTCCATCCGCCTGTGCTCAGCATAAGTCCAGTCCTATTACTGCCAGAGTCTTCAAATTCACAGGCAACATTCTTGGGACACAGATCTTGAACAGCTAACCTTGACCTATTTTAAGAGGCATTTTAAAAGGTGAAAAGACATTCTGTTTCAATCTGTTCCACTTTTTCTTTTTTCTTTTTTTGAGTGGCAGGGTGATAGCCAATCAGACTAGAGCGACACCGTGACGTTAATCAGGTCAAGTGTGATGTAACACATCATGTGTTTTTCAACTTCCAGCTCCAAACAAAAAATGGCACGTTGTCATTGACATTGAGAACTGCGCTGAGACGCTCTGATCAGGCAGCACTTAAACCGTTGCTCAGGTTGTTTCTCCATTATTTTCAATGGGAGTTGCTGTGAGCTGCGATCGCTTCCTGTTCATGTCATTCGGGGGGGAAAGTGAAGTTTGCACTTTAATGTCCTGTTTATTGTAATAAATAATATTTTTTATTAACAAACAGACATGTATATTTTACCTGTGCATAATAAAATATATAAAGTAAAAGAAAAAAGTTTTATTAAGTGTTCTTACCTTAGAAACAGGTGAATGCGGTTAAGGGAGGTGGAGGCGGAGAAGGGAGGGATGGAGGTTTGCGCACACTGTAAACACAAACTAAACTTAAACTGTAGATCCTTAAAAGGATCATACAGACAACTTTAATTGTAAACTTGCAGGTCTTTGGACCCAGAAACAGATTTGTCACGTGGTGCATTACGTCAGAGCTTAACAACCGGATGGCAGGTCTCCGTAAAACCATTTATGTTTATGTGACACGTTTCTCATATATTCTGTAAAAGGTAGTGAGGAATAAACATTGATTTGGAACATATATATATATATATATATATACACATATATATATATATATTTATTTATTTTTTATAATACAAATAATGAATGTTTATGAGTTCAATGGTATGAATATTTCATGAGGTGAAAGCTGGAAAATACCATTCAACGAGGCAAAGCCAAGTTGAATGGTATGTTCCAGCTTTCACCAAATTAAATATTCATACCATTGAAAGAATGTAAAAACATTCATTATTTGTTTTATATAACGGCTAAAATAGATCATTGTCATTTGATATTTTATTAATTTATAAACAACAGAAAAGGGACTTATATTTTTGTGTTCCACTGTGACGTGTAGTCCACTGATGCTGTGCACTGACTTCGGACTTGTTGTGAAAGTGTAGTGACACGGACCCACAACAGGGGGCGCAAATGAACGGCCAATAGATGAGCCAAAAAGTAACAATTTAATGTTGTGAAATGTGCACAATGAATATACAGACAATCTCAGAATATAATTACAGTCAATCCACAAAGGTGACGTGTGGGCAGGCTCGAGGATAGAAGACGTCTGTCCTGAGAAGAGCCGGAACCACACGATTTCCGCCGCCACAGAACCTGGTGAATACTGGAGCCGCCAAGTCCCGAATTCCCAGGTAATCACCGTCCCCGACTGTCGGATCTGGTACTGCTGGCGAGAACAAAGACAGTCAAGTGTGGGTGTGTGTACACCCAATAACAACAACGGTGGGAATGCCACCTCCACCTCTCACTCAATATGTTGCAGAGTACCGCAGTGATTCCTCAGGGGAAAAGAGTGCCGTCCTGCACTCACTCAGCCTCCACAGAAAGAGGGGCCGGTACTCCTGCAAACACTCACAATATACAGATATAGATAAACACAAATGGCTGAGGATATTACCTCCAATGAAGTATGATATCTCGGCGATGAGGTGGAGATGACATCTGGGTTTTATGGAGTGAGATGATGAAGAATGAGTGACAGCTGTCAGGAAGTAATGAGTAACAGCTGTCACTCCCGGCTGTGTCCGTGGCGGCAGCGCCCTCTCGTGCCTGAAGCCCGCACTTCAGGCAGGGCGCCCTCTGGTGGTGGGCCAGCAGTACCTCCTCTTCTGGCGGCCCACACAACAGGACCCCCCCCCCCCTCAACGGGCGCCTCCTGGCGCCCGACCAGGTTTGTCGGGGTGTCGGCGGTAGAAGTCGGCCAGGAGGGCCGGATCCAGGATGAAGCTCCTCTTCATCCAGGAGCGTTCTTCGGGTCCATACCCTTCCCAGTCCACCAGATATTGGAACCCCCGGCCCATTCGACGGACGTCCAGGAGCCGGCGCACTGTCCAAGCCGGCTCCCCGTCAATGATCCGGGCAGGAGGCGGCGCCGGACCGGGAGCACAGAGGGGTGAGGTGTGGTGAGGTTTGATCCTGGAAACATGGAAGACCGGGTGGATCCGCAGTGAAGCTGGGAGCTGGAGCTTCACTGCGGCAGGGCTGAGGACTTTGAGGATACGAAAGGGGCCGATGAACCTGTCCATCAATTTAAGAGACTGTACTTGCAGGGGGATGTCCTTCATTGACAACCACACCTCCTGCCCGGGCTGGTATGCAGGGGCCGGGGACCGCCGGCGGTCTGCATGGGTCTTGGCCGTCGTCCGGGCTTTCAACAAGGCAGAACGGGCGGTGCGCCACACCCGACGGCACCTCCGAAGATGGGCCCGGACCGAGGGCACACCGACCTCTCCCTCCACCATGGGAAATAATGGGGGCTGGTACCCCAAACACACCTCAAATGGGGAGAGGCCGGTGGCAGAAGACACCTGGCTGTTATGCGCATACTCGATCCAGGCCAGATGGTTACTCCAGGCCGTCGGGTGCGCGGATGTTACGCAGCGGAGGGTCTGTTCCAGTTCCTGGTTGGCCCGCTCTGCCTGTCCATTCGTCTGTGGATGGTACCCGGACGAGAGGCTCACAGTGGCCCCCAGTTCCCTGCAGAAGCTCCTCCAGACGTGTGAGGAGAACTGGGGACCACGGTCAGAGACGATGTCGGTGGGTATCCCATGCAGACGGACGACGTGGTGGACCAGGAGGTCTGCTGTCTCCTGGGCTGTTGGGAGCTTCGGGAGGGCCATGAAGTGGGCTGCCTTGGAGAATCGGTCCACTATCGTGAAGATGGTGGTGTTGCCCTGGGACGGCGGGAGGCCCGTGACGAAATCCAGGCCGATGTTGGACCAGGGGCGATGAGGCACCGGTAACGGCTGGAGAAGTCCTTGGGACCTTTTATGGTCTGCCTTGCCCCTGGCACAGGTGGTGCAGGCCTGGATATACTCCCGGACGTCGGCCTCCATAGACGCCCACCAGAAGCGCTGCCGGACAACTGCCACGGTCCTTCGCACCCCTGGATGACAGGAGAGCTTGGAACCGTGACAGAAGTCCAAGACTGCAGCTCTGGCCTCTGGTGGGACGTATAAACGGTTCTTCTGACCTGTTCCTGGGTCCGGGCTCCGTGCCAGGGCCTCCCGGACGATCTTCTCCACGTCCCAAGTGAGGGTGGCCACGATAGTGGACTCCGGCAGGATGGGCTCTGGTGGATCCGACAGTGCAGTTTTGACCTCCTCTTCGTGTACCCGGGACAAGGCATCCGACCTCTGGTTCTTGGTCCCGGGGCGATAGGTGATCCGGAAGTCAAAACGCCCAAAGAACAGTGACCAGCGGGCTTGCCTGGGGTTCAGCCGCTTGGCGGTCCTGATATACTCCAGGTTCCGATGGTCAGTGAAAACTGTGAATGGCACAGACGCTCCCTCCAACAGGTGTCTCCACTCCTCAAGAGCCTCTTTCACCGCAAGGAGTTCTCGATTGCCGACGTCATAGTTCCGTTCAGCCGGGGTCAACCTGCGTGAAAAGTAGGCACACAGGTGAAGAACCTTATCGGTCTCTCCGCTCTGGGACAGCACAGCTCCTATCCCTGAGTCAGAGGCGTCCACTTCAACCACGAACTGGCGGCTAGGGTCGGGCTGCACCAAAACTGGCGCAGTAGAGAACCATCGTTTCAACTCCTTGAACGCGGCTTCGCACCGATCCGACCAGGTGAAGGGGACTTTTGGAGAGGTCAGGGCTGTCAGGGGGCTAACTACCTGACTGTAGCCCTTAATGAACCTCCTATAGAAATTAGCGAAGCCGAGGAACTGTTGCAGCTTCCTACGGCTTGTTGGTTGGGGCCAATCTCTCACCGCCGCAACCTTGGGCCGGATCAGGGGCGACGGAGTTAGAGGAGATGATAAACCCCAGGAAGGACAAAGACGTGCGGTGAAACTCGCACTTCTCGCCCTTCACAAACAGTCGGTTCTCTAACAACCGCTGCAGGACCTGACGTACATGCTGGACATGGGTCTCAGGATCCGGAGAAAAGATGAGAATATCGTCCAGATATACGAAGACGAATCGGTGCAGGAAGTCCCGCAAGACATCGTTAACCAAGGCTTGGAACGTTGCGGGGGCGTTGGTGAGGCCGAACGGCATGACCAGGTACTCAAATTGACCTAACGGGGTGTTAAATGCCGTCTTCCATTCGTCTCCCTTCCGGATCCGAACCAGGTGATACGCATTTCTAAGATCCAGCTTAGTAAAGATTTTGGCTCCATGCAGGGGGGTGAACACGGAATCCAACAATGGCAACGGGTATCGATTGCGAACCGTAATCTCATTCAGCCCCCTGTAATCAATGCATGGACGGAGTCCGCCATCTTTCTTGGCCACAAAAAATAAACCTGCCCCCATCGGGGAGGTGGAGTTCCGGATCAGCCCGGCAGCTAATGAGTCCCGGATGTAGGTCTCCATTGATTCGCGCTCAGGTCGTGAGAGGTTGTACAGCCTGCTGGACGGGAACTCAACGCCTGGAACCAAATCAATGGCACAATTGTACGGACGGTGCGGGGGAAGGGTGAGTGCCAGATCCTTGCTGAAGACATCAGCAAGATCGTGGTACTCAACCGGCACTGCCGTCAGATTGGGAGGGACTTTGACCTCCTCCTTAGCCTGTAAACCGGGAGGAACCGAGGATCCTAAACACACCCGATGGCAGGTTTCGCTCCACTGAACCACCACCCCAGACGGCCAATCAATCCGGGGATTGTGCTTCAACATCCATGGGAAGCCCAAAATCACGCGGGAGGTAGAAGGAGTTACAAAAAACTCAATCTCCTCCCGATGGTTTCCAGACACCACCAGAGTTACTGGTTGTGTCTTGTGTGTGATTAAAGGGAGGAGGGTGCCATCTAGTGCCCGAACCTGCAATGGCGAAGGAAGCGCCACCAGAGGGAGCCCTACCTCCCTTGCACATCTGCTGTCTAGCAAATTCCCTTCTGACCCCGTGTCCACCAGTGCTGGGGCTTGAAGGGTTAAATCCCCGCTCAGGATTGTAACTGGGAGTCGTGTGGCAATCTGTGTGTGTCTCACGTGAATGTTTTGACCCCCCCTTAGCCCAGTCTCTGAGGGCAGTTGTTGTTGTGGCCGTTTGGGGCAGTTTTTCTGTGTGTGCTCTTTTGAGCTGCAGAGAAAACACTCCCTGCGGATCAGCCTGCTCATTTTGGCCCTGTGCGTTTCCCTAACAACGTCAGCAGGGGGAGCTGTTGCCCCACACAGCGCTGCAGCTGTGGAGCATGGGGAGGGCGGCCCCTTTTCGAAACCGGAAGGGAGAGGGGCGGCGCGTATCTGGCCATGTCCTTCGCCTTGCTCCCAACGGCGTTCCTCCAACCGATTGTCTAACCGTATAACGAGATCAATAAGCCCATCTAAATCCCGCGGTTCCTCCTTAGCAACCAAATGCTCCTTCAGGACTAACGACAGTCCGTTTATGAAGGCGGCGCGGAGCGCAACGTCATTCCAGCCAGACCTCGCAGCCGCGATGCGGAAGTCGACTGCAAATTCGGCTGCACATCGGCGCCCCTGTCGCATTGACAGCAGCATTGTTGAAGCGGTCTCTACTCTGTTAGGGTAATCAAACACTGTTATGAACTCCCCCACCAACCCAGTGTATGCTGATAACAACCGTGAGTTCTGTTCCCGGAGCGCCGTAGCCCAGGCGCGTGCCTTACCCCGAAGCAGAGCAATCACATAAGCTATTTTACTAGCATCTGACGCGTACATGATGGGACGTTGTGCGAAGACGAGCGAACACTGCATGAGAAAGTCCGCGCACGTCTCCACACAACCTCCGTACGGCTCAGGAGGGCTTATGTATGCTTCAGGGGATGGTGGGAGGGGTTGTTGAACCACCACTGGAACGTTCATATCCTGCACAGGGTCGGAAGGAGGAGGAGCTGCAGCAGCGCCCTGAGCGCTCGCTGCCATCTGTGCGGAGAGTGCCTCCACCCTGCAGTTCAGGAGGATGTTTTGCTCGGTCATTTGATCCAACCAAGCCGTAAAGGCGGTGAGAATGTGCTGTAGCTCACCAATCACGCCTCCTGCAGACACCTGCGCTCCCTGCTCTCCCATTGGTCGTTCAACAGCCGGGTGACGCCCCTCGGAGTCCATGACGCTGGCCGAGATATCCTGTTGTGAAAGTGTAGTGACACGGACCCACAACAGGGGGCGCAAATGAACGGCCAATAGATGAGCCAAAAAGTAACAATTTAATGTTATGAAATGTGCACAACGAATATACAGACAATCTCAGAATATAATTACAGTCAATCCACAAAGGTGACGTGTGGGCAGGCTCGAGGATAGAAGACATCTGTCCTGAGAAGAGCCGGAACCACACGATTTCCGCCGCCACAGAACCTGGTGAATACTGGAGCCGCCAAGTCCCGAATTCCCAGGTGATCACCGTCCCCGACTGTCGGATCTGGTACTGCTGGCAAGAACAAAGACAGTCAAGTGTGGGTGTGTGTACACCCAATAACAACAATGGTGGGAATGCCACCTCCACCTCTCACTCAATATGTTGCAGAGTACCGCAGTGATTCCTCAGGGGAAAAGAGTGCCGTCCTGCACTCACTCAGCCTCCACAGAAAGAGGGACCGGTACTCCTGCAAACACTCACAATATACAGATATAGATAAACACAAATGGCTGAGGATATTACCTCCAATGAAGTATGATATCTCGGCGATGAGGTGGAGATGATGTCTGGGTTTTATGGAGTGAGATGATGAAGAATGAGTGACAGCTGTCAGGAAGTAATGAGTAACAGCTGTCACTCCCGGCTGTGTCCGTGGCGGCAGCGCCCTCTCGTGCCTGAAGCCCGCACTTCAGGCAGGGCGCCCTCTGGTGGTGGGCCAGCAGTACCTCCTCTTCTGGCGGCCCACACAACAGGACTTCCATAAAAAAAAAAAAAAACTAAAAGACTTTGTGTAGTTCCTCAGTTCAGCCAAAAATCACATCAGCATTTCATGTTAGCAGCTCTTCATGCATCCAGAGGCTTACAGGGGAGTGGATTTTGTGCGTGTGTGTGTGTAGCAGCGTCAGTTAACTCAATCAAATCATCATGTCGCTGTCCTGTGCGCGCGCGTGTGCCCACGCAACCGGCTCGGTCCAGCTGTACCTCTTCAGTGCAGCAAAAAAAAAGTCACGTCAGAAATTAGTCCAGGTTTTCTTTCTCTTCCTGCTAACAGACAGCACAGTGGATTTGTTTTTTTTTGTGTGTGTGTGTGTGTCTGTATCTTACAAGAATTAGCATTGTCAGTTGGCTCAAATTATGTCTCAGCAGCGTCGTGTCCCACGCACGCGCGCACACACACGCAACCTGGTCGGCGCTTGTGCGTGCGTGAACAACAAAAATAAGACTGTATAGAGGGTTTTCATGTGACGTATCAGTCACGTCATTTTGTGTCCTGCAGCCATTCTGGATTACGACACGGTGGCTGCTGTGTTACGCTACGTGCATTTGGTAAACAATTGCAGAAGCTTCAACGTCGGTGTGAAGAAGCCTCACGGCACCTTGGCGCTGAGAGAGATCCGCCGCTAACAGAAATCCACTGCTACCAGAATTTAATTTAATTTTATTTGCCAATAAAATTATATAAGAATACATAAAAATACCGCTGAGGATAACACAAAAACGCTTCCAATACAGATGCTTATTTGCATTGTGGTCCTCGAGCACCGAGCTGCTGATCCACAAGCTGCCCTTCCAGCGTCTGGTGAGAGAAATCGCTCAGGACTTCAAGACGACCTCCTCTTTCAGAGCTCCGCCGTGATGCTCTGCAGGAGGCCGGCGAGGCTGACCTGGTCGGCAGCTTCCTAGTTCACAATATCGCAGTGTGACATTGTCGGCCAGTTTGTTACATCACCACTAAATTCACTATATGGTATAAGATACGGATCCACTGAACCAACTGCTACACATCTATCACAAGAAATAGCTTTATCTCAAGGCTTTAAAGCATCGTAATAACTGTACATTCTCTCCAATTTTCTATCACGCGCCAGCCTCCTTGTAATCCAGAATGGAGACGCAGCTGTCCTGCAGCAAATCAGTCACGTGAGAGAAAACCCTCTATACGTCCTAAAATAAAAAAATAAAAAAATCACATCAGAAATGAGTCCAGCTTTTGTTCTCTGTTTCTGCTAACAACCTCCAGGCAGCATAGTGGATTGGTTTTGTGTGTGCGTGCTCGCGCCGCGTGTGTTTTTGCGACGCGCATGTGCACAAGTATACGTGCATGTGTGCATGAGGCCGTGCACGTGCGCATGCACGTGAGAGTGCAATGGTACCAAATGTATGGAACCAAATTTGCACTCTAAATGGAACCGAGCTGCACTCTGTATGCAATGCAACACAAATGGGATGAATTAATCCATGTCATGTGACATACAAAGCACCAATCAAATGACAAGGATATATATATATATATATATATATATATATATATATATATATATATATATATATATATATATATATATATATATATATATATAAAAAAAACAGGGTTGGGTAGGATTACTTTGAAAGAATACATGTGGATTACATGTATGTATGTACATACATTTGGATTACTTGTAATCTGATTACTTTTGTATTACATTTCAAAGTAATCCTACCCAACCTTGTGTATATATACAGGTTTGGGGAGTAACGGAATACATGTAACGGCATTACGTAATTAACGTAATTAATTTTTTTCTGTAACTGACGTATTCAGATTACAGGTAAATTTAGTAAATATGGGGATTAGTTCGCAGGATTACAATTTTAATGCATTTTATGATATTATCTGGATATATTTATTTTCTTTGAAATGAAAACATGGACAGCATGACGTCTCCGGCAAAATATTGATGAAGTACCTGGATGTTAATGCATTTTCAATGGAGATCCGCGACTGAACACACTCAGAAAAATGCTCACAAAATACGCATTTAAAAAAAATGCCATTTTGACCTGGGTATCGAGCCAGTAAAATTAAATGACATTAAATTATGTCAGGAAAGTATTAAACTCGGACACTCACACATTCCCAAATATTAGTGTTGAAAGTTACATGGATCTGCACTGTTCAAGCTGCTGAGCTGAGGCGTCCTGCTGCAGCTGCTGTTCAGCGCAGCGCAGCTCCTAAAACCATTACAATACATTTATATATGTATTATATTTTTTCACAATTATCCTTTATTGACCGAGTTTCATTCATGAAGTCAGTGGTGTGTGTACACATCTCTATGTGTGGGTGTGACTGTGAGCGGCACAGCGCGGGTCATTATAATCTCATTATTTTAAGGTACAAATTAAAAAAAAAAAAACAGTCTTGTCGAACAATTTTAATCAATAATGACAAGTATTTTAACTAGACATTGGTCTAGCAGTGGAAAATATCAGCTAGACATAAGTGAAGAGTTAATGGTCCGTGTCATCGGGCGACATGGCAGGAGGCATACAGCTGTTTATCAACCAAATATCACAGACAAAGTGACAAGAAGAACCAAAACCACTTACTTATGGAAGGAAATATTGTCTCCAATGTTCCTCCGTTTGTGGTTTTGCCAACATGCGCAGCTTTCCGGCATATTCCATGAACTTCTATGCACGCAAATCACTAACTTGCCTGGAATTAAAATGGCGACCACGCCTTCTTACTGACAGTATTTACTTAATGGTTTTCATTATGCTTTTGTTCTTATTTTGAAAGTTCAATAAGTGGACTGATATGTTAAACATGGTGTGAATGCCATGTGAAAGACTAAAGTAAGATCATTTTATGTTTACTGAACAAGTAGTAGACTTTTTTTGTTTTGTATATTGTTCTGTAAGCCACTTTTAATTACAAATTCATCCGCACACCTCCTCAGTTTTCATTATCCTTCATTTGTTTGCCATTTTTTGTTGAAAATTTAGCAGGTGAACACTGAGTGTGTTTAAAGGAGCTATATCATGCTTTTATCACCCCCAAAGAGTCAACTATATGCATATTTATCATATTATCTTGCCTTTGGCACAATGGAGTGCTCATTTGTTGTGTATTATTAGTAGTTTTGGGGCTTTCGTTTTCATGCTCGGAAGATGCTCAGTTTGGCTAAAGCCCTCCCTCTCCCAATGTGGGTGCCGCCCACTTCATGACGTCGTGCCTGAGCCGGTACACGTGCTGCTTAGCACCGCCCACGACAGTTTGTCAACAATTTACAAAAGATGGATGACCGTATTGTGGAGCCGTACGTTCTATCAGGTATTGAGGATAAGTGGCAATACCATTAGAAAACGTTTTTTACTTACAGCCCCAGTCTGTCCATCCAGGTTTATTGTGGGTACGCTGCCCGTTTTAAGTGTTAATCTATTCGTAAATCCACTTAGGTACTGGCCAAGATTTTCCAGGCAGTCATCAGTGAAGTGACACACCGATAGTTGACTAGTTTGTTTCAGGCTTACAGAGATTAATTTCAACCACTTCTGATGAGTTGAATCTTCTTTGGGGGGGCTAAATAAAGTCCTGTAGCTTTCACAACCAAAGGCACATTTTCGCCTATGAGACATGACGTTAGCTAAACAATAGCTCGAGAAGATTTGTGAAAAGGCAGCTTCTACTGCACGTCGGAGCGTAAAGTGTTCCCGGAGTTCGTGCTAAGAAAGTGGGCGTGTTGTTGTGCCAGAGCGGCAGACCATAACTTCCTGGAGGGGTGTGTCCACGACCATTGTGACGCAACGATGGCAATCTGCTTCACTTTTGAGATATGATGGTACTTGGCATGTTTAGAGCAGCATGACTGTGGCAGGTCTTCTGTAACTATTAATCAACCATACAACATTATTTAACAGCACAGTAGGGTCATGATTAGCACTGTTGCCTCACAGTAAGAAGGTCATGGGATCGATTCCCACCTGTGGCCTTTCTGTGTGGAGTTTGCATGTTCTCCCCATGTTTGCGCGTGGGGTCCCTCGGGGTGCTCCAGCTTCCTCTCACATCCGAAGACATGCAGGTTAGATGGATTGGAAATTTTAAATTGTCTGTATGTGTGTGTAAATGTGTTTGTTTGTCTATATGTGGCCCTGCGACATACTGGCATCCTGTCCAGGGTGTACCCCACCTCAAACCCTACTCTATGACTGCTGGGATAGGCTCCAGCCCCTCATGACCCTTAATTGCAGTAAGTGGTTGAGGATGAGTGAAGGAGTGACAAAATTATTTATAACTTGATTGATTTCATTTTCATGGCCGTAAAGATGGTCCGCCACTGTATCTGGCCTGCTTGATGTTTCTTCTGAAAACCCAAAACCACTGAGGGAGTTTTTCCTTACAGGTGTTGCCATTGTGCTTACTCATGGGGTTGATAATGTCTTGACTTTACTCATGCATAGTTCCTAGAGGTGACTTGAGTAGTGATGTGAGCTGCATAAATGGACTGAACTTGTTGAAATTAGAATAACTACTGTCCTTAACTAGTTGTTTTACTTATGTTGTGCAGTGGAACCAGCAGAATTGTCACATGAATTTCTCTGAACTTTGGACTTATCACCATATTATGGTACAATACGAGGTCTGTCCGTAAAGTATCGTACCTTTTTATTTTTTTCAAAAAATATATGGATTTCATTCATATGTTTTTACGTCAGACATGCTTGAACCCTCATGCGCATGCGTGAGTTTTTCCACGCCTGTCGGTGACGTCATTTGCCTGTGAGCACGCCTTGTGGAAGGAGTGGTCCCGCCGCCTCGTCGGATTTTCATTGTCTGGAAATGGCGGAATGAAAAGGACTTTTTTTCCATCAGAATTTTTTCAGAAGCTGTTAGAGACTGGCACCTGGAAACCATTCGAAAAATTTATCTGGCTTTCAGTGAAAATTTTACAGGCTTCACAGAGAATAAGGACTTTAACTACAGGTTTAAAGACCCCTTTAAAGGACGGTCGGTGCGCCGCGCTGCGAGCTGCGACGATGCTGCACAAACCACTGGATCATTTCTAAGCTGATGGCTCTGTGGATACGAGACCGTCGTGTGCTCTTTCTCTGGTTATCACAAGACCTGGACATCAGCCATTTTCCAGCAGATTTCACTTTTAACAAGAGATTTTGTCATGGAAAGCCGCGCAGAGGCTTCGCGCGTCACGACCGATTCGCTGATGAAGCGAGACAAAGGAACACCTCTGTTTCGGAGTGTTAGAGGACAAGTTGGGACATGTCTAGCTCTCCACAACTTCTTTTATACTCACTCGACTGGTAAGCACTGAAAGCCTGAGATAGACATGTCCCAACTTGTCCTCTAACACTCCGAAACGGAGGTGTTCCTTTGTCTCGCTTCATCAGCGAATCGGTCGTGATGCGCGAAGCCTCCGCGCGGCTTTCCATGACAAAATCTCTTGTTAAAAGTGAAATCTGCCGGAAAATGGCTGATGTCCAGGTCTTGTGATAACCAGAGAAAGAGCACACGACGGTCTCGTATCCACAGAGCCATCAGCTTAGAAATGATCCAGTGGTTTGTGCCGCATCGTCGCAGCTCGCAGCGCGACGCACCGACCGTCCTTTAAAGGGGTCCTTAAACCTGTAGTTAAAGTCCTTATTCTCTGTGAAGCCCGTAAAATTTTCACTGAAAGCCAGATAAATTTTTCGAATGGTTTCCAGGTGCCAGTCTCTAACAGCTTCTGAAAAAATTCTGATGGAAAAAAAGTCCTTTTCATTCCGCCATTTCCAGACAATGAAAATCCGACGAGGGGGCGGGACCACTCCTTCCACAAGGCGTGCTCACAGGCAAATGACATCACCGACAGGCGTGGAAAAACTCACGCATGCGCACGAGGGTTCAAGCATGTCTGACGTAAAAACATATGAATGAAATCCATATATTTTTTGAAAAAAATAAAAAGGTACGATACTTTACGGACAGACCTCGTATTGTACCATAATATGGTGATAAGTCCAAAGTTCAGAGAAATTCATGTGACAATTCTGCTGGTTCCACTGCACAACATAAGTAAAACAACTAGTTAAGGACAGTAGTTATTCTAATTTCAACAAGTTCAGTCCATTTATGCAGCTCACATCACTACTCAAGTCACCTCTAGGAACTATGCATGAGTAAAGTCAAGACATTATCAACCCCATGAGTAAGCACAATGGCAACACCTGTAAGGAAAAACTCCCTCAGTGGTTTTGAGTTTTCAGAAGAAACATCAAGCAGGCCAGATACAGTGGCGGACCATCTTTACGGCCATGAAAATGAAATCAATCAAGTTATAAATAATTTTGTCACTCCTTCACTCATCCTCAACCACTTACTGCAATTAAGGGTCATGAGGGGCTGGAGCCTATCCCAGCAGTCATAGAGTAGGGTTTGAGGTGGGGTACACCCTGGACAGGATGCCAGTATGTCGCAGGGCCACATATAGACAAACAAACACATTTACACACACATACAGACAATTTAAAATTTCCAATCCATCTAACCTGCATGTCTTCGGATGTGAGAGGAAGCTGGAGCACCCCGAGGGACCCCACGCGCAAACATGGGGAGAACATGCAAACTCCACACAGAAAGGCCACAGGTGGGAATCGATCCCATGACCTTCTTACTGTGAGGAAACAGTGCTAATCATGACCCTACTGTGCTGTTAAATAATGTTGTATGGTTGATTAATAGTTACAGAAGACCTGCCACAGTCATGCTGCTCTAAACATGCCAAGTACCATCATATCTCAAAAGTGAAGCAGATTGCCATCGTTGCGTCACAATGGTCGTGGACACACCCCTCCAGGAAGTTATGGTCTGCCGCTCTGGCACAACAACACGCCCACTTTCTTAGCACGAACTCCGCGAACACTTTACGCTCCGACGTGCAGTAGAAGCTGCCTTTTCACAAATCTTCTCGAGCTATTGTTTAGCTAACGTCATGTCTCATAGGCGAAAATGTGCCTTTGGTTGTGAAAGCTACAGGACTTTATTTAGCCCCCCCAAAGAAGATTCAACTCATCAGAAGTGGTTGAAATTAATCTCTGTAAGCCTGAAACAAACTAGTCAACTATCGGTGTGTCACTTCACTGATGACTGCCTGGAAAACCTTGGCCAGTACCTAAGTGGATTTACGAATAGATTAACACTTAAAACGGGCAGCGTACCCACAATAAACCTGGATGGACAGACTGGGGCTGTAAGTAAAAAACGTTTTCTAATGGTATTGCCACTTATCCTCAATACCTGATAGAACGTACGGCTCCACAATACGGTCATCCATCTTTTGTAAATTGTTGACAAACTGTCGTGGGCGGTGCTAAGCAGCACGTGTACCGGCTCAGGCACGACGTCATGAAGTGGGCGGCACCCACATTGGGAGAGGGAGGGCTTTAGCCAAACTGAGCGTCTTTCTTCCGAGCATGAAAACGAAAGCCCCAAAACTACTAATAATACACAACAAATGAGCACTCCATTGTGCCAAAGGCAAGATAATATGATAAATATGCATATAGTTGACTCTTTGGGGGTGATAAAAGCATGATATAGCTCCTTTAAACACACTCAGTGTTCACCTGCTAAATTTTCAACAAAAAATGGCAAACAAATGAAGGATAATGAAAACTCAGGAGGTGTGCGGATGAATTTGTAATTAAAAGTGGCTTACAGAACAATATACAAAACAAAAAAAGTCTACTACTTGTTCAGTAAACATAAAATGATCTTACTTTAGTCTTTCACATGGCATTCACACCATGTTTAACATATCAGTCCACTTATTGAACTTTCAAAATAAGAACAAAAGCATAATGAAAACCATTAAGTAAATACTGTCAGTAAGGAGGCGTGGTCGCCATTTTAATTCCAGGCAAGTTAGTGATTTGCGTGCATAGAAGTTCATGGAATATGCCGGAAAGCTGCGCATGTTGGCAAAACCACAAACAGAGGAACATTGGAGACAATATTTCCTTCCATAAGTAAGTGGTTTTGGTTCTTCTTGTCACTTTGTCTGTGATATTTGGTTGATAAACAGCTGTATGTCTCCTGCCATGTCGCCCGATGACACGGACCATTAACTCTTCACTTATGTCTAGCTGATATTTTCCACTGCTAGACCAATGTCTAGTTAAAATACTTGTCGTTATTGATTAAAATTGTTTGACAAGACTGGGTTTTTTTTTTAATTTGTACCTTAAAATAATGAGATTATAATGACCCGCGCTGTGCCGCTCACAGTCACACCCACACATAGAGATGTGTACACACACCACTGACTTCATGAATGAAACTCGGTCAATAAAGGATAATTGTGAAAAAATATAATACATATATAAATGTATTGTAATGGTTTTAGGAGCTGCGCTGCGCTGAACAGCAGCTGCAGCAGGACGCCTCAGCTCAGCAGCTTGAACAGTGCAGATCCATGTAACTTTCAACACTAATATTTGGGAATGTGTGAGTGTCCGAGTTTAATACTTTCCTGACATAATTTAATGTCATTTAATTTTACTGGCTCGATACCCAGGTCAAAATGGCATTTTTTTTAAACGCGTATTTTGCGAGCATTTTTCTGAGTGTGTTCAGTCGCGGATCTCCATTGAAAATGCATTAACATCCAGGTACTTCATCAATATTTTGCCGGAGACGTCATGCTGTCCATGTTTTCATTTCAAAGAAAATAAATATATCCAGATAATATCATAAAATGCATTAAAATTGTAATCCTGCGAACTAATCCCCATATTTACTAAATTTACCTGTAATCTGAATACGTCTTTTTTTCTGTAACTGTATTCCGCTACAGTTACAGAAAAAAATTAATTACGTTAATTACGTAATGCCGTTACATGTATTCCGTTACTCCCCAAACCTGTATATATACACAGGGTTGGGTAGGATTACTTTGAAATGTAATACAAAAGTAATCAGATTACAAGTAATCCAAATGTATGTACATACATACATGTAATCCACATGTATTCTTTCAAAGTAATCCTACCCAACCCTGTTTTATATATATATATATATATATATATATATATATATATATATATATATATATATATATATATATATATATATATCCTTGTCATTTGATTGGTCACATGACATAGATTAATTCATCCCATTTGTGTTGCATTGCATACAGAGTGCAGCTCAGTTCCATTTAGAGTGCAAATTTGGTTCCATACATTTGGTACCATTGCACTCTCACGTGCACGCGCACGTGCACGGCCTCATGCACACATGCACGTATACTCATGTGCACGCATACTCGTGCACATGCGCGTCGCAAAAACACACGCGGCGCGAGCACGCACACACAAAACCAATCCACTATGCTGCCTGGAGGTTGTTAGCAGAAACAGAGAACAAAAGCTGGACTCATTTCTGATGTGATTTTTTTTATTTTTTTATTTTAGGACGTATAGAGGGTTTTCTCTCACGTGACCGATTTGCTGCAGGACAGCTGCGTCTCCATTCTGGATTACAAGGAGGCTGGCGCGTGATAGAAAATTGGAGAGAATGTACAGTTATTACGATGCTTTAAAGCCTTGAGATAAAGCTATTTCTTGTGATAGATGTGTAGCAGTTGGTTCAGTGGATCCGTATCTTATACCATATAGTGAATTTAGTGGTGATGTAACAAACTGGCCGACAATGTCACACTGCGATATTGTGAACTAGGAAGCTGCCGACCAGGTCAGCCTCGCCGGCCTCCTGCAGAGCATCACGGCGGAGCTCTGAAAGAGGAGGTCGTCTTGAAGTCCTGAGCGATTTCTCTCACCAGACGCTGGAAGGGCAGCTTGTGGATCAGCAGCTCGGTGCTCGAGGACCACAATGCAAATAAGCATCTGTATTGGAAGCGTTTTTGTGTTATCCTCAGCGGTATTTTTATGTATTCTTATATAATTTTATTGGCGAATAAAATAAAATAAAATTCTGGTAGCAGTGGATTTCTGTTAGCGGCCCCCCCAGTTTCACTGAAAGCCAGATACATTTTTCGAATGGTTTCCAGGTGCCAGTCTCTAACAGCTTCTGAAAAAATTCTGATGGAAAAAAAGTCCTTTTCATTCCGCCATTTCCAGACAATGAAAATCCGACGAGGGGGCGGGACCACTCCTTCCACAAGGCGTGCTCACAGGCGAATGACGTCACCGACAGGCGTGGAAAAACTCACCCATGCGCACGAGGGTTCAAGCATGTCTGACGTAAAAACATATGAATGAAATCCATATAGTTTTTGAAAAAAATAAAAAGGTACGATACTTTACGGACAGACCTCGTATAATATACAATATATAATATAATACAATATATAATATAATGTACAATATATAATATATTGTACCATATTATATATTGTACATTGTATCAGTTAGCTGTTAGGGAGGGAGGGAGGTTATGGTCTAGTCCAGGGGTGGGCAATTAATTTTTACAAGGGGCCACATAGGGAACCTGAATTATGTCCGAGGGCCACACCATCGATAACTCGGCTGTCTCCATTACAAATTTTACAAATAATTACCTATTTAATAGCTTTTATGGGTAATTTTTATTCTTGTAATAATATGTAAATATTTAAATATACCTAAATAAGCCTCTCTAATGATTTGCAACACACAAGCTTGACATTTTTAATATATGTAATAATAATGACAGACCTCATGAGGGCCGAACAGAGACATGCAAAGGGCCGCATGTGGCCCCCGGACCGCAGTTTGCCCAGGTCTGGTCTAGTCGGTAAGTGGATCCTTGTTTTGAAACCGTATCATTCCATAAAATCACGCAGAGCCCGCCTTCATCCCCACGTTCCTCCCTGTTGTAGCGAGTGCCTTGCCTGACAGCACCTTAACAGTGGTCTGTATGTGTGTCTGCATGCGTGCATGTGTGTGTGAATGAGTGAATGCAAGGCATCATTGTAAAGTGCCTTGAGTGTCTGATTGAGATGGAAAAGCGCTATATAAATGATGTCCATTTACAACAAAGCATATGCTCCTTCTGTGTCAGCAGATGTTTTATTTATGCGACGTATTTGACTGAATTACAGACTGTTTGAGGTAATCACTGCATGATTAAGTAGTTTGTGGGCAAAATATATGAACATAAAACACACTGAATTCAGCTTCAGAATGCATGTGTGCAGAGTAACATGAGATATTACATTAACTTTAACACCCAGCATTAACACCATTCAATCTAATTAAAAATGTAGCTTTGAGTGGTATGTTTTAATGAAATCTGACAGCATGTCAGCAACATGTTAATAATTTAGAAAAAGCTTTTTTATAGTATTCACCCTAAATTACTTGAAACATGGACAGTTTGGCCTTTAAAGATGAATGTTAAGCTGCAGATTTCAAATAAAAATGTATTTATATCAGAGCAGGTGCTTTGATGATTAGACCATCACACAATATCACTGGTTCAAAGTGGTGCTGATGCTTCAACAATCAGAGTTTGTGGTCTGCAACAAATCTCACAGAAAAAGAATTAGGTTTTGTCCTCATTCATGTAATAGCACCTCGTGGTGACTTATGTTCTATTGTTGTGCTCGCGCTTTATCACATTTGTGTAACATACGAGGTCTGTCAATAAAGTAACGGTCCTTTTTATTTTTTTTCAAAAACTATATGGATTTCATTCATATGTGCATATATGTAACACCTCCATTTCGGCGTGTCAGAGGACAAGTTTGGACATGTCCAGCTCTCCACAATTTCACTGATACTTACTGGACTGGTAAGCATTGAAAGCCGAGATAGACATGTCCAAACTTGTCCTCTGACACGCCGAAATGGAGGTGTTCCTTTGTCTCGCTTCCAAAGCGAATCGGTCGTGACGCGCGAAGCCTCCGCGCGGCTTTCCATGACAAAATCTCTTGTTAAAAGTGAAATATGCCAGAAAATGGCTGATGTCCAGCTCTTGTGATAACCAGAGAAAGAGCACACGACGGTCTCGTATCCACAGAGCCATCCGTTTAGAAATGGTCCAGTGGCTTGTGCCGTGTCGTCACAGTTCGGAGCGCGGCGCGCCGAGCGTCCTTAAAGGGGTCCTTAAAGCTGTACTAACAGACCTTATTCTCTGTGAAGCCCGTAAAATTTTCACCGAAAGCCAGATAAATTTTTCGAATGGTTTCCAGGTGCCAGTCTCTAACAGCTTCTGAAAAAATTCTGATGGAAAAAAAGTCCTTTTCATTCCGCCATTTCCAGACAATGAAAATCCGACGAGGGGGCGGGACCACTCCTTCCCAAGGCGTGCTCACAGGCGAATGACGTCACCAACAGGCGTGGAAAAACTCACGCGTGCGCATGAGGGTTCAAGCATGTCTGACGTAAAAACATATGAATGAAATCCATATAGTTTTTGAAAAAAATAAAAAGAACCGTTACTTTATTGACAGACCTCGTATGTCATAGAATCCAATGGATGCTGACATTGCTTGACTGTTACTTTGGAGACCAAGCATTGAACAGTGTCAAAACAATTCCATTTATTCATCTAATTAGGTCGACCTATAATTTGCATCAAGCTTTACCAAAATTAAAACTAATTTAACATTTGATCCCTGCACAAAGTGACCATTTTCTCCAGTTTTTACCATATAACTCAGTAACATTCAGTCTGAACTATACATTTTTGTTATTCCTACACAGTAAATTTTGCAGAGTAAAATATACTCTGCCAGGATAACATTTGGTTCCAGTCAAAATAGTGTTAAATGTACTCTATCACAGTGCTAAATCACTTCTATCACAGGGTAAAATCATGCTGTGAATGATTCTTATTGGAGGTGATTTCACTTTATAATATTAGAGCGTATTTAACTCTACTTGGACTGGGACCAAATGTTCTCCTGGCAGAGTATATTTTACTCTGCAAAATTTACTGTGTATGATCAAACAAATAAAGCAGTATCATTCTCAAAAGTATTGGAGCATTTTTAAATTTTAACTGCTGTATAAATCTTTGAACCCTACCTAGCTACACTGACAAATACACCTGTTGGATTTACATAATCTGAATATTTGATTGGAATGTGTCCAACCGATGTACACATTTAAGCCATGTTTCCTTTTATTTGCTGTACGGTTACCACCGTGGAATGTCTATCATATATTTTATAAGTCCCTACAGATAGAATAGAATGGAGTCTTTATTGTTATTGCACATATATACATACAATGAAAGTTGTCCTCTGCATTGAACCCATTCTATTCACAGTTAGACACAATCTAACCACTAGGAGCGGTGGGCAGTTGTTTTACCAATGAATATGGCTTTTTTCACCCTTCAGAAAACCATACACCCGTTGGCCTTCGGCCTCGGAGTGTAGGGTTCTATTCACAGTTAGACACAATCCACTAGGAGCAGTGGGCAGCCACAGTCCAGCACCCGGGGACCAACTGCAGATGTAGAGACGCTGCCTTGGTCAGGGGCAGAAAAAGGAGCAGACCCTAAATAAGCATGTTTTTGGGAGGAAACCAGAGTGCCCAGAGGAAACCAACACAGACACGTGGAGAACATGAAAACTCCACACAGAAAGGCCGGAAATCGATCCCACGACCTTCCTGCTGTGAGGCACCAGTGCTAACCACAAATTCACTGTGCCGCTAACCAAAATTGCATTCCAAATGTTTATTTCACCCTGGGTTGTTGTAACTATCTATCAGATCCATGGACTAATTATATTTCGGGGAAATCAAAACAAACTGGTGTGGCAAGGCAGTTTTGTCATTTTAATGTTTTAAGATAATGAAGCATCCATGCCACGAGCAGGATGCACTATAATTAAGTTGTTTAGCACCTTGTTTTATGCTGTTTTATTGGTAGTTTCACTGGCAATATGGGAAAACACAGAGTCAAAAGCATACAGACAGACTCACCTTTTGATACATATTAATACAACTATACAGTTTTGCAGCTGTGGGTGTGTTTCTCTAAATTATCTCAAATGCTGTACATACACATAAAAGTTAAAACCTGAAAATGTGTATTTGCAAAGAGATTTGCATTCTCAGCACACGCCACAACACAGTTATGTGCTCATAGTTTGGATCTGAACCTTGTTTTATCTGTAGATTAACATTCTCAGACAGGTTTCTTGTCTTTGAGACTCCTCCATTCTTGAATACTATATTCATTTTTCAACATGAGGCAATTGTACGCTTTCCCCAGCACAATTACCAAACCATGACAGCCTATTTCAGCTTTGTCTAACTCTTCACTTACCGTTCCAAATGTATCCATTACCATGCAGATTGGTCCATTATCCTCTGCAGTACTGTAGGACACTTATTTTCAAGTGCAATGTTGTGATATTCTGTATCAAAATGGGTGGTTTTCAAACTTTTAGGCAAGAATTTGCGTATTACCTCAACACAAACAATGTCTTCTTCGAGTATTTTGAATAATAAAATTTCATTGACAGTGTGACTTTACAGGATCCTTGTTTTCAAAATTGTCAATGACTGACCTCTACATTATCTTTCAAATTAAAACATCTGAAAAATTGCTGTGTAAGCTGTCACACCAGGCAGTCTATATGCCACAGTGCACATTACCATCTTATTTCCACAGTGTGACCATGTTAAACTGTTGTGTCCCTCCTCTAGGCATGATCTGCTCCCGTTCCGGATAAAGACCTGCCAAACCTCAGCTTCCTCTGATACCCCGGGCTGACAAGCCAATCCATCTTGACCTGCAGAGTAACTGCACTCAGTTTATCATCAACATCCGCTCTCTATCAAGGAGAACTCAAATATATGCATAAATATATGCATCATCTTTCACCACTACCACTCTGTCCATGATATTTAAGAATGTGTCATTAACATGTCCTATTCTATTCGTTTGCAGTTGTTCCAACATAATTGTCTCATAATATACAGCAATGAGACCAGGCTTGGGCTAAAACCCTATTTCTCAAACCATTGTTTGAGAAATAGGGTTTTTTTAATCTCTCATAACAAAGAGACTATATCAGTTTAATGGCAGTGCAGTATGACTGCAATAATTTAATTCCATACTGTATATTTAGAGGGCAAACAGTAGGGTCTTGAATGTTCACACACTACCATGGAGCCAATAAGTGGTGTCAGGTTTGCGGCACTAACAGGATTAAGCAGCAAGACTTTATGTCTTTTACAACCACTGCCAGCCACAGACCTGGAAATAATAGGATCAGTTTTGAAGCTGTTCATCATGGAGGAAACTACCTCTTCTCACATGAGCTCAGTGTAAAGAGTCCCACTGCACACTGGAAACATAGCACACCCATAAATCAGTAAACAGCTAATGACGTCATGCACATCATCCAAAATCAAATGTGCACAGATAACTATTTAACATCTGGTGCATGTAATTTAACAAACAAGTCTAACTGCAGAATAGCATAAAGGGCAAAGGTTCAGGAAGGTGCACCGGTAAATCACCCACGCTTTGTTAATGACAGCATTAACCAAGCACAGGTCATAAAGTCTATATTAATTGGAATTATCTCATAATGAGCAGCACTGTGCTTCAAATCAAATCTGTGCCATCATCTGTTAGTTAAATCCAGTTAGGCTAGCTGGGGCGTATGTGATGTTGAACTATGCAAGATTATGAGAGGAGGACATGTTTTTTTTATGTTGCAGTGACATTTTTCATGGATTCTTTAAAAGCTTGAAGCAAAGATGTGAAAAAAATACATCATAATGTGTTTGAATATAATATGCCAAAAAAAAAACAAACAAACAAACAAACAAACAAACAGAAAATATCAAAATTAAGAGCAAAATAAAACACTAGGATTTTGGACTTGAAAATTCTTATAATGCTTTTGTCTACAAAAGCCACTTTAGTTTTCCAATTCACTGACCTACTGATTCACAAGATGTATGATAATTTTGTAAAATAGAACATTTTTGACAACTGCTACTTTTTTCTGCACAATAGTACACTCCGCATTAATGTGTAATGATTACATACAATTCCAAAATTTCATATATTTTTAACTGTTTGCACTGAAAGTGCTGAAGGACAATCAGAATACAAGGAATTTGAGTCTGGTTTGAACTGTACTCTCTGTACAAGCATGTATAACTATATTCGAAATAATTCACAATTTAAAATGTGCAATAAAAATTTTGTGCAAACTGTTCCTATGTCTTCTTGTTTTAATGTACAGAGCTCTGTAACATAAATCAGAGGGGAGGAGTTTAGTCTGCAGAGATGTTACCAGTTCACTCCCTGGTCCTGGAGAGGTATAAGTCCTGGATGGAGGGCAGGCTGGCTCTGATTATTTTTCAACAGACCTGACAGTTTGTTGACGTTTGTGCCTCTCACGTTTGAGGGAGAGGGAAACCAAACAGAGATGGAGATGTACAGGAGAGACTGCATGATGCATGTGAAAATATGAGTTCCTGGGGCAGGTTGAACTTCCTGAGCTGTCTGAGGAAGATCCTCTGCTGTGCCTTATTCCTGATGGAGTCTATGTGGGAGGTCCACTTAATATCCTGGGAGATGGTGGATCACAGGAACCAGAAAGTGTTCACAGTAGACACAGTGTTGTTGAGGATGGAGAGGGGAGGGAGTGATGGGAGGTTTCTCCTGAAGTCCATTACCATCTCCACAGTCTTGAGCAGGTTCAGCTCCAGCTTGTTCTGATCACACCAGAGGACCAACTGTTCCACCTCCTTTCTGTATGCAGCCTCATCACCATCCTGGTGGCATTATCCACAAATTGTTGCACAAAGCACTTAGTTGGCTAAAGTTTTGTGTTACCTGACGAACGTTTTTAGCCTGCTTCAGAGGAGGCTAATTTTATTTCAATCGACTAAACCTTAGTGTGTTACCTCAAAAATGGTGTCTGTGGGACCTTTCAGCAGGTTATCGGCGACACCATCCAGATTTCCAAGTTGACCGTGTGCCAGATCGTGAGGGATGATAGTTTGGCACTTATGAGCGGACAGCAACAGGTACATATACAGAGACAGACACAGCCGCAACGAGAGTTACTGTAGCAACACTGCATGCCCATATATCACACACATATGGAACAGTCTTTTAACAAAATGAAAACAACAAAAAAGGAGCACTATTGCTGACCAGTGTGGCAAAAGACATACAGGCCAGGGAAAACAAAACAAACAACCCCACAAATCTCTTTATTAATAGCCTAAATTACATGTCTTCTTCTGTGGGAGGGGAGAAGACACAAAATCAATGCATCTCTATTATTTTGCAGTCATAATTTCTCAGAGTTTCGAGAATGCAGGTGGGACTGGACATACGAGGTCTGTTAGAAAACTATCCGACCTTTTTATTTTTTGCAAAAACTATATGGATTTGAATCATGTGCGCAATATTGGTAACCCCAGCCCCTCCATCGAACATCGAGGAGTTTCTTCACTGTCCAGGCAGGTTCTCCATCAATGATCCGGGCAGGAGGCGGTGCCGGTGCGAGAAACATGGAACACCGGGTGAATCCGCAGTGAAGCTCAAACTCCCTGCTTCACTGCGGATCTGCGGGGCTGATCACTTTGATGATCCTGTAGGGTCCAATAAAATGGTCAGTTAGTTTCGGGGAGTCCATGTGTAGAGGGATGTTCTTGGTGGATAGCCAAACCTCCTGCCCTGGCTGGTAAGCAGGGGCCGGGGCTCGTCGGCGATCCGCATGGTCCTTAGCCCGCGTCCGGGCTTTCAGGAGAGCAGAGCGGGCTTTCTTTCACACCCGATGGCATATCCTGAGGTGGGCCTGGACCGAGGGCACCTCGACCTCTCCCTTGACTGCCGGAAATAGCGGGGGTTGATACCCCAGGCAGACCTCAAACGGGGAGAGGCCGGTTGCGTTCGATACTTGGTTGTTATGGGCGTACTCGATCCAGGCCAGGTGGTGGCTCCAGGCCGTCGGGTGCGCAGATGTGACACATCGGAGGGCTTGTTCCAGATCCTGGTTAGCCCGCTCTGCTTGACCATTAGTCTGGGGGTGGTACCCGGACAACAGGCTCACTGTGGCCCCCAGCTCCCTGCAAAAGCTCCTCCAGACTTGCGAGGAGAACTGAGGACCACGATCAGAGACGATGTCCGTGGGGATACCATGCAGACGCACGACGTGGTAGACCAGGAGGTCTGCTGTCTCCTGGGCCGTCAGGAACTTCAGGAGGGCCACAAAGTGGGCCACCTTAGAAAACCGGTCCGCTATTGTCAACACGACGGTCTTCGCCTGGGATGCAGGGAGGCCCGTGATGAAATCCAGGCCTATGTGGGACCAGGGGCGACGAGGTATGGTCAAAGGCTGGAGAAGCCCCTTCTCCGCCTGATGTGCTGCCTTGCCCCTGGCGCAGGGGCAAGGCAGGTCCGTGGTACAGGCCCGGATGTATTCCAGAGTGTCCGCTTTGACTGACGGCCACCAGAACTGCTGCCGGACCACTGCCACGGTCCTTCACACCCCCGGATGACAGGAGAGCTTGGAACCGTGACAGAAGTCCAACACGGCAGTCCTAGCGTCTGGTGGCACGTACAGTCTGTTGGTGGGTCCTCCTCCTGGGTCCGGTTGTCGGGTCAGGGCCTCCCTGACTACCCCCTCCACATACCACGTGAGGGCACCGACAATAGTGGACTCCGGTAAGATGGTGTCCGGTGGGTCCGACACCCTCTTCCTTGAATCCTCTTCATGCACCCGGGACATGGCGTCAGACTGGATGTTCTTAGTCCCGGGGCGATAGAAGCGGCCAAAGAACAATGACCACCGAGCCTGTCTGGGGTTCAACTGCTTGGCGGTCTGTATGTACTCCAGATTCTGGTGGTCGGTGAGAACCACAAACGAGACCACAGCTCCTTCCAACAAATGTCTCCACTCCTCAAGGGCCTCTTTCACTGCCAGGAGTTCCCGATTGCCAACGTCATAGTTCCATTCAGCGAGGGTCAACCTGCAGGAGAAGTAAGCACAAGGGTGGAAAACACCATCGGACTCCCTGCTCTGGGACAATACGGCTCCTATCCCTGAGCCAGAGGCATCCACCTCAACTATAAACTGGCGGCAAGGATTGGGCTGCACCAGAACTGATGCAGTCGAAAACCGGTGTTTCAACTCCCTAAACGCGACTTCGCACCGATCCGACCAGGTGAAGGGGACTTTAGTGGAGGTCAGGGCTGTAAGGGGGCTTGCTACCTGACTGTAGCCCTTAATGAACCTCTTGTAGAAATTAGCGAACCCTAGGAACTGTTGAAGCTTCCTACGGTTCGTTGGTTGGGGCCAATCTCTCACCGCAGCTACCTTAGCCGGATCCAGTGCGACGGAGTTGGAGGAGATTATGAACCCAAAGAAGGACAGAGAGGTGCGATGAAACTCACACTTCTCTGCCTTCACAAACAGCCGGTTCTCCAATAACCGCTGAAGGACCTGACGACATGCCTAACATGACTCTCAGAGTCCTGGGAGAAGATGAGAATGTCGTCTAGGTAAATGAAGACAAATCGGTGCAGGAAATCCTGCAGAACATCGTTTACCAAGGCTTGGAATGTGGCGGGGGCATTAGTGAGGCCGAACGGCATGACCAGGTACTCAAAATGACCTAAGGGGGTGTTAAATGCCGTCTTCCACTCATCTCCCTTCTTGATCCAAACTAGGTGATAGGCATTCCTAAGATCCAGTTTGGTGAAAATTTTGGCTCCATGCAGGGGCGTGAACACTGAATCCAATAGAGGTAACGGATATCGATTGCGAACCGTAATCTCGTTCAGCCCTCTATAATCAATGCATGGACGGAGACCGCCGTCCTTCTTACCCACTAAAAAGAAACCTGCACCTAACGGGGAGGAAGAATTCCGGATTAGCCCGGCAGCTAAAGAGTCCCGGATGTAGGTCTCCATTGACTCGCGCTCAGGTCGTGAGAGATTGTACAGTCTGCTGGACGGATACTCAGCGCCTGGATTCAAATCAATGGCACAATCATACGGTCGATGCGGGGGCAGGGTGAGTGCCAGATCCTTGCTGAAGACATCAGCAAGGTCATGATACTCAGCCGGCACCTCCGTGAGATTGGGGGGAATTCTGACCTCCTTTTTAACGAGGGAATCCCCCCAGCCTTAGCCCACCTACTATCCAGTAGGTTCCCTTCCGATCCGGTATCAATCAGTGCTGGAGCGGTAAGGGTTAAATCCCCACTGAGGATTGTGACTGGGAGTCGTGCGCATTTCCATGGAACGCCCGTGTGATTAGTATGGCTCACCCTTAGCCCAGTCTCTAAGGGCGAGCGTTGGAGTTTAACCGTTTGGGGCAGTTTTTCTGAACATGCTCACTCGAGCCGCAGAAAAAACACTCTCCATGGGCCAGCCTCCTTTGTCTGTCCTTTGATTTCATTTTAGCCCTGCTCGTGTCCATAGCTTCGTCAGTGCATAAAACCCTGGCTTTGGAGCGGGGAGAGGACAGCGCTACTTCAGACCTGGAAGGGAGAGGGACGGCGCGCACCCGGCCACACCCTTCATCTCGCTCCAGGTTGTATTCCTCTAACCGATTATCTAGACCGGGGGTGGGCAATCATGTGCCATAAAGGGCCGAGACATTGCAGGTTTTCCTTGCTACCAGTCACTTTCACAGGTGATTTCATTAATGTTCAGGTGTCTCAGCAGGTGATTTCATTGATGACCAGGTGTTTATGTGCAGGGGAGAAGCTCATCAGCAACCCACCTGGTGAGGTGATTGGTTGCAAGGAAAACCTGCAGTGTCTCGGCCCTCGTTGCCCACCCCTGATCTAGACGAATAACTAGATCGATAAGCCCGTCTAAATCCCGCGGCTGATCCTTAGCCACCAGATGCTCCATTAGGACCGGAGACAACCCATTTACAAAGGCGGCGCGGAGTGATACTGAATTCCAACCAGCCCTTGCTGCCGCAACACGGAAGTCGACTGCATAATCAGCAGCACTCTGTCGCCCCTGTCTCATCGACAGCAGCGTATTTGAAGCGGACTCGCCTCTATTGGGATGATCGAACACCTGTCAAAACTCCCGAATAAACCCAGTGTAAGTAGAAAGGAGCCGAGAGTCTTGCTCCCAGAGCACCGTAGCCCAGGCGCGAGCCTCGCCCCGAAGCAAATTAATCACATAAGCCACCCGGCTATGGTCTGACATGTACATCACGGGCTGTTGTGAAAAAACGAGCACGCACTGCATCAAAAAGTCCGCGCACATCTTGACACAACCCCTGTACGGTTCCGGGGGACTAAACCGCGCGGTGAGAGCCTCCATCCTACAGCTGAGGTGAGCATTCTGCTCGGTTAACAAATCCAGCCGAGCAGTGAGGTTTGACAGAATGTGGTGCAGCTCACCCAGGGGTCCTCCTGGTGGATCCTGCGCACCTTGTGTCTCCATTGGTCGTTCAGTAGGTGGTAAACGCCCCTCGGAGTCCATGTCGTGGCTGAGTTATCCTGTTATGAAAGTGAATGTACGGGCCCACGTTAGGGGGGGCGTAAAATGAACAGTCAATAGAATATCCAATAAATAACAATTTATTATGCAATGTGCAACACAGAACCAAATTATGCTGAGTCCAATCAAACACAAAGTGACACGTGGGCAGGCCCGAGGGTAGGAGACGCCTATCCAGAGAAGAGCCAGGACCCACGAGGTTCCACTGCCAGCCAGAGGTCTGCAGCACCCCAGAACCGCCAAGTCCTGGTTCCCCTAGTGGCCACCGCATGAGGCTGTCGGACCGGTACTGCTGGCAGTAACAGAAAAAGGTTAAATGTGGGTGTGGGTACACCCAGCAAACAGTCAGCAAAAAACACAGTTCCTCTCCTGAGGGAAAAATCCACCACTCCCAGAGAGCAGGAAAAACTGAGAATGTGCAGTACCAATAGTTATACTTAGAATAAGAAAAGTGAGGAGTGGAAACGCCAGCTCCTCCAAATCTCCACAAACCCATCTCCAAGCTGCAAGTATACTAAAGGTTACGACTGCAAAGATTTCAGTAGCAATGAATGTGCGGATGGCACAAAAATGGCTGAGAAAGTTTACCTGTCGGGTAAGCTGATAACTCGGCAGAGTTATGGTGTCTTTCCCAGGCTTTTATGGAGTGATAATGAGATGATGGATGACAGCTGATGACAGCCTAACAGTGCGCACCTGGTGGTACCGCAGTCCAGCATTACGTGTTTCCATTTGGTTCTAAATGCTGCTGCCAGACTCTTGACAGGAAGCAGAAAGTTTGACCGCATTACACCCATTTTGGCATCTGTTCACCAACTTCCTATCTCTGTGAGATCTGATTTTAAGGTTCTGCTTTTAACCTACAAAATTATTCACGGACTAGCACCTCTGTACTTAGCTGACCTAATTAAACCCTACATACCAGCCTGGGCTCTGCATTCTCAGGGTGCAGGACTACTTTGTGTCCCTAGGGTGAATGAAAAGTCTGCAGGCCACAGGGACTTTTATATTATGCACCTGTTTTATGGAATGATCTACCTACAGAGATAAAATAGTCAGATTCTGGTGAGACATACTGAAAACCTCTCCACAGTATTGCACGATCATTGGCTGAGAATTGATTTTCAGCCTTCCAGAGTAGCTCCTCTTTGCTGCTCTGATCTCCTTTGTCAGTGTGTTTCTGGCATTCTTGTACAGGAGCTTGTCTCCACTACTGTTGGCCTCCTCCTTGGCCTGACAGCGCTGCCTCAGTTTCCTTGTAAACCAAGGTTGGTTGTTGCTGTATGTGCAGAAGGTTTTGGTCTGCACACACAATTCCTCACAAAAACTAAAGTAAGATGTCACAAAGTCCATGAATGTCTGTGGATGCAGCTTCAAAGATGCTCCAATCTGTGCAGTCAAAACAGGCCAGTAGCTCCTGCCTTGACTCACCCATGTACGTCTTTATCGTCTTCACTACAGGCATTGCAGGTTTTATTTTCTGCCTGTAAGTAGCAATGAGGTGGATCAGACAGTGATCAGAGAGTCCCAAAGCTGCATGGGGAATAGAGCAATAGGCGTCCTTTATTGTAATGTAACAGTGGTCAAGAATGGTCACATCCCTGATGGGACACATGATGTGCTGTCTGTATTTACAGAGTTCGTGGCTGACATTTGTCTGTTAAAATCCCCTATGATAAGCAGGGAGTCTAGATACTTCCTCTCCACGTCTGTGATCTCGTCATTGAGCTGCTGTTATGACTCTGTTATGCACACCTGAGGTGGAATATACACACCAACCCGCACAAATGAGGAGAATAGGATGGGTAATAGTTTCTGAGAAAATTTTCTGGCTGAGGGCTGCATGTCCTCTTCAACACTGTGGCATCTGTACACCAATGTTCATTTACACAAAAGCATGTTCCACCTCCTCTCATCTTTCCAGAGAGCTCCGTTACATGGGTGCAGCAGCTGGAAGCCGGGTAGGTGCAGTGCGATATCGGGGATATGTTCACTGAGCCAGGTTTCAGTGAAACACAATGCAAAAGATCTGCCAAAGTCTGAATTTTTCCTGTTGAGGAGCAGCAATTCATCCATTTTGTTTGACAGAGAGCATACATTGGTGAGGTGAATGGACGGGAACACAGAGCACAGCCCCTGCCATCTGAGTTTCATGAGCGCTCCTGTTCACATCCTCTGCCAATGTCTCCTCTAAACTCTATACAAAGCTGCTGCTCCTCCAACCAAAACATCTGTAAAACTCCCTGCTTCTGTGAAAACTGGCAAAAAATGTCCGAACAGATGATAGTCCAATGTTTATGAGCCCTTCCCTGGTGCAAGACACCAAAGAAGGAGAGCAGAGTGAAAAAAAAAAAAACAGCACAAAATGCAGTACCATGGCAGCCATCTGCGGCCCCATCTTCAAGGAATTCCATTAGCTGTTTGTGGGTTTCCAGAATGCTTTAAAAGAGAAGATTTGTGGTATTGCATAAGGAATCTGAGAGTGCCATAGAAGCTTGGGAGGGTAGTCCACAATGTATATTAGGATAGCGGTAGGTTGGGCACGAAGGACGATGGACAGTTGAAGGTAGAATTGGGATTGCATCAAGGATTGAGTCTGAGCCCTTTCTTGTTTGCAGTAATGATGGAGAAGTTGATGGATGAGATCAGACAATGTATCCAGGGACTATGATGTTTGCACATAACATTGTGATCTGCAGTTTGAGTACAGAGAACACTGAGGCAAAACTGGAGAGGGAATGATAGTCAACAGGAATAAAAAAGAGGACATCTCTGTGTATGAGATAGAGCATTCTGCAATCCTGCGGTTGCAAGGAGTAGAGATACATGGTTATAGAAAGAAAAGTCTTCAGGATTCCTCTTGAGATCAGGTAGATGAAAGTTATTAATGAAAAAATAGAGATTTCAAAGAGAGAATTCAAAGAGGATGCACAGTGTTAACCTTTTCTGTATTGAAGGATATCCTCAAAAAATATCTGGACCAAAATGGGAGAAAGTACAAAAGTTCCTTCCCCACAATCACTGTGAAGTTCATCACAAAGTATTTTGTGTGTGTGTGTGTGAGTGTGTGCTTTTTGATGAAAGTCTATATTGAATTAACTTTGAATTACCACCCACAATGGGTTGTTTGCCCCTTTCTATGCACCCTGACTCCAATGAAGGGGCACTGCAGGTTGGTGGGAGGGGCTGGAGCATAAACCAGCAGTCATAGGGTGAAAGGTCACATATAGACAGACAAACTGACTCACACCTACAGTCAATTTAAAGTTTCCAATTAGTGTTGGGAAAGTGTAAGTACACGGACCCACAACAGGGGGCGCAAATGAACGGACAATGGAATAGGTCAAATAACACTTTACTGTTGCGAACGTGCACAACAAATACAACGGATTACAACAATGGACAAAATTCGATTTACAAAGGTGTCGTGTGGGCAGGCTCGAAGATAGGAGACGCCTCTCCAGAGTAGAACCGGAACCACACGGTTTCCTCCGCCACAGGACCCCGGGAATACTGGAGCCGCCAAGTCCCGAACTCCCAGGTGGCCACTGCCTCCGCGTGTCGGACCTGGTACTGCTGGCGAGGAACAAGAACACAATTAAACGTGGGCGCGTTTGCACCCAGCAACCTGCATGGCAGGGAAGCTACCTCCACCTCTCGTTGGAGAAAAAGTCTGCAATCACTCACAAAAAGCACAAAGGTTACTGTCAAACAGTCAGCTGAGATAATTACCTTCCAGGTAGAACGATATCTCGGCAAAGAGGTGGAGACGTTGTCCTGCTGATATACTCCTGCCGATCAGATGATTGGTAACAGCTGTTGCAGGTGATGCGTGACAGCTGTCACCCTGGCTGCTCCTGTGAGGCGGCTGCGCCCTCTGGTGCCTGGAGCCCGCACTCCAGACAGGGCGCCCTCTGGTGGTGGGCCAGCAGTACCTCCTCTTCTGGCGGCCCACACAACAATTAGCCTAAAATCGCATGCCTTTGGAGAAAGCCAGAGCACCCAGACTGAACCTATGCAAACTCCACACAGAAAAAACCAGGTGGGAAGCAATACCATGATCTTCAGGCTGTAAGGCAACAGTACTTAACACTAAGCCACTGTGCCACCATGCATATACAGTACATGTATATAAAGTTACATCATGGAGAGCATCATTGAGTGACTCAGAGAAGGTAAAGACAAGATTTTTGCAGGCATTGGCAGGTGGTAATTTCAAACTATGGTGAGATGTGTTATTCCCTCCAGCAACATGGTTAAATGAACAAAAGAGCCGTCTTTATGCCAGATAGTACAATTTTAAACCTCTGCAACGTTCTCTGACAGGTGGCCTCATCATCACCCAGGAATCCTGTAACTGCATTACTTACACAAACCTTGTACATTTGAGATGTGATGGTCTTGGGGAGGTGATGGTCTACTGATTAAAAAAGTGGGGGGTTCAAACCAGAGGGTCCTTGGTTCAAATCTCTGTCAGACTGGAAAATCACTAAGTGCCCATGGCTGCATTCCTCCTGATGTGCATTTGAATGACTTGCAGAGCATCACACTGATGTGTGTGGATGTGTGGTATCATTAAATAAATTGCTTTGAACTTCTGATTCAGATGGGAAAACAATCCATTTTCACTGTGTTTTCTTTCTTTGAAAATATTTGTGGAACACAATTTGTCTTTATATGTTCCCACTGGCAACTAAATCCTGTCTAAAATAAAAATAATAATAATAAAAAAATCAGCAACAACAAAAAATAAAGATATTCAAATACAAATGAATCAGTGGAATACTGAAACACTGCACCTGATTGACATTAAAAAGACAGGAATTTTTAAAAAATGTAATAAAGACACAAACACCTCCTGTAATTGCAATAGTTATTTTCACCCTTATTATCACAGCATCTACAAGTATTATTTCCACTTTTTGCGTAAACATGGGGAAATCATTCCTGAAGGTGCATTGATTGGCCCAGAGGGATGGAGGTGGTAATGAAATACCTGTTTGAGAGAATGCCTGCTTTATTGCTCTATTATACATGAAAGGAGCTGAGGGCTATTAGAAGCTCTCGCTCAAAGCAGAAATCACCGCCTCATATCTCTCTCATGCCTGTTTCCATTTATGGCTTGCTACTTGATTTTTGTTTTGCTCCCTTTTATGAAATATCTTTAGGAGATTTTTTTACATCTGATATAATCTGAATAAAATAATAATAAAATTTAATTTTAGTTTTCATGGGTTATGTTTGTGGAGCTGAACTCTTGTCATTAATTTTCTAACAGAGATACTAATGAAAGAATATGTTGTCACACAAGGTTTTTCTTTACCTGTATGTATGTATATATGTGTGTGTGTGTGTGTGTGTGTGTGTGTGTGTGTGTGTGTGTGTGTGTGTGTGTGTGTGTGTGTGTGTGTGTGTGTGTGTGTGTGTGTGTGTGTGTGTGGGATTGACCTGTCCTAATGTTAAACTGCACTCTGGAATGTAAGTGACCCTTCCACCTATATTTAACTCCTCTTTTGCCATTGCTGGTGAAACAGGCACGAGCAAAGTTCAATGCTCATGGGAGTAAATGTGCTGCTGCCTTCTATCAGATGGTGATGATGCACATAATACATTGGTTGCAGCAAAACCAATTGAATTCCTATCCATGGAAAAGAAGAACTCACTAGAGATCCTTAAAGGTCTTTTCTTGGGAGGGTTGTTGTTGTAGTGCAGTTGATGATCCCTCAGTAACGCACCAACAACCCTCCTAAGACACTAGCCTTCATGTTCTCTGGTGGCCCTCTCTGGTGCTTGCCAATGCCCAGGCCCAAACATGAAGAGACTCAAGGACATCAAACAACCTTTCTCTCAGCAAGCATGGTCATCATTATTCATTCATTCATTCATTTCTTGCCTAGATCCGGCTGGTGGTGGCAGCAGACCAAGCAGCTCATGCTGCACTTCTTTATCCTCAGTCAAGTCCTCTAACTGATCCCAAGGCATTCCCAAGCCAGTTGGGTAATATAATCCCTCCAGTATGTCCTGGGTCTTCCCTGGGGGCTCCTCCCAGATGAAGGTGCCTGGAAGACCTCCCGCAGAAGACAACCAGAAGGCATCCTCACCAGGTGCCCAGACCACCTCAGTTAGGTAGCTCCTTTCAACGCCAAGGAGCAGCAGCTGTACTCCGAGTCCCTCCCGGATAGTTGAGCTTCTCACCCTATCCAAAAGTGTATGTGTACCTGCCGGAGGGAGTCTCATTTCCGCTGCTTGTATCCGCGATCTTATTCTTTCAGTCATGACCAAAAGTTCATGACCATAGGTGAGGACAGGAGTGTAAATGGACTGGTAAAGTAAGAGCCTCGCCTTCCGGCTCAGCTTCTTCAACATGATGATCTGGTACAGCGCCTGTAAAACATCAGACACCTCCCCAATCCATCTGTCAATCTCACGCTCCAACTTATCCCCACTCATGAACAAGACCCTGAGATACCTAAACTCTTCCACTTGGGGCAATAACTCGCCCCTGAACCAGAAGGGACAATCTACCAACAGAGGGCCATGGTCTCAGATTTTGAGATACTGATTCTCATCCCAGTACCTTTGCACTCAGCTTCAAGCCTGCTCTGAGCAGGTTTGAAGCCTGTTTGTTGTGTGCTGGGGTGTTTGGCTGGCTTGGTTTCTGTTTTTCCCACCAGGTGGTATGCATTCAGGACTGAGTGGCTGAGCATTAGGACCTCACCCTGAACACCTGAGGCTTGTTTTCACGTGCAGGTCATCAGGACTCACAGCTGTGGTGTATTCTGTCTTGATCAGAGATTGCTGCATTTAAACCTTGAATGCACAGTGTGTGATTGCCAGAGACTCGACCTTGTGAGCAGACGTGTGAGATCGACGTCAGGAGAACAATCTCACCATTACAGACGCAGAGACCGCTCCAGGTTTGACGCCACAGTCTGTGAAGGAGGATTGGGAGAGGTCTCACGCTCTTCAGCACACTTCCTGAGGTAATTTGGTTTTGGTGACTTTTATGAAGTAATGACAGTGGATTTGGTGTCCCTCACACCTTGTGTTAGTGAGCTGTCACGTTATGCTAATTGTCTAATCAGCTTCTGCTGCAGTGGAGATTTGAACTGAGTTGTTCCGTGCCTGCAGGGTGAGAAGCTGATATATATTTAAGCCAGGAAGTGTTTGCTGTTTGTGTGCACCCTTTTGAGCTGTGTCTCTCTGGGTGGAGAGTGTTGGACTCACCTCATGTTTTCTTTCTTCACAGACTCGGTTTGTCGTGGCCACCTGGGGGGGTGTCGGTGGGGTCCCTGGGTCCGAACTGCTGTGGCTCCGGACTGTTTGCACTGCTGAGAGTGCGCCGTGTTTTCACCTCACCAGACCGCGGACATTTTTGCTTGTTTATCACTGCACTTATTATGATTATTAAATTCTGTTATCTTTTGAACCGTGCTCTGCTTATTTTGTGCTGGGTCCTGTCAAATGCTGGGTCGGTGCTCCGACCGCGTCCGACACATAACAGTAGTCTCTGGCCATTTAACAATGGACCAGCGGAAGCAGAGACGGTATTTTTGCCGGGAAGGCTGCAGCAGATGTTGGAGTTGATCCGGGATCAGTTGCGGGTGCTCTCCGCCCGGGTTGTGCGCGTTGGTGCGCGCATGGCGGAAGTTTACAGCTTGGGTCGCGTCGCACACCGCTGTTACGGCTGTAGCCCCGTCTCCTTCCGTGCAGCTGGCTCCGACGCCTGTTGTAGCAGCCCCGGTGGTATTTAGTTTGCACTTTAAGCTGTTTGGTATAACCTGCTGTCGTTTACAGCAGTGTGAATTGGTTTTTACTCTGTTACCACGGGGATTTTCTTATTTGGCACTTTGGCTCCCTCTGTTGGTGACAGAGTCACATTACCGTTCAGGTTCAAAGGATGGAAAACAATGTTTTTCCATTCTTTGCACTTGACGATGTAGGCCAATGTTAGTTTTTTTTATTGGTCTATTATCTGTTTCTTGTTTTAATATGAGGTGTTTTTATCAGGGGTTAATTTGTTGTTTTTGTGGGTTTAAAGCACTATCTGTGGTCTGGAGTTGAAAATGCAGGCTGTCTGGAGCATAGGTTGACCCAGGTGACTTTGTTTGTCTGTTGGTCTTTCTTTTTTTCTTTCTTTTGGTTTCACCTCCCAGGGTTTGATGGGACGGTCCTCTGGGGGGTGATGGGGGGGGGGGGGTAATTGGTTTGTTTTTTCTTTTTCTCTTTTTTTTTTGTTTTTGTTGTTCCCTCTCTTCTCCTCTGGCTCCAGCCGTGTGAGCCGTACGTTGTCGGCGTTGCTGGAGTGGTGCAGTTTGGTTGTGCTGGGCGTTTCCCAGGTAACCTCTGCACCCGGGAGGGGGGGGGGGGATTTTTTATTTTTTTTTCTTCCCTGTCTTCTCCTCCGGCCCCAGCCATTTGAGCCGTACGTTGTCGGCGTTGCTGGGGTGGTGCAGTTCGGTTATGCTGGGCATTTCCCAGGTAACCTCTGCACCCGGGAGGGGGGGGGGGGGGGTTGGGGTATTATTTTTTTTTTACATTCCCTTTACAACCTCCAGCCTTGGCGCGCCTCTGTGCCGTTTGCCATTGGCGTTGCTGGGGTGGTGCAGTTCGGTTATGCTGGGCGTTTCCCAGGTAACCTCTGCACCCGGATGGGGGGGTTTAGGGGTGTTTTTCGTTACTTCCCTGTTCCACCTCCGGCTTCAGCGCGCCTTTGAGCTGTACGCCATCGGCGTAGCTGAGGTTTGGGGCAGTGGAATATACCCGCAGCTGGTGGCTGGTTTAAAAGTCAGAGGGGTGGCGCCGTCTTGTGCCGTACGCCATTACCGCTGTTCCACTCCTCCCGGTTGACTTTTGGGGTATAGTCATGGTTGGTGACACTGGACGTACTTCCAGTTTCCCCTGCGCTGAGGGGGTGAGGTTGGGGTTGTTGTTTTGTTTGTTTGTATGTTTTTTTTTTCCTCCAGTTTCCACCCTCAGGGTGTGACTGTGGTGTCCTCTGGGGGGGAAATGACTGTGGGACCATCTAGCCGTAGACGGCCGGGGCTGGGTCTGTTGTTAGTCATGGGGGGGGTGTCTCCTGGGCTTTGATGGAATGGTCCTCTGGGAGGCGCTGGGAGCCCCCGTGGGTGACTTTGGATCCCAGAGGGACCTCGGCTGTGGTTATTACTCCTGGAGCTGGCGGGATGTCCTCTGGGGGGTGTTGGTCCCTACATGTCATCCGGGGGAGGGGGGGGGGTTAGATTTTTTTTTTTTGCAAGCTTAAGTTTGGGTCGTGTTTGTTTTTTCTTTTCTCCTCTTCCTGGGGTTTGATGGGACGGTCCTCTGGGGAGGGGGGGTGTTGGTATGGTTGTTTGTGTTTTTCTTTTTTTCTTTTCTCCCAGTTTGCACCCCTGGGGTTTGGTTGTGGTGTTCCCTGGGGGGGTTATTGGGTTTTTTTTTATTTTTTGTTTTGTGGATGATGAAGATGGCTGAATGCACTGGTTCAAGAACTCCTTGCCACAATTGAGCAAAGAGAATGACAGAAGCAAGAGTTGACAGAAACAAATGCAAAGATGCAGTCAGAGGTGGAGACCCTAACAGGTCTGCTAACTGAAGCAGAAGGCAAGACCATCAAATTCAACAAAAGATATCTCTGCACTGGAGTCTCAGTTGCAGGATACTCAGGAGCTGCTCCAAGAGGAAATCCATGGGACACCTTCCTTCTCCATCCGCCTAGGGCAGATGGAGGATGAGGGGAATATTTTGCGGGAGAGACTGAACGAAGAGGAAGAGAGCAAGAAGACTGTGGAGAAGCCAGTTTCTACTCTCTAGACCCAGCTGGCTGAAAGGAAGACAAAGGCAGGATAGGACGCCTTGTCAGTAGAGGGGCCTGAAGAGGGCCTCAAGTGAGTCCAATGGGAGTTTGGACGGTGTTCAGCGGCAGCTGGAGTAGAAAAGTTCAGCCTATGGACAAACTGGATAAGACAGGAATCCGTTTGCAGCAAGAGTCGGATGACCTCATGGTGGACCAGGACCACCTTCGGCAGATCGTGTCCAATCTGAAGAGGAAGCAAAGGAAGTCTGACCAGATGTGGGCCAAAGAGAAACGTATTGCTACTCTATGTGCAGAGGAGTATGATTGTGCTGAAGCGGAGGCCAGGGAGAAGGAGACAAAAAGTGTTGCCCTGGCAAGAGTTAAAGACTCTTACAGACCTGAAAGATGAACTTGACCGATTTAATAAAGTGCTCAAGACCAAGACGGATGACTTCGGAAAGAGTTCATAGTGTGGAGAGGTCTGAGCGTGCCATGGAGCAGCGACTGGAGGGGATGACGATTCAGCTGGAGGATGTATATAGCTAATGTTTCCAGGCCCACTCTGCCAAGAAGACCGCGTCCGACACATAACACTGTTGGCTTCTTCACTGCCTGAAGAAGACAACTGAAACACATCATCCAAAAAAGCAGGGATGCAGCTCTGAGGTCACCAAACTGGACACCCTCCGGTCCCTGACTGCACCTTGAAATCCTGTCCATGAACATCACAAACAGGATTAGTGACAAGGGGCAGCCCTGAAGTCCAAACAAACTGGAAACAGGTCTGATGTAATGGAGAGAATACAGACACAGCTCCTACTTTGTTCACATAAAGACCAGATCGCATGTTGCAGCAAATCCGGTTCCCCATACTGCTTCAGTACCTCCCACAGGATACTCTGAGGGATCTGGTCATATGCCTTTTCCAAGTCCACAAAGCACATGTAGACTGGTTGGTCATACTCCCAAGACCGCTCTAATATCAATGCAGTGGTAAAGAGCTGGTCCACTGCTCTATGACCAGGATGGAACCTGCATTGCTCCTCCTAAATCTGAGGTTCAACTAGCAGTCTAAGTCTCTTTCTAGTATCCTGGTATAGGCTTTCCCTGGGAGGCTGAACAGTGTGGTTTTGCGGACATGACGAGTGAAGCTCTTCAGCATCTCACCATGTCATTTAGGTCATTCAGACTTTCTGAGTAAATGCTTCAGTGGAGCATGAGCATGGCTAAAACCTTTCAGCTTCTGGGGGCTCTGCTCCCCCAGACTCCCCTCCTTTTATTGTATTTATTTATTTATTTTGCCTTTCCGATTCTGGGTGAGTTCCGCTCCCCAGACCCCCAGCCTTTTATTGTATTTATTTTTTTTACCTTTCGGCTTCTATATAATTGCAAACGTGGGTGTGTTAACTGTTCATTAGTGTGTCTCTGGTGTGCACATGTTTTCACACTATCAACAGTTCCCACTGTGGCAGAGCGGACGCAATACATTATGGCTATCAAGATAATAAGGACACCTGCCTTCAACTCCACATATGGCAGAATGGATAATGTAATAATGATAAGTCTTACATCTGACACCACCTTGGGAATTTCACCCAGGGAACTCTTTAATTTAACCAACTCAGCTGTAAAGCATGCGGGCTCACTCACAAAGGAGAGATAAAGAAGTAGTTCAAAATACAAATTGATTTATTGCTCTAATTGATTTGTTAGTAGAGAAGCTTGAATCTTCGACTGGACTGGGTTGCTTGACGCGAGGATGTTTCGCTTCAAATCACAGAAGCTTCCTCAGCTAAAATTCTTGCTCTGGTAGTCTGACTTCTGTCTGACCCTTTTTGAGAAGAACAAACAGAAGCCACAAAAGCTGGAGTTTTAAACCTAACCAGATGCCTCCTACCGGGAGGCAGACTGCTATTGGCTAGTGACTAAACAATTGCTTTAATTAGCACCTATTATGCTCTAGTTAGCACCCTCCTAATGACAGGGTAGCTGCCCCTCCTAACGAAGGACTGACGCCTCTCCTGATGGCGTGAATGACTCATTACCATGAACAAAAGACTGAAACTGCTTTGATCTGAGTACCCCTTTGTAAACAGGGGACAGAGCGTGTCTCAGACCCCCTCCACTGTTAAGGCTGAGTTTCAACTGTTTCACATAGAATGCCTCTTTCACCCCTCTCTCAAACCATTTCTTCTCTCTGGCTAAGATTTTAACTTCCTTGTCCTCAAATGTGTGGTTAGTGTATTTAAGGTGGAGATGAACTGCAGACTGAGGTCCACTGGCGCCCTCTCTGCAGTGCTGGTATAGCCTTTTGTGTAAAGGTTGCTTAGTCTCACCTATGTAGTGTTCGTTACAGTTTTCCTGACATCTGTACACTGTACACTGTAACGAGGCACCAGTGGACCTCAGCCTGCAGTTCATCTCCACCTTATCACACAATTCAGTAAATTCATGTTCAACTCTGGCAGTGGTGATAAGATGCCTTTCTGAATATATGAATTGGAGAAAGGTAGTCAAAGGTTGGCAGAAGTCCAGGACATCACACCCAGAAGATGCATCATGCACTCATGAGTGTTGAATGAAGGCCACTCAGAAAAGAGGGTGTGTTCCCATGAGAATGAATGAAAAACAGGGAGAGTGCATCAATTGTTGATGTACCACAGACAAGGGCATGAGCTGCAGAGGGCAACGAGTAGAGGAGAGTGAATGTTCAAAAACTACCCAAGAGTGAGTTGGTGTAATCCACTTGATTCATTTTCACTGTGGGTGTGGGGAGTAACAGCATGGCCTTGAGGGGTGGAGTTTGGAAGCAGAGCCATGTGGGGAACAGAGGGAGAGGGAGGTTATGAATGCACTCGGCATGTTCATAACATTTTGAGGCCGATTTTAAAATAGTAACTGTTAATGATTGAGATGGGTACACAGACCTTGTTTTAAAATGAATACCAGACCATCTGTTGGCTGCTTGGAAAAAAACAGAGCAAGCTAAAAGCTCTGCTGGAGCAGAGAAACATGTCAGGCAGTGCAGTATGTAATGATGTATTCTGTCCTGGTTCAAAGAAGGACATTTTTCAACTATTTCAAATATGTTTTTGTTACACATAGGGTGATCTGAGTCTATTCACATAGACATAGTATCTTATGTATGTGGAAAAAATAACAAATCTGTTTCTTCAGCATCTTCCTTAAAGTAGACCTGCATTGAAATAAATGTGGTCAGATCTCAGAAAGAAATAGCTGATATGTATTTATAAGACCCTTATGAATGCAGTAAAGTAAATCTGCAAGCCCAAATTTGTAATTCAGCGGAGAAATCTTCGTTTAAATATGACAAATTTGCAGCTAAAATTTGGCCCTCAGCGAAAACTGTTTGTACAGCCGGGTCATTGCAGTGATGTTCGGCAGAAGACGGAGCGCTCCTGACTTCAGTCCGATCCCGCATTGAAATTGATTTTATCTGTTAGTAATGTTACTGTTATACACATCCTGGTTTCAGCATCCAAAAGTAAGCTGCAATGAATGTGAGATACAGCTCTGCATGCTCAGATCAGTGGCGACATCAACAGCAGGTGCCGTTCTTCCCCGACGCCTCTCTCTCTGCCTCCGCTGCGCTTACCGAGTCGTGCTCGGTAACCGCCGAAGCGGGCCACTCACACCGCCCCCGGCATCACCTCTCTGTGTACTGAATGGAGGTGCAGCCAACTTGGCACAAGTCCAGAGACTATGCTCGCTGTTTTGATGTGGAGCGGCCGGTAACACCTGTTGCTGCAAGGACAGACTTACCGCAGCGCCGCACGTCTCGGTAATCGGAGCCGCAGAGCTCCATGACCGCTGAGACAGGTTTATATCTTTTTAATGACTTGAATTCTTTGCGGGTCCCGCCTCAGTACCCCTCGACGGTACTGGAGGCGAAAGACAGTAGATTTTCGATGCGACACCACTCAATCAAACGGGCGTATGAAAAAGTCCCCCAAAATAATTTTCAAGCACAAATAAAAGAAATGTGTACTCACCAAACGTGCCGCAAGACAATATGAAGTTTTAAAAAAAGTAGATCCTTCCATATAAGACAAGAAAAAGGTGCAGATGCAAACTGACGTAAATCCACAAATTACAGTTGGAGCGCACAATGCATGCTGGGAGAGGGACTTTTCCCTGACGTCTCGGCAGCGTCCCAGATGTGCTGACATTTTTGCAGAGGGCAAAGATTTTGGTCCAAAGATCTGACTGCATTTATTTCAATGCAGGTCTACTTTAAAATAACTGGAATTCTGTTTACGGCTGCTTTTTTTTTTTTTTTTCGAGCAGTTATGTATCACAGTCTGCTCAATTTGTATCATGACAACAAGGAAAGAAGTTGGATGAGGACAGATTACAGATGTTCCTCAAGAGTTTTGCCATTCTATTCAATTCTATTTATTTATATAGCACCGAGTCACAATTTAAGATGCCCAAAGGCACTTCACAAGAGTAAGGTCTAACATTCTTTCCAAGGATTTTTCCAAATTAAAGTTAGATATATCAAGAAAGGTTGCTTCTTTACAGTTTGCCTTGACATTACCACACTACTCTGTTTTTGTACCAAGAAGTAACCATGATTTCAGACTTCTAGCCACACAGAATCAACACCAAGGTTTTTTCCCCCATTACTTCAGTGGGGTTTCTTGAAGGCCGTGACCTATTTACAGATAGGTGGACTGGGGCAGATTAGGTGCCTAATTTACTGGAAATTAGCCTGTGTTAAAACATGCAGAAACATCATAGCACTCACAAAAATGGCTCATTCTGAATTACTAAAGCCCTGGTCCCACCATATAATGAACAGTGAATAATGAGCCACGCAGCATTTTTTTTTTTTTTTTTTGGTACGAGACCAGTTATTCAACAATCATGGGAGAATAGTGGCTCTGAGAGGTTCTTAGAGGCAGAATATTCAGCTAACGAGGCTCAACTATGGGTTACTACGAGGACAAACAAGGATTTTAGAGGTGTGTGTGGTGAGGACGTGGCTGCTAAAAGCCGATTATCCAAGCACCTGGCAAGGACCGGAGAGGCTACTTTGGAGAGGCCCAGCCCTCTTGTGTACAATCCCACCTGCTTTTAGCGGATTAATCATTTTCTGTCAGAGCTTGGATGTTGAAAACACCTCTAATCGCTTCTGGAATCACAGTGGACCATTTTATCTGGAACCTTTTTGTCCCTCTCTGTCCTACTCTATGAAGTGGAGAACGTATTTTGGAACAGCTTAAAAGGTAACTTTTTATTGTAATAGCTTGGTAAAACAGTTGCATGTTCATTCCTTCTTTATAAGCTGCTGTAAAAGTATGTTTATGATAGATTTAACCCTCTGGGGTCTGAGAGCATTTTTTTTGGACAGTTCACTTGCCTGGCATAAATGTTTTATTATTGCTGTCAACAGCTCTCCCTACATCCCACAATCAAGTTTTATGTCTCTTTTTTTCAGGACAACCTCTGCTTTCAGAATATATATCTTTTTGTTGTGATTTATAAGTGTAATAAAGGTTTACAATCAAAAAGAGGCAAGGAAAAAATAAAGCAAAAAATAATTTTCCACACACATTTATTCAAAACATATAGCAAACTATAATAAACAACTGTTTTGACACTATCTAAAGTGTGCAACAAAAAGGTTCAAACAATGAACACAAATGTACATTTTGAACAATATATACAAAATGGTCTATGCGTTTTGTTGTCCATTGATATGGTAAACAGTGCTTTATGCCGAGAAAGCAACAGAGTTATCCAGTAACATTCACATGCAAACTAGTGGAGCAATCCTGATAGTTACACACTCTTTGTTTGAGCACGTGAGATTGTCATCAGAGGCTCTCCTGCTCCTGCTTTCACGGATTGCTGTGCGCACACTGAGTATGTACTAATAGTATGTACTCATTGGAGCACCCAGGGGGCTATTCAAATGGGCCAACTAGTAACATATCACTCCTGAAAACAATCTTTGGCTTTTCACGTGAGGTAAATCTGTCCTACGATTGGATTTTGGAAAACCATGTGACGGTAAACCAATTCCGTTTGAACACTCACATTGCACACGTCATCACACAACTTCTATGAGGAGTAAAAAGATGGCCAATGGCTGGCTCGAAAATCCACGGAGTTAACTTTTCAGCAAAACAAAAAGTAAGTTTCTATCTCATATCATTAAAAGTTATTTATAATTTAGTAAAGCTTGGTCTTAGCCGTCGTATACAATGGCGTCGGCCCCAGAGGGTTAACATCTTGTTAATGAATCAGATGAGGTGTGCTCTGTGCACACTGACGCAATGACTCGCACTCAAGCAAAGTAGTTATGCAAAATGCCAGCTCACAAAAGAGTGATTTTGCAGTCAATGACAGATGGACACAAAGTTAAGGGCCCCTTCACAGATAGTACGATTAAGTACAAATCAGGGCAACTCACGGTGGAACAGCTCGTATGACTAAACCACAGCTCGTATGACTAAACCACAAAAACATTGAGCTGACAGGCAAGCATGCACGATCCTGGTGCAACAGTTTCATGCACACAGGAACACAGTGTGTGATGTATAACCAAATCGCGCAGCTGCTGTGGAAAAAACAAAATAGAAGGACATTGACATATTTAAGAAAAAATAAAACCACACGCCATATAAAAACACCGCATTTTACTGAATCCCTCTTATCAAGTGGACAATACAAGTATGACCCGTCTCTTCCTCTGTAGATGACCCATGGTCACAGATGTACAGTCATGAAATGACATGAATGAGACGCCGGGCGCTCTTATCATGTCCACATTCTCCTGGTGGCGTGCCAAGCCAGCCCCATGTGCATGTCTTGCTTGACACATGCTTTGTGGACAGTTCAACGCAGGACTGATACTGCGTCACGTGGAAAGAGCTCACGTGGGTGATGTGACATTCTGATCGCTGCAGTGTGTTATGATCTGACGGTCCATTTCACCTGGGGTAGCCTGTCAATGTGCACGCCGTGTGCGCACTTGCTGCAGCCCATTGCAACAACAATATAGGTTTTAATGTATGTCCACATGATGACAGCAAGCAGACACACGGATGTCACAGTGGACAGTTGTTAGTTCATGTCCGTCCAAACACAGTACATGTTCCTCAGCTGTGACATCTAGATCCACAGATGGCCATAGCAGCTTCCCAGACAGCAAATAGATCCGGGCTAGATGTAGTCCGACATCTGGTACCAATCCTGAAAACAGATCCGGTCCAGACAGTTTTTGCACCCTGGCCCAGATCCAGCACGGCTCCGCTTTACAGTTCTGGAACAGATCCGGACCAGATCTGAACTGGATCTGCAAAAGACCAACCGTTTACAGACCATACCTGGCACGGATCTGGGGCAGATGTGGACCGCATCACAGCACCGTGGCATGAACAAGTTTTACAGGGGTAAGTTCCGTGGATCTGAGGAAACTGATTTGTATCTATAACACACAGATCAGTGTCCCTGGACTTATAAAACTTGATTGTCATAAAGAAACAAACCGCTTTGCAATAAGCATTTAAAAAAGCCCCAGTGACGATCACGATTACAGAGTACAGAGTTTACAACCGCTAATGGATAGTTTCTACCGAGTGCAGATAAAATTGCTTATCGTTATGCCCCATGTTCCTGCCACGGTGCCAGATATGGTCTGTAAATGGTTGGTGTTTTGCGGATCCAGTTCAGATCTGGTCCAGATCTGTTCCAGAACTGTAAAGCGGAGCCGTGCCGGATCTGGGCCAGGGTGCAAAAACTGTCTGGACCGGATCTTTTTTCAGGATTGGTACCAGATGTTGGACTACATCCGGCCCGGATCTATTTGCTTTCTGGGTTCTGTCCGCAGCCAATCCCCCTGTCAGTTCAGCGCACACACCAACGTGTCACTATGTCTGTTTGCAAAGCCATACTCGTGGGGTCACTTAGACAAATTTCACATCCAGCTTGACAATGATTGTCTGCTGACTATTGTGCTAATAATGTGAATGAGCACACATTTTCTAAGTGCCAAGCGAGCGGTGTTAAATGTTTGTGTGTGTCAGCTGGAATTTGGCTGGCACCTGCCGCGAGAGGGTTTGATGGGCTCGCACAGTGCACACTCTGTCTTTCAGCCGCTGGTGTATGCAAATACTCATAGCAACAAGTGTACGAGGCGTTGGAGGCAGCTACGATTTTACACGTATTGCATACGATTCCTGTTTCATGCGCAAGTCAACCACATTTGTACTATGTGTGAAGGGGCCCTAAAAGTTGGATCTCATAGTGTCAAAATGACTGTGTGTTTAAAGCCGCAGAAGAAATAAAGCCAGTGAAGCCGCAGATGGAAAGGAAGCCATAGAGAAGGAGCGCAGGACTTTCCAGGAATGCAGAATGAGGACGCACAAAAGAGCAATTTTGCAGTCAATAACAGATGGACACAAAGTTAAAAGTTGGATCTCATGGTGTCAAAATGACTGTGTTTAAAGCCGCGGAAGAAATAAAGCCAGTGAAGCCGCAGATGGAAATGAAGCCAGCGAGGAGTGCAGAGGCGACTGCCAGTGTGCACAAAGAGTGATTTTGCAGACATTAACAGATGAACACAAAGTTAAAAGTTGGATCATGGATCAAAATGACTGTATAAGCGCAGAAGAAATAAAGCCAGTGAGAAGCGCAGAGTCTACTGTCCAGGAACCCATGGTTTGGCAGAAGTCTCACAATTCCGTGTCTGACTGAATCAGCTAAGTAAATAAAGCTATGCACCCTAATCCTAAGACGCTGTCGAACTTTAACATCACCAGAACTAATAGAGTGCAGGCTTCATGAGTTAAAGCTCATTTTTTACTCATCGCTTTCTTTTTGCAGCTTGCCACCCGAAGCTCCCTCTACCACCCCACAGCCTTCAGTTGGTCCCTGTGGGCTGCAGGGGATGGGTTGTGGCCCACCTTCTTCATTTGCAGGATTTTAGAGACACTCTGCTCATCCTACTGCCATGATGGGGACTGAAGCCAAACCGAACACTGAAATTTATACCAACTTATTGTAATAAACTTCTGTTCTATGAGCAGCTGAGTTTTCTCATAGAATAAACATATACATAAATGGTAACAGGGGGCTCACACATAGACAGCTGTGTGCACATTTGTTTCTGTGCATTCCATCGGCAGAGTGTAGCATAATTATTCTGGTTTACACTGGTAAACTTACATTGGTAAATTACACTGGTTTGCTAAAATACCATGGGTGTAACAATAATGAAATGTCTGGAATATGAGATTGTTTTTTTGTTTTTTTTTAACTAGCTGAGGTACCTGGGGCTGCCCGGGTTAACCTGTTTTAGACATAAGTCAAATGCCAAACATTTTTATCAAAACAATTGCCCAGCATTTGTTTTTGTAATGCTCATGCCTTATAAATAATAGTTTATGGGCTAAAGTTTGTCCAGCAGAACTATAAGAGGTGGACTCCCCAAACTAAGTGGAAATACTTGGTTAAAAGACAAACACATTTGAAATCCTTCATGCAGACTTTGTTTTGCAATCAAATTTACAACAAAATTACACACAAAAGGTAGGTAACAGTAAATGTAAATATCAATGAATCAAAATTGAGGTAGTGGTGTATTTCAGTGTTTTTACATTGCAATTTTACAAACATAAAATGAATGTATTCGGGCAGGAAGGCAAACTGGGTTGTACAAGACAGTCAGGTGCTTAACAGTTGAAAATATAAAGTAGCTGAAGAAAGGGATTAAATAAACAGAGATGGCCAACACATATACAGGGCTGGAACTTTGAATCTGCCTGGTCATACCCACAGCCTCAGTCTAAGCATGTTGTTGTTTTGCTGAGTGTGCTGTGGCTGTGCTGTGCTGAGTGTGCTGTAGAAAGGGATTAAATAAATAGAGATGGCTAGCACATATACAGGGCTAGAAATTTGAATGTGCCTGGTCATACCCACAGCCGGCTATTTTGGGGGTAATTTTCAGTTAAACTTAAAAAACAAATGGTACCCGTTTGTTCCCCATATCATGAGGATTCAGGATATATATAGTTTTACAGCTACATATTATAGTTTGGGAGTTTATCGCACATGGTACCACACTGTATGGTCTTACATAAATGGCTATTTTGGGGGTAATGTTCAGTTCAACTTTTTAAAAAATGGTACCTGTTTGTTCCCCATGTCATGATTCAGAATATATATAGTTTTTAGGGATACATATTATAGCTTGGGAGTTTATCGGACATGGTACAACACTGTATGGTCTTATATAAATGGCTATTTGGGGGGTAATTTTCAGTTCAACTTTTAAAAAAAATGGTACCAGTTTGTTCCCCATATCATGAGGATTCAGGATATATATATAGTTTTACGGCTACATATTATAGTTTGGGATTTTATCCCAGACAGACAGACAGACGTAGCCCTTTATGTATATAGATGCCAGCGTGTGAATGCACTCAGTTATGTGGCAGAGTTTGTGCTTAGCAAAGTACAATTTGCTTACCTGGAAGTGAATGTACTCCTGATCTACTGTCATCAGAAGACAACAGAAGCGGTCACAGTGAGAAATTATTGAAAAGCTGGTCACTTCTGAATGTGAGGATGTAGCAACTACACAGAGTGTTATTAGGTTTATATACACAGTAGGCAAATATTGGAGGAGTGATGATAGTAAATATAACATTGGCAGTGATTTCAATGATTAGACAAATGATCAAAATATACTGTTAGTTAAGTACTGAGTTGTCTTCCATGCATATTAGATCTGAATAAAGAGGTGTTTTGCACCTGCATCCAGTAATTTAACTGACATGGTTAATTTAATTTAATTTAACCATTAAAAGTAAGTAAGTCTCTTCTGCTTCACTCTTCTTCACTCAGGGTTGGTGCAGCAGATCCAAGACCATTAACATACAAAATCCTGTTACACACTACTATCTACATCATGTTAATGCCCGCTATCAATTTTACATTTACTCTTTGTAATTCACTCACAAAACTGTCTTTTCCCAAAGTGCAAAACGTTTGGATTGCCCATGCAATTTAACACTGGTTATGTGAGATATTTATAAATCAGACTGACAGTGTCTTGTCCAAGGACACAGAGTCCATCCATCCAGTTTGTAAACTCACTTTTATGGAGCCTATCCCAGCGGTCACTGGGTGAGTGGTGGGGTCCATCCTGGACAGGCCACCAGTCTGTTGCAGGGCTGACACACACAGACAGACTCAGTTACATTCCCACTCACACCTACAGTCAATTTAGTGTCACCAGTTCATCTAACTTGCATGTCTTTGCAAATGGGAAGAAGCTGGAGCACCCGGAAGGAACTCATGCAACCATGGGGAGAACATGCAAACTCCACGCAGAAAAGACCAGCTCAGAAGGAAACTTGGGTCCTTCTCATTGCAAGGCAACATTACTAATCATTAAACTACTTTGCTGCCCCAGACAGGTAGTGTGAGTGGGATTCAAAGTCAGGTCTGCATATTAGGAACAGAGATCCTTATCCACTGAGCTAGCTGCTGTACACCTCCAAATACATTTCAGAATGACTCCTCTAAAGTGTTTTGGTTTAGGTAAATCTGAAGAATTATTCAGTGTTTACATGCAGCAGCTGGTTTCAGGAGATTACATGGTATAATTCTCCTCCCACTTGCATTTTAATCTCTGTTACAACATTACTTTGACATGTGAAGAATATTACATGACCAAATACAAGGCTGTGTGCATTCAAACTGTAAACCACACAATACAGCATTTATCCTGCATCTGATTTGCCTTGCCCTCCGTTTCCACTTCAATTACTGTACCTTAAATCTTGGTGAACAAAAGCTTCATATTCAAACCAGTGTGTGCTCAGTAAGCCAGACAAAGGCCCTGTCATGTTCACAGGTAGAACAGAAACAGGTTTACAAGGTTACAGTGAAATGAGCCTCTTTGCCTGGCCATTCTCTGATCTGATATGCTCTTGTTGCTGCTGTTAGAGCCCAAATCATGCTATCATTGTGTGCACAGGACCAGCTCGTTCCATCATTAATATGGTTCTTATCAATGTGTCCACCAAGGCTTTGTTATCAGTAAGACCTGTATCAAACCGTGTCTGTCTTGTTGGGACATACAGCACAAGATTTGCTGCAAGGCACACAGAACACACCACAACCTTGACATTAATGATTCAGTGAACACAGTAATTGAGTGCCTTTCTCATTTCCTCGCAGCTACAATACAAAGCTGGTGGTGGCAACACAGGAGCGATACAGGAGGATAAGAGTGGGAAAAGTAGAAGGACTTGTAGGGAAAAATGTAAGGTAAGAGGAACTGATAGAAGTGAAAGAGGAGAATGAGGAATGGAGGGAAGGAAATGAGGAATCGTGGAGTATGATGAAGAAAGGATCAGAGGCAGAGGACAGCAAAGCTCATCATCCCGGTGGAGCTGTGCTTGGAGGTTGACAGTCACGAAAGCTTCCGTCCTTCAGCACGTCTGTGTGTCTGCAGCATTATCTCCTCCTTACCACAGAGAGCCAGCCATTCACAGCTGCAAATCATATTCCTTTTAAAGTTGTTTTAGAAATAATATAAGAAGTCTGCTATAATGCCTCCCACCAGCTTTGTTAAGATTTGATGTCGTTTCAGTATCTAACCGACATCTCTTCTGCTAATGTAAAGCAGTAAAAACACATTATCAGTGGTGGGCACAGTTCAGCTAATAGGATAGCAGATAATTATCGAAGCTAATGTTTGAGCTATCGGATTAGCTTTTCAGATAAGTTTGAAAACCATCATTGGAGCAATTATAAATTTTTGTTCCGATGACTTTCAGTCTGAGTCAAGACAGTAGTCAGACCACCAGAGCAAGAATTTTAGCTGAGGAAGCTTCTGCGATTTGAAGCGAAACGTCCTCGTGTCAAGCAACCCAGTCCAGTCGAAGATTCAAGCTTCTCTACTATGGAAACCACCTGGACAACTGAGAGCCAAACAGAAACATTGCGACCAACTGTGGGCATGAGGCCCTGGCACTGGTACGTAAGCTGGAAAAGACTGCTAAAAAGATAGCTGCCCTGTCATTAGGAGGGTGCTAACTAGAGCACAATAGGTGCTAATTAGAGCTATTGTTTAGTCACTGGCCTATAGCAGTCTGCCTCTCGGTAGGAGTGGTCTGGTTAGGTTTAAAACTCCAGCTTTTGTGACTTCTTGATTATTCTTCTCTACAAGAGTCAAGACAGAAGTCAGACCACCAGAGCAAGAATTTTAGCTGAGGAAGCTTCTGTGATTTGAAGCGAAACGTCTTCGCGTCAAGCAACCCAGTCAATCAATCAATCAACTTTTTTCTTATATAGCGCCAAATCACAACAAACAGTTGCCCCAAGGCGCTCCATATTGTAAGGCAAGGCCATACAATAATTATGAAAAACCCCAACGGTCAAAACGACCCCCTATGAGCAAGCACCTGGCAACAGTGGGAAGGAAAAACTCCCCTCCAACAGGAAGAAACCTCCAGCAGAACCAGGCTCAGGGAGGGGCAGTCTTCCGCTGAGACTGGTTGGGGCTGAGGGAAAAAACCAGGAAAAAGACATGCCGTGAAGGGGGGCAGAGATCGATCACTAATGATTAAATGCAGAGTGATGCATACGGAGCAAAAAGAGAAAGAAACAGTGCATCATGGGAAACCCCCCACAATCTACGTCTAAAGCAGCATAACCAAGGGATGGTCCAGGGTCACCCGATCCAGCCCTAACTATAAGCCTCAGCGAAAAGGAAAGTTTTAAGCCCAATCCTAAAAGTAGAGAGGGTATCTGTCTCCCTGATCCGAACTGGGAGCTGGCTCCACAGGAGAGGAGCCCGAAAGCCGAAGGCTCTGCCTCCCATTCTACTCCTACAAACCCCAGGAACTACAAGCAAGCCCGCAGTCCGAGAGCGAAGCGCTCCAATGGGGTAATATGGTACCACGAGGTCCCTAAGATAAGATGGGACCTGATCATTCAAAACCTTATAAGCAAGAAGAAGAACTTCAAATTCTATTCTACAATTAACAGGAAGCCAATGAAGAGAGGCCAACACGGGTGAGATATGCTCTCTCCTGCTAGTCCCCGTCAGTACTCTAGCTGCAGCATTCTGAACCAACTGAAGGCTTTTTAGGGAACTTTTAGGACAACCTGATAATAATGAATTACAATAGTCCAGCCTAGAGGAAATAAATGCATGAATTAGTTTTTCAGCATCACTCTGAGACAAGACGTTTCTGATTTTAGAGATATTGCGTAAATGCAAAAAGGCAGTCCTACATATTTGTTTAATATGCGCTTTGAATGACATATCCTGATCAAAAATGACTCCAAGATTTCTCACAGTATTACTAGAGATCAGGGAAATGCCATCCAGAGTAACGATCTGGTTAGACACCATGCTTCTAAGATTTGTGGGGCCAAGTACAATAACTTCAGTTTTATCTGAGTTTAAAAGCAGGAAATTAGAGGTCATCCATGTCTTTATGTCTGTAAGACAATCCTGCAGTTTAGCTAATTGGTGTGTATCCTCTGGCTTCATGGATAGATAAAGCTGGGTATCATCTGCGTAACAATGAAAATTTAAGCAATACCGTCTAATAATACTGCCTAAGGGAAGCATGTATAAAGTGAATAAAATTGGTCCTAGCACAGAACCTTGTGGAACTCCATAATTAACTTTAGTCTGTGAAGAAGATTCCCCATTTACATGAACAAACTGTAATCTATTAGACAAATATGATTCAAACCACCGCAGCGCAGTGCCTTTAATACCTATGACATGCTCTAATCTCTGTAATAAAATTTTATGGTCAACAGTATCAAAAGCAGCACTGAGGTCCAACAGAACAAGCACAGAGATAAGTCCACTGTCCGAAGCCATAAGAAGATCATTTGTAACCTTCACTAATGCTGTTTCTGTACTATGATGAATTCTAAAACCTGACTGAAACTCTTCAAATAGACCATTCCTCTGCAGGTGATCAGTTAGCTGTTTTACAACTACCCTCTCAAGAATCTTTGAGAGAAAAGGAAGGTTGGAAATTGGCCTATAATTAGCTAAGATAGCTGGGTCAAGTGATGGCTTTTTAAGTAATGGTTTAATTACTGCCACCTTAAAGGCCTGTGGTACATAACTAACTAACAAAGATAGATTGATCATATTTAAGATTGAAGCATTAAATAATGGTAGGACTTCCTTGAGCAGCCTGGCAGGAATGGGGTCCAATAAACATGCCGATGGTTTGGACGAAGCAACCAATGAAAATAACTCAGACAGTCTAACCAAATACCGGCATCACTGAAAGCAGCCAAAGATAACGATACATCTTTGGGATGGTTATGAGTAATTTTTTCTCTAATAGTCAAAATTTGTTAGCAAAGAAAGTCATGAAGTCATTACTAGTTAAAGTTAATGGAATACTCAGCTCAATAGAGCTCTGACTCTTTGTCAGCCTAGCTACAGTGCTGAAAAGAAACCTGAGGTTATTCTTATTTTCTTCAATTAGTGATGAGTAGAAAGATGTCCTAGCTTTACGGAGGGCTTTTTTATAGAGCAACAAACTCTTTTTCCAGGCTAAGTGAAGATCTTCTAAATTAGTGAGACGCCATTTCCTCTCCAACTTATGGGTTATCTGCTTTAAGCTACGAGTTTGTGAGTTATACCACGGAGTCAGACACTTCTGATTTAAAGCTCTCTTTTTCAGAGGAGCTACAGCATCCAAAGTTGTCTTCAAAGAGGATGTAAAACTATTGACGAGATACTCTAACTCCCTTACAGAGTTTAGGTAGCTACTCTGCTCTGTGTTGGTATATGACATTAGAGAACATAACGAAGGAATCATATCCTTAAACCTAGTTACAGCGCTTTCTGAAAGACTTCTAGTGTAATGAAACTTATTCCCCACTGCAGGGTAGTCCATCAGGGTAAATGTAAATGTTATTAAAAAATGATCAGACAGAAGGGAGTTTTCAGGGAATACTGTTAAGTCTTCTATTTCCATACCATAAGTCAGAACAAGATCTAAGATATGATTAAAGTGGTGGGTGGACTCATTTACTTTTTGAGCAAAGCCGATAGAGTCTAATAATAGATTAAATGCAGTGTTGAGGCTGTCATTCTCAGCATCTGTGTGGATATTAAAATCGCCCACTATAATTATCTTATCTGAGCTAAGCACTAAGTCAGACAAAAGGTCAGAAAATTCACAGAGAAACTCACAGTAACGACCAGGTGGACGATAGATAATAACAAATAAAACTGGTTTTTGGGACTTCCAATTTGGATGGACAAGTCTAAGAGACACGCTTTCAAATGAATTAAAGCTCTGTCTAGGTTTTTGATTAATTAATAAGCTGGAATGGAAGATTGCTGCTAATCCTCCGCCACGGCCCGTGCTACGAGCATTCTGACAGTTAGTGTGACTCGGGGGTGTTGACTCATTTAAACTAACATATTCATCCTGCTGTAACCAGGTTTCTGTTAGGCAGAATAAATCAATACGTTGATCAATTATTATATCATTTACCAACAGGGACTTAGAAGAGAGAGACCTAATGTTTAATAGACCACATTTAACTGTTTTAGTCTGTGGTGCAATTAAAGGTACTATATTATTTTTTCTTTTTGAATTTTTATGCTTAAATAGATTTTTGCTGGTTATTGGTGGTCTGGGAGCAGGCACCGTCTCTACGGGGATGGGGTAATGAGGGGATGGCAGGGGGAGAGAAGCTGCAGAGAGGTGTATAAGACCACAGCTCTGCCTCCTGGTCCCAACGCTGGACAGTCACAGTTTGGAGGATCCAAGAAAATTGGCCAGATTTCTAGAAATGAGAGCTGCTCCATCTAAAGTGGGATGGATGCCGTCTCTCCTAACAAGACCAGGTTTTCCCCAGAAGCTTTGCCAATTATCAATGAAGCCCACCTCATTTTTTGGACACCACTCAGACAGCCAGCAATTCAAGGAGAACATGCGGCTAAACATGTCACTCCCGGTCTGATTGGGGAGGGGCCCAGAGAAAACAACAGAGTCCGACATTGTTTTTGCAAAGTTACACACCGATTTAATGTTAATTTTAGTGACCTCCGATTGGCGTAACCGAGTGTCATTACTGCCGACGTGAATTACAATCCAGAATTACAGTCCAGCGAAGATTCAAGCTTCTCTACTATGCTCAGAGAATTATAAAAAATTTAACACAATGACAAAACTAAACTTGAACAGGCAGACATAAACTCTAAGTAGAACAGAAACAAAACCTGACAAAGGGCAAATAGAAATGAGAACAGCAAAAATAGGCAAACGATAACTAAATGATAAACCATGAAAACACAGACTGATAGAACGGAACTGAAACATGGCCAAAGTATAAAAGTAACAAAGAAAGAAAGTGACAAAGCACAATTAGGATGTAGAATAAACACATGATGAAAATAACTAATAAAGCTGGGGCAGATGAAGATGCATTAATAAAACCTAGATCAGGGCGGGGTATGACGGTACCCCTCCCCCATGTGGGTACCACCGGGCATCAGGATGGTGGGCAAAAAGGGGCTGGATCAAGGCAAAAAGGCCTAGAAAGCTGGAGACCCCCAGGATGACCGAGAACATGACCAAAAACTAGCCAGGGAACTAGTGGGTGGAAAACAGGGTGAAAAACTGTAGCAGGAGGCAGGCCACATGGCGTTACTTGGTGCATGACTGAGCAGGCGGATCGGAGTGAGACTGGGGCAGGAGGGCGGCCGTGAGGCTTTTCACAGTACATGGCAGTATGAGACGCCTGAGGATGGGGAGTACTGGACACAGAGGCGGAGCCAGGAGCACATAAATGGGTGGACTCAGGGCTGAAGCCCCAGAACCACACATTGAGGGAATCAGGCGCTTAAAGGGGAAACACACCAAGCGGGGCACCCATTGAAACAAATTAAATAGTAGCACCCAGATTATTCCATTAACCCAAAGAGAGGGAAAACCGTACATCATCATAAAATCCCACCTCCAGATAGCAACACAGTCCAACAAATACAGGAACCAATGATCGAATAAATTTAACAGAGGCTTCACTGACTCAACTAGAGACCCACCAAAAGAATGAAGAAAAAGATGAAATGAGGCACACGTGCATAATCCAAATCCACAAATAATTTTGCCCCTCCTCCTGTGATTTGCTAGCTGCCCACTGGGATGAGATTCTACCACATAAAGAGGACCTTTGGACAATCTCTTTCCACACAGTGCGCAAAAATTGAAGGATTCGCCCTGATAAATCCTGAGCAACATCAAAGTGGAAAAACCAATCTTGGAACCAGTATGAGGGTTTTAACATAGCCTGGGTATTATTTAAACTCCCCATATGAAAACGAATCCCAGAGGAAGACCTACCAAATGAAATAATTCTGTAGCACATCAGAAAGCATACCGGAATGATTAAATTCCTAAGACACATATAAGAGACCCTCCTCAGATTCAGATGTGACACTTTAAATAGATTCCCTACAGACTTAAAGGAAGCAGTTTCAGGATCAGATGTTGTGCCTTTAACAGAGTTCCAACAGGCTCGTAAGAAAGCCATTTCAGGTTTAAACATGGCATTTTAAACAGATTTCTCACGGAATGACAGGCATGAAAACAAAACAACATAAACCAGATGAAAAAAGAAAAATCACTAACAGTTAATGTTCTTCGGGGTTGTCTTTAGAACAGGGGCTGGGGCTGGCTGCAGCAGCTCAGGGATGGACACTGGTGTAGGTAACCAAAGCTCCGGAACAGCAGCACTGTGCGGGCGGAGAACCCCCTCTGGAGCCGCCGCTGGTGTGTCCACCGCAGAGCATGAGGAGATCTGTTCAGCAGCTGCTGAGGGCAAATCTGCAGCAAACCACATGGAGGCTGAGTTGACAGCCAGCGATAAAGAAGCAGGATGTGCTGGTAAACACCCTGCTGACATCACAGAAACAGCGGCTGTGCACAACGTTCCCAGCGGAGCGGTCGCATTGCATGTGGAAGCAGAGCCGGCTGCTGGAGGAAGAGAGACTGTGCGGGTTGTGAATGATTCTGATGATGATGAAGACGAGGCCGACGTGGGGAGCGCAGAGACGGAATCAACTGGAGTCGCCGAGAGAGCCGTGCTGAACAATGCAGAAGAAACGGGTCAGGGCAGCTCCGTCTGCGTAGCAACCACTGTGCGCGCTGAGGCGGAAATGGCAGGTGCCGCCGAGGAGGAGGAAACCTCTGCCGGAGAAGGCATCGAGGCTTTCCCAGAAGAGATCACTGGTGGTGACGAGCATATTTCTGAAGGCTCTGCTGGCGGTAGCGCACTGCCCAGAAGAACAGGTGGATGTGGCCGCTAGAGAATGGTTGGTCAAATGCAGTGCTTCGGTGGTCATCAGCGCAGCCATTTTGGAAGCAGGTGTCGGTGGAGTTGACATGGGCACTCGGATTTTCCTGGGTGCCGGGATTGGGGCTTCCTGCAGTGGGCCCGCTGATATGATTGCACCCACGACGAGTGGTTCAGCTGGATCTGGATTACTGGAAATTACTTGATTCCTTCGTGGAGCAGGTATGGGAGGGGTCTGGAGCGAGACTGGCCCCAGTGGCTGCATTTCTCGACCTGGATGCAGGAAGTAAGTGGCTGGTTTCTGTGCTGCGGCGTGCAGGAGTAGAGCAATGGCGGCGTCTTAGACCGTGATCACGTGTGGGTTTTCACCGCAGGCGGCAGTATTCTCAGACTCGAACAGATAGTCCATGGGATCCTCAATGCAGAGAGGAATCCAGCCCTACTAAAACTGTGATTTAATGTTCTTAAGCTCAGGAAAATTGATTACCAGAAGTTTCTCAACAGCAAAAAACTCATCTAGATTTTCCAGGTCTGGGAAAAACCCACACAGCCAAGCATTGGCCTCAACAAGATCCAGGGCTTGGTTGAGATAATCAAATTTCTTTTTGGGTGTGAAACAGGCTCTATAGCAGTCAAAAGAGAATTCAGTTTCAGACAAAATGTCTCTAATGAAGTCAAGGTCGTTGGCTGTGGCGACCAATGTGGAGTTCGCTGGGTCCATCTTCTAGCTCGTTTGTTCTGTCAGGCACGGCGGGTGCCAGGCACCCAAAGTGTTGGGACCCATAATGCAAACTCCCGGACTATGCTTGGATGTAGAATAAATCATTGTCTTTAATTCAGGCTCAGGTTCGGTACACAGGTGATCAGATGGCGAGGCAGAAGCACAACAGGGTCAGGCAATAATGCAGTCATGGATAAGCAGGGTTCAAAGGCACAAGCAGACACAGACATCATGGATGAGGCAAAAGGCAAAGTCAAAAATACAAAGCAGGATCAGGATTCACGGCAAAGCAAAAACAAGACTGGAAACAGAGCTGGTGAATGTACAAAGACAACAAACGAGCAAGGGTGTGGTGGCTGGGTGGAGATTAAATAAGACAGGAGTTAACAAGGTGCACATGAGGAACGATCAAGGAGGGGGCGTGGCTAGTGAACAAAGATACTACTATGTGTAAGACAGTGAGGGAAGACAACACAAGGTGGAGTGAAGAAAAGACAAAGATATGTGAACAGGTGCACAGAGCATGAGTGAAAGGAAACACAAAGCAGACAGAGTTAAAGAAAGAGACAGGGACACATGGCAGGTGCAGAAAGAACATAATCAACTGGGTGTGAGAGATGAAGACAGGAATGCAGGTGCAGGATGTGGAGTGAAACAGAATTAAGCACAAAGCTACAACTGAGTATAATATTACTGTGAACAAGAACATGAGAACTGATACAAAACTAAACTAAACATGAACTGGCAATACAGACGATAACAGGACAGAAAAGCAAACCAGAGATAAACTAGATGAAAACTGCTCAGAGAATTATAAGAAATTTAACACAATGACAAAACTAAACTGGAACAGGCAGACATAAACTCTAAGTAGAACAGAAAAAAAACCTGACAAAGTGCAAACAGAAATGAGAACAGCAAAAATAGGCAAACGATAACTAAATGATAAACCATGAAAACACAGACTGATAGAACAGAACTGAAACATGGCCAAAGTATAAAAGTAACAAAGAAAGAAAGTGACAAAGCAAAATAAGGACAAAGAATAAACACGTGATGAAAATAACTAATAAAACAAAGCTGGGGTAGATGAAGATGCACTAATAAAGCCTAGATCATGGCGGGGCATGACACGGGGGACCAAAATAAAATATGTAATGAATATTTGCTAAGTCATCCACACGGGCGCACCAGAATAAATGTAGCAAAATTCTAAATGGCTTCACACGGGCGCACCAAAAATACATGTAACGAAATTAAATTAATGTAATTATTTGGAATGAATGGCACCTCACACGGGCACCAATTTAATACAGTGTTTAATAATTATTTAATTAGGATAAATCTATTTCTCAGGGCACCATTTGCGTAACTAATGAGATGTGAAAGAAAGAGATGAAGCTTAAAGACTTTAAGTAGATAAATCTGATTAGAATCTAGTGATGAAATTTGATGCCAATTATTTTTTAAGAAAATTATTAAACAAACATATGAATATGTTTAAAAAGAAGAAGAAGCCACTTTGTATCCATAGACAACAAAACCCTTTTTCTGGAACCTTTAACTGGGTCACTTAGCTAATCTGTTGAAGAGGTGGTTTGGACGACCTGTCCGTCTGTCGGTGATGTAGGCTCTGCAGCATGCTCACTTGGGTCAGGGGTTAAATCAGTGGTCTCCACGGGTGATCCCAAAGACTTGTGTCGGCTGGCTTTACCGACAGGATGGGTGCTTGCAGTCAGGTTGTCAGCTTGTCGGACCCCAGAGGTGGAAGGTGTTTGCTGAAAGTGGTTTCTGGTAGCTTTTAAAACATTTGTTGAGCCAGATTAAAAGTCTTTATGAATTTAGAAAAAAGTAAAAACTTTAAAAGCGTTGGAAAAAAATAGCTGACAGAAAAGGAGAGTCACTTTTCTGTAAATTTGCTATTATTTTGAAAGGTTCAGCTCGTAAGTTCTCTTAAAAACCTGAAAGACTTGACGAACCTTAAAAACGTCAATTTGTTAAATTATCAAAGAATAACGACAATTGAATGAAACAATGAATGGATGACACATGGTAGCTTTAGTTTCGCTTTAGTGTAGAAATAAGAAAGGAAAAAATAGGGGGAAATAATTTTCCACACACATTTATTCAAAACACAAACTATAACAAACAACTGTTTTGACACTGTATAAAGGTAATTTGAGGTCTTGTGAAAGACTGTAAAGGAAAAAGTTTAAAACAATAAACAATAAACACAAATGCACATTTTGAACAATATATACAAAATGGTCTATGCGTTTTGTTTGTCTCATCTCAAAGCAATTTCTGTCTGCTATTACACAAAGGTTACATCACAAACTTCTACTTCTACTGTGTTTTGGAGTGTTCTGTGCTGCAGCTTTCATTCACACTTTGGCCCACTTTGGCTCCTTACAGACTGAGGAGGGGGAGTTATCCAGTAACATTCACATGCAAACTAGTGGAGCAATCCTGATAGTTACGCACTCTTTGTTTGAGTAAGTGAGATTGTCATCAGAGGCTCTCTGTCGGCTCCGTCTTCTTTCACTGATTGCTGTGCGTAATGGCGCAGGGTGCATGGAGCCCAATAGTATGTACTCATTGGAGCACGCATGGGGCTATTCAAGTGGGCCAACTAGTAACATATCACTCCTGAAAACGATTGTTGGCTTTTCACGTGAGGTAAATCTGTCCTACGATTGGATTTTGGAAAACCATGTGACAGTGAACCAATTCCAATTGGACACTCACATTGCGCACATCATCACACAGCTTCTCTGGGGAGTACAAAGATGGCTGATGGCTGGCTCGAACGTCCACAGAGTTAACATTTCAGCAAAAAAAGCATGTTTCTATCTCATATCATTAAAAAGTTATTTATAATTTAGTAAAGCTCAGTCTTAGCCGTATACAATGGCGTCGGCCCCAGAGAGTTAACAAAGGAAGAGAGAGAAGAGAGAGGCTGAAGAAAGGTTGCAAGAGTGCCAAGAGTTACAAGAGAGCGAGCAGAAACTCTGTTATAACTTTTAAAGGGGGACTGATGTCACCAAACTCCTCCCATTTAGGGTATGTAATTTCACACAAACTTCATGTGTTCAGAAGGGCAGACAGAAATGATTCAACTATTTAAACACATTAACTATTTTGGTATACTATTTGTTCTAAGACATTTTGGGATGAATATAACATTATTAAAGGCTTAAACACATCCTACACACACCACTTGGTTAAAGAATATTCCACTATTAAAACATGAATGAGTCTGAAACATCACATTTGACATACATCAGTTACAAGGAACACATGTCAATTAAATGGAATACATGCAAAGCATTTCCTTGAATCAGCAACGCAGACAACATTAGAAGTGTTATATATGAATAAGAGAATACTGATGTAATTCTTTTTATTTTAAGCAAAGGTCTTTTCCTTTATTTAAACCTAAAGCTAAAAACTGGTTGTCCAGACTCAAAGTTTATGGCCATGTCTTATCGTGGAAGGGGTCTTCCTGCAGTCTTGAGGGTTTCGGGCCTTGGTGTGAGGCCATTAAGGTGGGTTCTTCAGGCCTGGAAAATTTCAGATTCTGACGTGAAGCCATTATAATGTCATGTAATTCATAGTGACCGAAATTTAACCGATAAAATGGCAAGGGCTCCCTTTAAAGAAATTTGAGTTGCAGTTCTGTTTTTGCTGTGAAGCACAATGTTGAGGCCCAAAGGGGGGTCTCCAAGAGCTTATCTTCAGATCTCCAGATGGCACAGGAATTTCTCCACTGGGAGTGAAAACACATTCTCTGTCTTCAGTTCCAAACCTCAGGGGTTTTTTTTTTTTTGAGAAGGCATTAATGTATTTATTTAACCAGGTGAAGCGAGGACAAGTGCTACAATTTTGTGCTTCTCTGTCGAATTACTGCTGGTGAATTATACCAACTGATTTTGCATTTTTTCTATCTGTCCGAGGTGCGAGCAGCACCGCACGGGATTGGCAGCTGCGGAACATGGGATGCTGGAATGATCACAATATGCCATGCCATGAAGCTGATGCAGCACACTACAGTCTGTGTTTAGAATACATGTTGCCACGGTGACAGGCCCATTGACAGTATGATGACTGAACACTGGCCCTGCACCTAAAGATGCTGGTTGACCCGTATATATGTATATATATATATATATATATGAATAAAGTACAGTTTAACAAAAAGTGGCTGTAAACATTTCAGACAGTGACTGTGAACACTGGGGGGGCACAATGCCAGTGTTGTTAAGGTACTAAAGTGGGAGGAGGTATGTTGGGATTGTTTGTTGTCTGGGGGGGTGGATGTACATTAGGTTGGTTATTGTTCAGGTGGGAGTGTTTATGGGAGTAGGTCTGTGGATGAGTGTGTGTATGTGTGTCTACAGTACGTATGGCCTAGGTGAAGAAGCTGTTTGTCAGCCTGCTGGTGTGGGACATTGCTGACCTGTAGTGTCTCCTGGAGGGCAACAAATCAAACAGGGGTAGGTAGGGTGTGTGGCATCTCCTGTGATGGCCTTGATTCTCCAAAGGCAGCAGGATGTGGGGGTGGTTTGCAGGCTGTGCAGAGAGCAGTCAATGAGCTTTAGGGCAGTGTTTATGACCCTCTGAGGTCCAGGAGTGTTCGGCAGAGACATGGGTGCCCAGGAACCTGAAGGTGGTGACAGTTTCCACCCGTTCTCCATTTATGAGGGGGGGTCCTATCTGTTCTTCCTGATGTCCATGATGAGATTGTTTGTCTTATGAGTGTTCAGGGTCTGCTTGTTCTCTGAGCACCAGAGCAATCATTCCCTGTACGTAGTCTCATCCCTGTTGCAGATGAATCCAACCACTGTTGTATCATCCACATATTTTATAATGGGGTTGGTTGGATGGGTTGGAGAGCAGTTGTAGGTATATGGGGCATACAGTAGAAGGCTCAAGAGACAGCCTTGAGGGAAACCAGTGCTGAGTGTGAGTGTGGAGGAGTGGGGGGGGGGTAGCTCATCAGAAAGTTTTTAATCCAGTTACAGTTGGGGAGGGCAATCTGTAATTCCAGCAGTTTGGTGATGAGAATGTCCGGTACTGGGAATGTCCAGTATGATGGTGTTAAACGCTGAGCTGTAGTCCATCAAGAACATCCTCTCATAGCTCTCCTTGTTCTCCAGGTGGCTCAGTGCCATGTCGAGAGTGAGGGCAATGTTGTCCTCCTTAGACTGGTTTGCCCTGTAAGAAAACTGGTGGGGGTTGAGGTAGGGAATGAGACAGTCTCTAATGAAGGAATATATCCTAAATGTGCTTAAATATGCATTAACCATTTGTGTTTTTTCCCCATTCAGAATCATCCTATTATTCTTTATCCTTTATTGAGCCAAGAATATATTATTACATTTATAAGTGTGTTCTAATGTTTGGAAGTGATCATTTATATATTAATAGAGCTTGTTGCTGTTGAATATATTACTCATATGCTCATAGTTATCAATATTTATCAATGCTTATTAGACATGTAATCAACAGCTAAGGTTAATTACATGATATCTACAGTGTTCAGAATAATAGTAGTGCTATGTGACTAAAAGATTAATCCAGGTTTTGAGTATATTTCTTATTGTTACATGGGAAACAAGGTACCAGTAGATTCAGTAGATTCTCACAAATCCAACAAGACCAAGCATTCATGATATGCACACTCTTAAGGCTATGAAATTGGGTTATTATTAAAAAAAAAAGTAGAAAAGGGGGTGTTCACAATAATAGTAGTGTGGCATTCAGTCAGTGAGTTCGTCAATTTTGTGGAACAAACAGGTGTGAATCAGGTGTCCCCTATGTAAGGATGAAGCCAGCACCTGTTGAATATGCTTTTCTCTTTGAAAGCCTGAGGAAAATGGGACGTTCAAGACATTGTTTAGAAGAACAGCGTAGGTTGATTAAAAAGTTGATTGGAGAGGGGAAAACTTATACGCAGGTGCAAAAACTTATAGGCTGTTCATCTACAATGATCTCCAATGCTTTAAAATGGACAACAAAACCAGAGACGCATGGAAGAAAATGGAAAACAACCATCAAAATGGACAGAGGAATAACCAGAATGGCAAAGGCTCACCCATTGATCAGCTCCAGGATGATCAAAGACAGTCTGGAGTTACCTGTAAGTGCTGTGACAGTTAGAAGACGCCTGTGTGAAGCTAATTTATTTGCAAGAATCTCCCGCAAAGTCCCTCTGTTAAATAAAAGACGTGCAGAAGAGGTTACAATTTGCCAAAGAACACATCAACTGGCTTAAAGAGAAATGGAGGAATATTTTGTGGACTGATGAGAGTAAAATTGTTCTTTTTGGGTCCAAGGGCCACAGACAGTTTGTGAGACAACCCCCAAACTCTGAATTCAAGCCACAGTTCACAGTGAAGACAGTGAAGCATGGTGGTGCAATCATCATGATATGGGCATGTTTCTCCTACTATGGTGTTGGGCCTATATATCGCATACCAGGTATCATGGATCAGTTTGGATATGTCAAAATACTTGAAGAGGTCATGTTGCCTTATGCTGATGAGGACATGCCCTTGAAATGGGTGTTTCAACAAGACAATGACCCCAAGCACACTAGTAACCTAGCAAAGTTCTAAACCAACAAAATTAATGCCTCACAGATGTGAAGAAATCATGAAAAACTGTGGTTATACAACTAAATACTAGTTTGGTGATTCACAGGATTGCTAAAAAAGCAGTTTGAACATAATAGTTTTGAGTTTGTAGCGTCAACAGCAGATGCTGCTAATATTGTGAACACCCCCTTTTCTCCTTTTTTTTTTTTTTTACTAATAGCCCAATTTCATAGCCTTAAGAGTGTGCATATCATGAATGCTTGGTCTTGTTGGATTTGTGACAATCTACTGAATCTACTGGTACCTTGTTTCCCATGTAACAATAAGAAATATACTCAAAACCTGGATTAATCTTTTTAGTCACATAGCACTACTATTATTCTGAACACTACTGTATATGTTCAAATATTTTTGAAATATGTTTGTATGCTTTTGAATTGTGTATCGTGTGTACCAAATTAAAGGTATGCTATGTTTATGATTATATTTGCTTTTGTTTTAAGATTTGCTTTTGCTTCAAGTATTAGTTTAGCTGTTATAAAGATGATTTACTTATATAATAATTTTTGTAATTCATTCATTTTGTAATTCAATTTCATTTTGTATGATATATTGATATGTCCCTGTTTCGGTGAGACCCTGAAGATACATTGAGAAACATCCATATGTTGCAAACAGCATATGGAACAGGATGCCAGTACTGACCACAAACCGTCAGAGAAGGAGACTAAACGCGGGTATGATTAGACTTGTTTGTCAGAAGGTTGTGCAATTTTGAAATGTGCAAACATTCTTGTGGTATAACCGGGTGATGTGACTTGCTGACAGTCCTTCACTTAGCAGTTTTTGCCCCAAAACAATTTCTAATCAATTTAATAACAGGTGTCACTTCAGGAGAAAAAGGAAGAAAAGAAGGCTGCAAAGCACGTGTGGGCAGGACCATGCCATGAAATAGCTGGATCAAGACCACTCAGATGAAGGACAATGCCAAAGTTTAGCATAAAAACATTGTATAAGCATAGAGTATAAAAACAGAGTCCAGCCCACTGTTCAGGGTTCCTCTTTGCTGAGGGCTTGCTGGAACACCAGATGCCTGGTTGGAAGCTCTCAGGTCCTGGGACCGTCATAACCTCACTCATGATCTCACTCATTCTGTAAAACTTGCATTCTGTAAAAATTCTGTGACATTTAAATTCTGTTTAATAAATCTCTGAGTGGTGGTCTAGCCCTCACAGTAATTATGTTCAAACTTAAATAACTAGTCAAAACCTTTTTTCAAATCAACAGACGCGTGGGATAAGAAAGACAGGGACAGCAAGGTCACTGGAGACCCTGAATTATCCCAAGACTAATGACCTGGGAGACTGATCACTCCAGGCAATTCATGATTACAAATGTCAGTGCAATGGCCTGTAATCATTCAGGCTGTCTATGATGGCAGAATTTTTGGGGATGTGGACGATGATGGAGGCCTTCAGACATGTGGGAATGGTGGCATGTGTCAGGCAAAATTTGAAGAGTTTGGTGAAGATCCCTGACAGTTGTTCAGCACATGCTTCAATTTAGAAAATGGATGGATGGAACAGGGTGAATGTGAGGCATTATTGTAAAAGCGCTTTGAGCATCTGATACAGATGGAAAAGCGCTATATGAATGCAGTCCATTTAGGGCATATCATGGTGGTACATTGGTGGTAGCATTGTTGCCTCTCAATGAGTACATCTTGAGTTTAAGACCCATCTGTGTCCCAATCTCCTTGTACATCTGGAAGGGCAGCCTGCATGAAACTTGGACCAAATCAACAAGTGGATCCATCATGGCACACTTGGGCAAAATGGGAGCATCTCAGTTTATTGTACTAATCTGAAAAAAAAAAATATATATATATATTAGTAGCTAAAACACTCAAATTTATTGCACTAACTTTCCTTAAAATGATGAATTTTGCCAACATTTTTGGCTTTACACTGTTCCCATTTTTTGAATGAGATCCATTTTACCTCAAAGAATACATTGGTTACTATTTTCTGAACATGTCAGAATATGCTACTCGTACCTTGTGCCAGATGGAACATCCACATTATGTGAAATATTGAGCATTTTACCAACATGCCCTAAGTACTACACAGGGCCAGCTTATCCAAGATGCAGCCCATAAGAGAAAACATTTTCCAACTCAATGTACAGAAGCTACGGAGAGTGGAATTTGATGTGGTTAGATGAAATGCCCTTCCTAAATGCTAACAAATAGAATAATGGAAGGGGTTCAGCTATTCAATTTCTGATTTAATATGCAGTGTAAACTCTAACAACCTCAATATGCAGGTTCAAATTGACTTTTCAACACAAGCACAAAGCAAAATGCATATGCCAAGGAAAAAAATTAGGTCATTTACTACGCAAAAGCTGTTTAGTAATGCAAATAACTACATGCAACAGCAGAATAGCAGTTCTGCAGCCAGTACAAAGCACAGTCTATTATTGAATCTCACCACTAAACCTGTGAAAACAGTTTTACCCATTGTTGGTCCACCCACTTTAGATGCACAAAGGCTTTTGCCAAAGATATAAGTATTTTTTGTTAATAGAACACACAAGCACTAAGATCAAAAGAGAAAAATGAATATTTGGATTTTTTAAAACTATATTAAACATGTTCTATCTGCAAACCCGTAGTTCAGAATTTCAGTAAGAACCCATAGAACATGGCATGCGGGATGATCCAAGATTAGCACCAGTTACATGTCAAATCAAAATACAAGGGTCAGAGGAAACTTTCTGCTCCTGTGCAATTATTTCCTTAACAAGCATGGTGTATCTTTTTTAAGCTTGGAATATTCTATCAGGCAGCGTCAACACTTTTCCATGTAGTCACCGACATCGACAGACAAGTTTTTGCATACTTTTGGTGAAGAAACCGGCTGTCCTCTCTTATTCCCAGCCATGCACAGCTGCTTAGACCTCGGCATCATTAGCGTAATAGTGTTTCCTCAGGTGTTGTTTCAGCTTTGGAAAAAGAGGGAGAGTGCAGAGTTGTGGTAAGAACTCGTAAACTCTGAGCAATTCACATCCTGTGTTTGTTGACTTGTGTGGATGAGAATTGTCGTGCTGTTTTCCAGGAAGAACGTGTTTCACTCATGCACACATCCAAGGGCGCAATTTAGAACTAGAAATTGGGGGGGACAAAGTGCGAGGCCCACAGGGCCAAAGCCCATAGGCCGGGGGTCTGGGGGCCACTTTAGGCCCCCAGAAGCCAACGGTTTCTAGATAAGCTCAGATGCATTCTGAGCATCCAGAACAGTAATTTTAATGTTTTGTGAAGACCATAAAGTGGACACCATTTGACTTATACAATTTGAAACTGTGGATATAAGTACTTTATTCTGAGAATAGCCAGCATTGATTTTATTAACATCCTGGTGTAAATAAGGCATCACCACATGTGTAGAATTCAAAAAGAATGATAGGACGAGTTTTCATTAAAAAAACAACTGCAATGTGGTAAAATGTATTCATAAATATGAAATAACAGGCTCTTAATAATTATTAACTATCGCATACTGTATTTTTTTTCTCAAGATTTGTTTTTGCATAAGTTTGAGAAAACAACAGATCACAAGTTTAGGATAAATTACTTATCATGAATTGAATTTTTGAAGTGGCACTAATGACAACACTCATACTGAACATAATTTCACTTGCATAGACTGATTTTGGAGATCAAGCAATAATTGCAGATGGGCTTTCTGAGGTCCCAGACAGCTTTTCTGATTTCCTTTTCTAACTTTCAGAATTTAGTGAATTAGCATATGGTCCATTGATACTTATGTGTAGACACTAGTCCCTAGAAGCAACTATTTTTGGTTTCAAATCTGGGCAAATGCAGTCCCAGAAAATTCCAAATGTGACAAACAAGAAACAGGTGTTGTAAACAAGTCAATGCTACTAAAAATACAAACTTGCAGAAACAAAGATACTCTTCTGACATGGTTTGCACATAAGACTCGCATAGCATGTTTCAAGTACACACATATATGTCAGAAGGTGGGGGGGGCATACCATATTCTGCCCCCCTGGTTGAAAAGGTGGGGGGGGGGCATGTCCCCCCATCCCCCACCAAATTGCGCCCATGCCACAGCTTTTGCAAAAATGTCCACATAGCTGTCTGAGTTGACAGTGTTGTTGTGTTCCAAAAATTCTGTGAGGACTGTGCTGTTGCACTCATATTTGACACTGTGCATCTCTGGATGTTATGGGGCACCTGCTATGGGCCTGGTCATGCAGACTCATCATGGCTGGATATTTACCCTTCCAACTCCTAACCCACCTCTTAACTGTACTGACACCCACACAGCCGTTGCCATAGACACTCATAGTCGATGAATATTCACAGGTGCACAACCCTCTGCCGTGAGGAATTCATTAAGAGCATGTTGTTTCAAATGCATGTCCATGTATGTTCCTATATTTTAAGGACTACAGTGTGCATGTGCTAAAGGTGATTCTGCCCATATCTGAAATTGCAGGCGAATCCATTTTGTGTAGCAAGAGTCAGTGGTGGGCACACTTCCGATAATCCGATAACAGATAATTATCAAAGATAATGTTTTCATTATCGGATTATCTTTTTAGATAAATTTAAAAACCATCATTGGACTAATTATCTTCTGATGAATTACCGTCCGATAACTTTTAGACCGATAACGTACTAAACTAAGCTGAACAGTGAAAAACATTTTTAAAACTGTTGAGACCTACCTGTTAAAAGTTTCCTAATAAACATGTTGTTCTACCCACCCGGAAGCGAACATTTGCAAACATCAAACAAATATTCATAGAATGTTTGTTTACTGTTCACCAAGTTTGTGAACGTTCATGTAATGTTTGTGACGTTTGTCTAATGTTTGCATGGAGGCGAAAATTTGTGAACATCAACTGAACATTCATAGAATGTTCATTTAATGTTCAGCAAGTTTGCGAACATTCATGTAATGTTTGTGATGTTTGTCTAATGTTTGCATGGAAGCAAACAGACAAACATGTAAGGAAACATTTGCAAAAATCAATCAAATGTTTATAGAATGTATGCTTAATGTTCAGTGTGTTTGCGAACATTCACATAATGTTCATGGTGTATGTGCAAAGCTTGCCTCTAAATAAAAATATATATATTCTAAAATTTTGTAAAATTTCATATACAGCTAGGAAAACAATAAATATCATTTTGCCTACAGAAAGTTAATGTTGGACTCCATTTAAATCATGTATGCAAACATAGGTAGAATGAACAGGAAATAATTTAAGCACTCTACCATGGTAACCAATAATTTGTCGATTTATGATTTATTCAGGCCTATACTGAATATAGAATTTCAAGATTACTGTGATAAACTGACAGAAAACATGTCTTGGGCAACTTGCATAAACATGCAATCTGTTGAAATATTAATTTTTGCAAAATAATTTGTCACTAGATTGTCAGCTACCAAAAATATATACTTTTTTATGGAAACAGATTGCAATGCCAGTCTTATTATAAGTATAAATTTTATAAAAGCATAATATCTTTAACATTTTTGTAAATAAGGAAAATATATAAAGGTATTAAAAATTGATTTACAAAATAATGTTTTCAACATGCATGAGCAGGAAACACTGACATTTAAATAAAACAGCTCATAGACAAATAATATTTTTTACAGGTCATAAGCGAACATTTGTGAGCAAATGTTCATAGAATGTTTGCTTATTGTTCAGCAAGTTTGAGAGCGTTCCTGTAATGTTCGCGATGTTTGTGTGATGTTTGCATGGAAGCGAACATTTGCAAACGTACGTATCAAACGTTCATAGAGTGTTTGGTTGCCATAGCGGAGCGTTTTTTTTTTTTTTTTTTTTTGGCTGTGTTTTCATTTGGTTGCATCATGATATAGCAGAGCCTTGATATGTGGTGATTTGCAGCGCATTTTTTGTTGTGTTTATATTTGGTTGTGTGGTGCAGAGATGTTTTTTTTTTTCTTTTTGTTGCATTTTTGTACGGCACCTCACTGCACAACTCAGGATTCTCTGGTCACAACAGCCTTAGGGTATGCAGAGGTAAAGTGCAGCCTTTATGTTTGGTTGTGTAATTTGCTGGGTGCTTTTTTTGTATTTTATTTTTTTATTGTGTTTATATGATCGTTATGTTTGGAAGCGAACATTTGCATGTATCAAACATTGAATGTTTGTCTATTTATTTGCCTTAATTTGCAGATAATTTTTTGTGTGTTTGTTGGTTGTGGCATGGTAATTTGCAGAGCATTTTTTGTGTTTATATTTGGCTGTATTAATTTGTCGAGCGTTTTTTTTTTTTCCTTCTTTTTTGTGTGTAATCAAGAAGTTTGTTGGTCGCACGCGACTCCCCGCAAGCCCAGTACCTTTAAAATCACGCGTGATTTGCGCGAGATTTGAGACCTGAACGGCACATGAGTACGACCTTCATTTCCCATCGCCATTTTGCGGTTTGGGAGCTTGGAGAGAGGTGCGCCGAATTTGTGAATTAAAATCTATCGCCATCAGGTAAGAAATATCTATTGCAACGCTTTCAAACATACTGCAAAAATTATCGGAACGTCGTGGTTATACGCTGGTCTCCATATTATACTTATTGTCGTTTTTACGTTGTAACTGTGATGTTTTCTTTTTGAACTGATCTGATTGCGTCTTTCCATTGATTTACCGTCTTTAATTTCTTAAGAAACACACTTTGGACTTACATAACAATGAAAAAGCATGTATATGTTATGCTCACGACATAGCTGACCTGTCTAAAAGTTTGGATAGAGGTCTGTATTTAGCAACAACTTGTTTATCTGATCAATCCACGGCCTGGATGGCTTGGCACAAATCTTAATTATTATCGTCTCCAAAACAACATTAAACCATTGCCGCGAGTCATGCAGTTCATGGCTTGTTAATAAATAAATTTGAAGTTCGAATAATACTTGACATTTTACATTTATTATGCTGGAACGAAAAAAAAAAACGCAGTAGGCCTGAAAAAATCCCCAGATCGAGGCCTTCAATTCCAATTCGCCCTATTGACGTATCCCATAATCCCTTGCGTGCCAGAGAGTCGCTGCAGTCAAACATATAGAGAATCCACATGATGACAATTGTAAATGAATGTTATACTACAAAAATGTAATTTTTTTTCTGCTTTTCATTACGTTAATAAGAGACTGCTGCATGATACCCTGAAAACTTGCTAAGACAATTATAATGTATACTGAGGCCATCTTACAAAAACAAAAGCTAAACAATTAAATAGAAGTAATTATTTGGAGTCAGTCTGGTTCACTCTGCTCCATTTTGTTACATTTTACCCCATTTCGTGATTATCAGTCTCCATTTCATATTTTAGTATGGCCCAGACAGAATACCTGATGGTAGGGTGTAGGACCAGCTATAAAGACAGGGGATACAGAACTTCCAATGCATTCTAAACAAGAATAATAGACAAATATGACATTTATGTTGTAATGTTTGTAATATCAAAGTTCTTTTTTGCATGTTTCTGTCAAAATCTAAGTTAATATAATGTTGCACATTAATTGTTTTGTCTTTTTCAATATATTTTTGCATTAAGAAACAAAAAATATATAACCCCAATTGTTTTATTTCAACAGAGCTGAACTTGTATTAATCGAGGAAAACGGACATCTGGGACACTGGTCACGTGATCTGAAGCGCACCCTAGTCACCATTTTAAAGTAAGTGAAAACAAAGGAAACCCCTTTGTCCTTTGTAGCATTTTGAGTGGTTCTGATCCAGTAAATGTGCTCGCTATATATATATATATATATAAGTGACTGAGAACTGACACCTTCTGAACACGTGCCGGCAGTTGTGTGAAGACGCATGTCCTGCAGACAGCATCTGTTGACAAATTCTCTAAAGAATGCTCAAGATCAGGGGTGGGCAACTTGTTCCAGAAAGGGCCAAGAGGGTGCAGGTTTTCTTTGCAGCCACTGACTCCACCAGGTGATTTCATTGATTAATATCACTTTGAGCAGATTTAATCAGTGAAATCACCTGGTGGAGTCAGTGGCTGCAAAGAAAACCTGCACCCTAATGGCCCATTCTGGTCAACAAGTTGCCTACCCCTGCTCTAGAGTCTACAAGTTTTCATATAATGTACATTGAAAAAATTTGTATAGGTGTAATAAGTCTGGGGTGATAATACAGAGGTTTAGTGATTATGCATCGTGCACATTCTCGTCTAGCCAGTTAGTGGTTGTGTTTCCATATGTTTGTAATTTTCTTGGAAATGGTGATTATATATATGTCACTGCTTTTGTTTTTTGAAGCTTTGTCATCTGCAAGAAGACCTGCGGCTGAGCTTACGGCACGTCGTCATTTGGCAAGTGTGTCTGCTGCAGATGCACAGCTGTCTGAGATTCCTCGTGTTGAGTTGATGCCAACAGAAGGACTTGGCAGCATCATGCAGATGCTGGGCATATTGATGGTATGTTTAATTTACTCAAGTTTTACCTTTTTATATTATACAATTATAAAGGGAGCTGTGGTGGCCTAGCACTAATGCACTGGTCCCTGTGTCACAGTTTGAACTGTCCCCTTTTGTGTACTGCGCATGTGTCATTTCGGACAGTCAGCAGCAAATTAACAGAGCATTGCCTTGTTTCTGCTTTAAACTGACTTTAGAATAAGAACAAGGTGAAAATCTGTGAATCACTGCTGGCGGTCTGAAATGACGTATGCAAAAGGAGACCGCTTTTTAACAACACTGAGTTCAAAGCTCATGTTGTGCTGTATGCGAACTAGGAGACTATGAAACACTGTGCACTCGGCACACCCTAACCCTTTTCCAGCTTGACTGTGTGTGTGTGTGTGTGTGTGTGTGTGTGTGAGCACTTCGTGGAGTAACACTGCTCTGCTTCACGTTGTGGTGTTTTAGACTCCGCCTCGTGCGTTCAAACCGTATAATGCATGGCTTCAAGTTGTTTAATCCTTATACCATGGTCCCACACAGTGAACTAACACACAAATACTTATTTAAGTTAACAGAACTTGATTAAAAATGCGTAAGTATTTGGGACTAGTTTATGCCAGTCTCAAGATATTTTCATCCTTGCCAACCGTTATCATCATCTTTCCCGTCTTCAATCTTGTCCAGGTCGTCGGATGTTAAATCTTTATGCCGTTGCTTTTGCTGTTCTTCTTGTTTTAGTGCAGTAGATAACTGAAACAATCTTTCAAATGGTGATACAAGCACCAAATTTGCGACATGTATTCTTTAGACATTATTCTTTTGAGAAACCAGACTATCCACTTGATTGTTCAGTAGGCGGCCAAGTAGGGGTCAATGAAGAATTACAGAGGTCAAGATTTACAAATGCTCCAATCATATTGAAAAGTATACCATATTCATCTGATCATACAGATACCAAAAAGGTATCACTTAGTCTATCTTTGATTAAATGTCTTGACGTTATGGTGTGAAAACAGCATAAATGGTAACAAAGGTCAACCTCAGTTTGTACAGGGGGCCAAAATTAAAGTTGCTCCATCACTATTCATGTTTACCACTATTTATTGTTTATCACTATTTACCAAAATTGGAGCTTGGAACTTTTGCCTCCCGTACAAACTGAAATTAAGCTTTGTCACCGTTTTTGTTATTTTTGACCCATAACTTCGGAACATTCAGTCAAAGATAGTTCAAACTATATCTTTTGGAATCTTTATGGTTGGACGAATAATGTGGTATAGTTTTCAATATGATTGCAGCATCTTTTAATTTTGATCCCTGTGTAATTCTCATTGACCCCTACCTGAATACCTATTGAAAAATCGAGTGGATACTCTGCTTTTTCAAAAGAGTAATGTCTAAGGACTATTTGTGTTGAATTTGGTGCTTGTATCACCATTTGAAAGATTCCCCTGTAAATATTCTCAAATCTGCTGCACTATTTGCTCTCCTCCTCTTCCCATTCCTCAAACATTTAATTTAGGCCAAAAATATTAAAATTCACTTGGAAATCCATGTTTTATCACATTTCTGTTATTCACCTGTCAAAACACAGCTGATCTGTGCCAAATGATTTGTGCGTTGCTGTGGTGCCGACCACAACGGAGTGATATTACACTGACTTAACTTGCTGAACTACGTGTGCGTATTCACAAAAATAATGCACGCCAGTTAGACATGTAATTCTCATTGACCATGGTGTGTGTGTGTGTGTGTGTGTGTGTATATATATATATATATATATATATATATATATATATATATATATATATATATATATATATACATACACACACACACACACACACACACACACACACACACACACACAAAACTGTATACTCTCTCTAGGGCAAAAAAAAAAAAGTGACCTGTCCCAACTAAAAACTGATTTTGTTGTAGATTGGGGGGGGGGGGTGTCAATGGGAACTTCTGTATTAAGGTAGTAATATTTGTGTGCACATTTTATGTTCCAGGAGAAGCAGAATGACCTCATCTGCAAAGTTGATGCATTGCTCACACAAAGTGTCCGTTCCCGAACATACCAGGAGAGGGAACTTGAACTTGATGACGAGGATGCTACTGAGATGATTGTTAGAAGAATGTCCAGCTCTAATCCGGAAATGTGAGCTACAACAAATTACAAGCAGTGCCTGGAAGTCTTGGGCCTTCCTGTAAAGTCACTTGAAGAAGTGAGTTAATACATTTTACATTTGTCTATCCTCTTCACTTACACAGTATATTATGAAACAACATGCTGTATTTATGGCATATACCACTTCTGAGTTTTCTCCATTGTGGTAGCTGATAACTACATAACTTGAGAAAATTCTGCAACCAGTATAAACAGCTTGATAAAATATAGGGCCTGTACAATAGGTTGTTGGGTTGAGAATACCAATTCTGACCATGCTGCTGAAATTGTATAGTATCTTAATAGTAAAATGTGTCTCATTTCTTATGAATAACAATGGCAATTTTCAACTTGCAGCTGAAGAGTGCCAATGAGAAACTTGATGGTGAGGACAAGGGAGCCAGGCGCCGAAGGAATGCCCTCATCAACGCTTTGACTGCATATGCCCCTGGAATTGGACATGGAAAGAATACTATAACCAGCATTGTCAGGGACTGCTTGTATGCTATAGCCCCAGTTTATCTCTGGCAGTGCTTCAGCAGTCAGGGAAAGTCGGGAACTGCCAAAGGCAGCCTTGCCAGGGATCTTCCACAAATTTATAGGGTTGTCATGGCAGCTGTAATAGCTATTACATCAATGGACAGCAACACTATAATTTCTACGATTAGTACCGTAATATGAAGCTGTCCCAACAGAGCAGAATCAAGGAAGTATAGACAGGACCATCCTGAACTTTTTCCTGACCAGAAAAAAGGAGAATAAAACAACTGATGACACCATAATCCACCCAGCCATTGCCATCAGCTCTGTCAATGGTAGGCCTCTCTCCTCTGATGAGTACTCCGAGGAGGACATTCCGGCCTCATCTCCAGAGTGCTCTACCAGACAACAGCCTCTTTTTCCATTAATGAATCTTCAGAAGACACGTGGAGTTCTGTCTGCACCCGGGGTGTCGTCTTCTGAATCTGAAGAGGTACTGGAGGTGGATTATTTAGATGACTGTGATGACAGCCAATCAGAGTAGAGATGCACCATGACATCAGGTCATGGCAGAATCCACTTCCAAATTGCAGGGTGTCAGATCAGTGCCAAAACCACATAAAAAAAAAAAAACACCATAGTGCCATACATTACCATTTCCCTCGGTCGAGGAGCAGTTTCCTCACATGGAGATAGGCCTTTGTTTTTTTTTTTTCTTTCAAACTCCGTTAAAATGTGGTGAATGTCTCAATGTCACAGATAATATAATAAAGCATAATGCTAATTTCCATTGTGTTGTATCTGACTGCCATACTATTTTCAACGTCTGTATGTAATAAAACTTGCAGTATTTTTTTTTTTTTTCACTTTTTGTACTTTTTTTTTTCCCCCCTCTGGAAATATTGCTTGCAGTGTGTTATAACTTAAGTTTCTTGTCTGCATGAAAACATTTGGGGTGGTTTGTTTCATTTGATTTCCAAGTCATCGGAATAAAACACTGAATTTTGAAACATTCATAGTTTGTTTTACTTCACTTTTTGGTTTTCAATATGGAGAGTAAACCTTTCATACAATCAAATTGTAGGCCAATGCCTGCATGTAAATGTATAATGTTGGCATATATAACATACAAACATGAACAGCTGAAGCGGGACATGTCCCACTTCAGCTGAACATTCCAGAAATTTTCATTGATTGCAATCAATGAAAATTTCTGTAATGTTCATATAACGTTCATATATGAACATTATATGAACATTATACAAATGTCCACAAACATTATATGAACAGTTGAAGCAGGACATTCAATGAACATTTGTATAATGTTCATATAATGTTTGCATACAAAATGTTACATGAACATTATACAGATGTTCACTGAATGTTCTGCTTCAGCTGTTCATACAATGTTTGTGAACATTTGAGAACATTTGTATAATGTTCATATAATGTTCATGTGCAAACATTACCTGTCCTCATTCTTTGTTCATCTGACGTTCATGCAGTGTTCATGGCTTGTTTGCAAACGTTATATGAACATTCAAAAAACGTTTGGTTTCCGGGTGGGTACCCTCTGCAATCAAAAACCACTCTATCGTCTGTAAGCAAAGGAGAACCGGTGACCGACCAAAAAAAAAAAGTCATTTCCTTTAACACCATACTAATATAATCACAATGTCACCAAGTCATCCTGAGGCATACATGTTTAACTTATGGTTCAAATTTTAACCACTCATTTTAGACAAGTTAATAAAGTGAAAATATCAGGTATATGTTTTTGTTTTAAAGTAATGTGCTAATTTTTAAGGTTTTGTGAGCACATGCTGTGCCAGGCAGCAATGCATTATGGGTAGCATAAGGTAATCTCAGACATTCACGACAGGACAAATGCATTTCAGACAATCTGTTCAGGGTCCACAGATAACAGCATTAAACTCTAGTGCCTAATACTCTCGTGAATTTATTCTCTGGGTTTATAGACGTTAGTGTATTTGCGTTTGTTAAATTCCACGCATTTTAAATATAGCAGACACGGATTATCTGGAATTTTGTTTGACATTTTTTCAAGGTTGCTACTGCCATCTACTGGCCAGGAGTGTTCATGGCAGTATTAAACGTCTGGGTACATGGCTGCTCTCAAAGTATTGGTATTGTCCATTGTCCAGGCGCTTTTTGTGTGCATATATGTTAACTTTGTATTCTAAAACTATGGTTAGAAGTCATTCCGACTCCTTATCGGTCCACACAAACGAGGTTGGCACCATGTTTTTAGTTTTTGTGGAAGTGACGACAAGAGAATAAGGCTCCTGATTGGATAGAATTTTAATCAGTACCGCCACCCAAAGGTTTGGCAGACTAATTACAACACATTTCTAAGGTTTGATGTGGATGGATTTTTTTTTTAAATGACGTAGTGTGGATGAAGTTTTTTCCCCAAACTGAAAGGGTAAGATATTCGGTTTTACAAATACCCGACAACGTGTGTACATGGCCTTATGTCTGTGAAAGGCACTATATAAATAAATTTACTTACTTACTTACTAACATTGAGTGCATGTTTTACAACATCATAAAAGTTTTAAAACATGCAATTGCGATGACACTTCCAGGGCTCCGTAAAAATGCCTGTTTTTACAAATAAAAAATGGAATATTTTACAAAAGCACATTTATCTTTAAACCAACACACGACATACATCACATTAATGTGTTGGTTTACATAATGGATTACTGAACCAATCACTGTTTAGCACTTTTACCCAGAATGCTTTGCGGTCTGTGTTTGTTACAAAACCTCAGAATTAGTGCCTTATTCAACATTAAAAGATATATGTTATATTTTAACTTTGTACAAATGACAGAATTGACATTAATGGAGTTATTCGATCAGTATTTTCAAAAAAACATAAGTTAGTATGACTTTATTTTTCAAGACCTCCGCCTGACCAGCGCATTGAAACTGATAGGGAGCTGGTCTTATGGCTGCTCTCAGTGTGCCTCTGTGGTGGGAGTGCTATTGTAAACAAGAGCTTCCAGCAGGGGCAGAATGTTGAAAGAAAAATGATTATGATTAGTAAAGAGTTGATTTTGTGGTTGCTCTCAGGATTTGTCTGTGCTGCTTCCTGTAGGGGGCAGCATCGTCAAACATTCTTGCTTATTTTTTAGGTCTTTTACCGCTTTTGATGCTTTCAAAAGCGATTGTGTTAAAAATCAATTTTAGTTCTTTAGTAACTGCAAATGTCCCATAGACAACACCGGAATTTATCGGTTATCGATTATCTGTAACTTCCGATATATTTTTGGGTGGTTTATCTTTATCAAAGATAAGTTTTCAGTTATCTTATCTGTTATCAAAGTTAATTTTTTGGTTATCTGTGCCCACCAATGGCAAGAGTCAATAACTAAAGGATTATTCTCTTACCAGTTTCACATTGACATTTTGCATGCTATTGAAATAATTATGTTGGAGGCTGAACGTTGCAGCCAACCCTCTTGTTTTTAAAACTATTCAGTTCATTTACAGTTGCCCTGGTTGAATAATTCTTGTTGTGAAAAAATGCTTAGCACGCATACCTGTGTGATTGGAGAGCGGACATGGGCGCTGTGCGGGACAAGCTGAACACAGGAGAATTTAAAGTTTTAAAAAGTACACCTCGAAGAATTACTTTTCTTTGAGGTGTACTTTTGTGGTGCACTTTTGTGCTGTGGAGTGTACTGGGAGAGGTAATTCTTGAAGGCGACAGCAGTACTCGTTCCATTCTGTGGATTAATTGTGATGCCATTTTGCAGATTGGGCAGTGGGTTGGGCATCGGTTTGTCTTTATTCATAGATTAGATTAGATTAGATAGAACTTTATTGATCCCTTGAGAAGACTCCCTCAGGGAAACTGAAGTTCCACCAGCATTGTATAGCAGCACACAGGGTAAGAAGCTCACAGAGTATCAAACGTGAAAGTAAAAAGAAAAACAGTTTGCAACATAAAATACAAAATATAAATGCCAGACATACTGCTCAATACTGGTTTACTGGCTACTTCTGTTCCTCTCATTCCTGACCTCTGTCTTCCTGTTACTCCTGCTCCTCCTCATAGTCATGTTTGAATTAAAGCGCCAGAATGAGTAAGTGATACATAGAGTCCAGGCGCTTATTTTGACATCTTGCAGCATGAAGAAGATGTCTGTGACTAACCTCGAGTGCGACATCAGTCCAAACACAGAAACAATTCAGATGAAGTGTCCTGTATAAGGACACAGACAGGTAGTGTGACCGGGACTCAAAACAAGGTCTACATATTGGTAGCCCAAGTCCTTATTCTAGTGACCTGGCTGCTCTATTGGAACCATCACTGCCAGTAATTTATTTTAAATTTATTCAGATATTTTTCTGGTTTTTGCAGTGTAGCAGTGTCAGGATTATTAATATTAAAGTAGTATCACTCTGGTTGACCTGGCATGTGCTCAACAATTATGTTGTGCAAACAACCTACAGCATTCATAGGTATTATATTTTCATGTTTTTTTTTTAATTATTGAGGAAAATCATGCAGTATTTCCTATTAATGAGCTAAGAGGAAGAGGAATCCACAGAGGGCTGGCACTTTAAATATTATTGCTGAAGTGAAGCTACCAAAGAATGAAATTAAACTGCTTTCAGTGTTTGGGATGAAAGGATGTGAAATTGGTGAGCTGGCTTCAGGAGAACCTGATTTAAGCCTGAAAATTGGACTTTTAGAAGCTTCACACACATCTTCTACTGAACAACTGATGGCAAAAAAAATAGCCATCCTTCCAGGGTATGGCATGGTTTCACACAGGTGACATCACAGTAATCGATAATATGTTCACGTTGAATTGGATTAGTGTCATTCTTTGGCTATGCAAACGTTTCTACTGCCATACTTCAATTGTGCAGAAAAACATTCTTGTTGTCGTCATGGGGCATTTACAATTAGCACAATTTTTGAATTATTTGCTGAAAATACTTTCCTTTCCTTGCTGAATGTGTTAAACATCCTGCATGCACAAGCACCGTGAAGAGCACTAATCCCTCTTTCTCTAAAAAGAGCAGTAAAATGTTGAGCTCAGCTCGCCCAATCCGTCAAACGCGCAGTGGGAGCCAGGTGACTGAAGCTGAATGGCCACCGCTATCGCCGCTATCTCTGCTTGCTCTTGTTTGCAGCCATCGCACGGAGATGAAAAGCTGCAGACACAAGCTGTTTTCAAGCCCGATGAGCAGCCTATCTGTGCCACACAGATCAAGTGGCTTGGGGGACACTCCGGGGACCGGTTGAAATGACCCGAGATATACTAACATTTTAGCAAAGTTAATGAGGTGATACATAGAAGCACAAAGCATAAAAGGCCAGGCTGAATATTGGCAGGAGCCAATGGATTTTAATTGTGAATTTTCTGTCACACAGGACATGGACATTATAAAACTAGGTCCTCTATTTTAGCCAGTTCCATATCCTGAATATTTTACATTTTTGAAAAGGATATTTTGGGGGACTTTCAACTTTCTCCATCGCATTAGGTCAGAGGAATACAGGAAGACAACATGGAGGAGAAGCATGTAACAAAATGTCACCCTAATGGTAACATACAGTTATTAATGTGGTCTCACATTTTGCATGTCACATATGTCCACAAAAGTCTTTACTAGCCCACTTAGTGACAGATACCTTTTCTGCTTAGCATCTATTGCTGAGCATTGCTAGTATTAGCATGTCATTAGCATTACTGTATTAATTGCAGTTACTAAATCCTTCAGCTATTTTATTTCTGCCCTGGTCCAACTGAATAATGAACAATGAATAATGAGCCATTTAGCATGTTTTTTGGTACAAGTCCAGTTATTCAACAAACGTGGCAGAATAGTGGATCTTAGTGGCAAAATATTCGGCTAACGAGGCTCATCTCTGCGTATGGTGCTAATTTCAAGAACTTCAAAATTTAGCAGCAATAGCGTTGGGCAGTTTGTCTATGAGGGACTACAAGGACAAACAAGGATTTTAGAGGCATGTTTGTGGTGAGGACGACACCCATTATCCGAGCACCTGGTGGCTATGAGGGCAGGACAGACTATTTCTGAGAGGCTATTTTGGCTCAGCCCTCTCACGTACTTCGTTGTGACAATCCCACCTGCTTTGTGAACTGGACACTGTATAGAAAATAATTACTTTGTAGCAGATTAATCATTTTCTGTCACTGTTTGGCTGTTGAAAACACCTCTAATTGCTTTTGGAATCACATAGGACCGTTTCATCTGGATCCTTTTTTTTTCCTCTCTCTCATGTGTTGCATGAGGTGAAAAAGGTATTTGGAACAGCCTAAAAGGTAATTATTTGTAATGTTTATATTGTAATAGCTTGGTATAACAGCTGCATGTTCATTCCTTCTTCATAAGCCGCTGTAAAAGTATGTTCATGATAGATTTAACATCTTGTTATAATGGATTAGATGAGCTCCTCTGTGTGTGCACTGGTGCAATGACTCACACTCAAGACGACCATTTACGCAGAACGGCACCGCACAAAAGAGTGATTTGTAGACAATAACGGACGAACACAAAGTTAAAAGTTGGATCACCTGTGTCAAAATGAAGACAAGCATTAACGCAGAAAGCGAGCACGCAAAAGAGTGATTTTGCAGACAATAACGGATTAACACAAAGTTAAAAGTTGTACCACCAGTGTGAAAATTAAGATGGACATTTACGCAGAAGGCAAGCGCGCCAAATAGTGATTTTGTAGACAATAATGGATGAGCACAAAGTTAAGGGCCCCTTCACACATAGCACGATTGAAGCCGACTAGCGCACGAAGGAGGAATTGCATGCCATTTGAGAAAAATCTGAGCCACCTCTAATGCTTTGTACACCTGTCGCCACAACCATTCGTGCACATCAGTGGTCGAAAGACAGAGAATGCCCTGTGAGTGCCTGTTCGGTCCCTCTCTCAGCAGGTATTGGCCACATTCCAGGTACCATACACCAACATCCAATACCACTCGCAGAGCTATTAGGAAATGTAGTCAGGATGAAAATACTGAGCAGGGGATCACTTTCGAGCTGGCTGTGAATTTTGTCTAAGTGCCCCGATGACTGTGGCATTGCTAAGCAACACACGTAGCGTGCCAGAGTGTCGGCTTCTCTCTCAACACGTGGTGTGTATGTGTATTGCAGGTGTGTTATGCCTTCTCTTCCCCCCACAATACATCTAGCGTGTGTGTGTGATTCGCACGCACCCCCCCCCGCTCCCTCCACAATACATGTGTCATGTTTGTGTTTTGCGCTCCCCCCTCCCCCCGCTCTCCCTCTGCAACGCATGAGGCATGTGGGGGGAGCACACTTGCATGAAATGCTGATATGTATGTACAGATGGGAGCGGCCAGTCATGTCTGAGTGCACACAGCACAGCGAGCCGCCTCTAAATTGATTGCCAGCCAGAGACTCACTGACAGCTGCAAATGATAGCTCAGCGCACATGGTGTGTCACATTAAAAACACAGAGAGGTGCACACCACACAGAGTGGTGTGCATGTGCTCTACATTCGGCCTGGCTGCATGTGCTTTGAGGTGCATTCAAGGAAAGCTCGTATGACTTTTGAAGTCCTGTCTGATCACAGTCTGAATGCATTCTAAATGTTGTGATGGTGTTTAAACAGCAGTCGAAACACTCTGAGGGTAAATCACCATAGCCAGGCATGCCCAATCCTGCCAACATGTCCCAGTTGTGGCATGGAAGAAATGTATGTGCACCTCCACTGGATCCGCTTCAGGGATTCCAGGTTGCTGTGCATTTGGAGGCACAAAGAGACACAACAAGGCTTCAAGATGTACAGATTCCCTTCAGATCAGAACAGAAGAAAAAATTTAGTCAGCTGTGTGGGATGGAAGCTGACATCATCATCAAAGCTTTGTGAGGTAGGTAAATTTCAATTTCAATTTATTTTCATTTACGTATATAGCGCCAAATCACAACAGAGTTGACTCAAGGCGCTTCACACAAGTAAGGTCTAACCTGACTAACCCCCAGAGCAACAGTGTTAAGGAAAAACTCCGTCTGAGGAAGAAACCTCAAGCAGACCAGACCCAAAGGGGTGACCCTCTGCTTGGGCTATGCTACAGACATAAATTACAGAACAATTCACAAAATGAATATACAAGAAAAGCTGTTGGTGCACAGGACAGGAAGGTCTCCAGCACAATTACCACACCTATCTCTGGATAGAGCTGCACCTTAAACAGAGATAAAAGAACAGAATCAAGCATCAGAAATACAAGAAATACAGTATAATTTATCAGCATTAAACAACAAGAAAAACAGGAAATACTAAGGTGATTGCCAGCCACTAGCCCTTATTAAGTTCCATGTACAGTAAAACTCACCTAAACCATCATCGTATAAACCAGATATTCACAGTCACCGGACGAAAAAAGTCCCAATGATTTTGTATTGTTTTCCGTGTAATAAACATATATCTGATAACATATATCTGATTTTGCGAAACAGATTTTCACTCACATCAGATAAAATGTCCCGTCTGATTGCAGTGTATTTCCATTAAAAACCCAGAGCAGTCTGGACGTGCACAATAACAGAGGTACAAATTAAAGATCGCCTCTTACACTCACAGATTTGAGGAAAGTGGGACCGGAGTCATTTCTGTGATTAACCTGTGATTAGACCTAACCGTTTATTTTTTCACACCGTGCTCAGCCTGGACGTGCACCTGTTAAATCGGACACAGCAAAAGGCTGTGATTTGACACCTTTCTGCTTTTACTGCTTTGTCTGCCATCATAATCTAATAGTTTTGGCAGTGCGCACGCTAATTAAAAATGGATCAGAAAAGTCTGCACATTTCCAGCACAAAGTCACTAAAATAGGAAATTTCTGAGCTTACCTTTGAATTGGAGCTGATGATTGTAGAAAGAAAGCCGATCTGCTCTGTGTAAGCCTGATCCCGTCAGATCTCAGAAGCTAAGTAGTGCAGGACCTGGGTAGTACTTGGATGGGAGACTTCTTTGGAACATCAGCGACTGTGTGTGTTTCTCCAGGTAACACTGGAGTTGCGTCAGGAAGGGCATCTGGTGTAAAACCTGTGCCAAAATATCAAAGCGGATCTGGTTGTATCTGCTGTGGCGACCCCGAACATAAAAACGGGAGCAGCTGAATGGACAACCAATTGTAGAAAGAAAAGTTTGTTGAGGGTCAAACTAGTCCAGAATAAAGCATAATCCAGAGAAGGAGAACTTTAAAACTGTCACGCACGTCATCCCATGACATGGAGTTACAGAGCTGCAGAAGCATAAATCAGGCTTTAAATTAATTAAATAAATCATCATAATTTTTTTTTCCTAAATTTTATAGCTTAACTATTTTTATATTTATTTTGACTGCACCTGTACCTGGATGTGTTCCTGTATGTGGTTAAATTATTTTAAAAATGTTGAAAATATAAAAGGATTATTTAATAGTTCAGCACAGTTGGAACCAAAATGGCACCATGTTCTGTATTGACACCACTCTAATCAATTAAGGCACTCTATATTTAGCATGTTGCCCTTGTATCCATGGGCTCTAGATTGAGTAGTGCTTATAAAATAGCAATGTTTTCCGAATTTGAAAACATATTTCTCAATATATGCAACAAAAATTGTCCAATTATACAGTATAATAAAATAATAACTATAAAGCTAACCCATGGATAACAAAAGGTCTTCAAAAGGCTTGTAAAAAGAAAAATATGCTATACAGAGAATTCATTAAAATTCATTAAAATATAAGGATTATAAAAATAAACTAACAACTATATTGTGGAACTGTAAAAAAATCATACTTTGGAAAAATACTAAATGATAATAAAAACAATATAAGGGTGATTCTTAGACTACGGGCACTTATTATGTCCTTTGATCATATTGTATGAAAAACAGAAAAAAAGGGGAAATTTCACACTTTTATAGTTAGCTTTACAATGAAAGTGTGTTAAGAAATTTGTTCTAGTAGTCTATGATGACTTTTTCACCTTTTTTCAGCATCATTATATGCAAATATTGCCGTTTTGTGCTTGTCCCACACCCAGATTTTTGATCTTCAATGATAAAAATGAATGGTAAAGAAACATTTTTTCTAATGTTTTAAAATATCTCTGAATAAAATATCAGTAAAATAATCAAAACATAATTGGGGTATTCAATGTCATACAACTGTTGTGATTTTTTTAAACAAAATGTCATTGTCCCACACTATTGCCGTAATTTCCACCACAACACTGTAATGTCCCTTTAAACAGTTTGTATGAAATATTGTTTGGGTAGTTTCTATGGAGATAAACAGTGACATCAGAGCACATGTATATAGCGCCCAATCACAACAAACAGTTGCCCCAAGGCGCTTTATATTGTAAGGCAATGGTGTGGTGGAAATTACATTTACAAGGCCAATAGTGCCCATAGTTAAAGAATCACCCATAAAGGAAACATGGAAATACTGAATAGTATTATAGCAATATATATATTTTCACGGGAAAATCTGCAACAATTACTATCTGATTTAGGAACTGAAATGATAAAGTTAAAGAGATGGTTTGATATTAACAAAGTATCATTAAATTTGTCTAAAACTAAATTAATTTTATTTGGAAATGATAAAAAAGACATACAAATTCAGTTAAATATACATGGGGTAAACATAGAACATGTCAAAGGGAATAAGTTTTTAGGTGTCATTATTGATGAAAAAAGTAATTGGAAAGCTCATATTCAGCATATTCAAAGAAAGGTATCAAAGAGTATTGCAGTATTACATAAAGCAAAGCATGTTCTTGATTGCAGAGCACTACATACTTTGTATTGTTCATTGGTTGTACCCTACCTGAATTACTGTGCTGAAGTTTGGGGCAAAAATTACAAAACTACATTGCAACCATTATTCATTCTTCAAAAAAGAGCATTAAGGACAATTCATAATGCAGGTTATCGAGACCACACCAATCCATTGTTCATTAAATCTCAAACATTAAAACTTAACAATATGATCTTGTTCAAGACTGTTCAATTAATGTACAAAGTGAAAAATAAAAAAGTGCCATTTAGAATTCAAGAATTTTTTACTGAGAGAGAGAGGGAAAATATAATTTACGGGGCTTGTATCATTTTAAAATTGCTGGCGCTCGGATGACCAGAAAAAGTTTTTGTGTCTCCATGTGTGGCCCTAGACTATGGAATAACCTGACAGATGAACTCAAACGATGTCCAAATATCAATCAGTTTAAAAAGCAATATAAAGAAATGATGTTTTCAAGATATGTAACTGCTGAAGTAGGCTGAGTTTGGTGTGTAGCCAATTGTAATTGTAAATTTGTTCGGTAACACTCGGATTTTGTCCTTTAAGTTGAAGTGATTGAAGTGGTTGAAAATGGGAGTGGGAATACAAGTCATTGTTGTTTTTTTCTTATTTTTCTTTGCACTCCTTCTGATGATGAGATTATGTTACTTTGGTTAAAGGGGTAGGCGTTAATAAGCTTTGCTTCTGCCTACAGCCTTTCAGGCTCACAGATGCATTGTCAATCCATTTTCTTTATCAATTCATTTTCTTGCATTGTCAATCCATTTTCTTATTCAGTGTCAATCCATCTCAAGTTTTTGTTTGTTGTTGTTTTGTGTGTGTGTGTGTGTGTGTGTGCTGTATAAATTCATTCCTTCATTCATTCATTCATTCATTCATTCATTCATATGGTGTTCACTAGATATGTTTATGATGATGTGATTTGCGTTGGTGTTGTGTTAAATGTATTTGTAGCATGGCCCAAGCAGAGGGTCACCCCTTAGAGTCTGGTCTGCTTGAGGTTTCTTCCTCAATACTTCAGAGGGAGTTTTTCCTTACCACTGTCGCCTGTGTGCTTGCTCTTAGATAGGGGTCATAGTCACAAATGCTTCAATGGGCAGACGGATGACCAGGACAGATGTACATATGATGACTATATCAACAACAAGGCAACCAATGTGTCGCTGAGAGATGTTACATATTTGATGTGTTGTATGCTCGTACAGGTCTGTCTGATTACACTGCGAAAAAGAATGCATTACATGTCGGATTAATCACAACATACTGCACTATGTTTAACTTTGATGTGACACTTTTCATTGTGATAAACATCTCTGTTGGAGTGTAGATGTCAATTGTGAATTGAAGCTGAAAACAAAGGCAATGACACAAACAAAGATTAATCTCGACAGAGTTGAGCCATAAAAATAGAAAGCTTATATATAATACAAGGCTGTCTTTATTTTACATTAACAATATCTTGCAACTGGTTGACACAATCCAACTGCAGAAAATGTGTAGATGCTACATAATTTATAACGTGTCTAATGCATAAGTCATCTGGTTAAGTTGTAATATTACATCGTGTTGGTTGTGCCATGATTTAAGACAGTGCATTGTGCCAAAAGCTAAAACCTGTGCTTAATTTTGTGCGATAAACTATAGCCTTGCTCTTAAATCTTTTAGCCAAATAAACTTGGCATACTGTATGAATCCCTCTCTTTCACTTAAGTGCTAATGGAGGGAATGAGTAAATCAATAATGCAAGTAAGTATTTAAGATAATCCAATTCTAGGAACCACTTTGACCCTGCATCTTCTGTGAGATGCAGCAAAGCCTGCAACAAAAGGAAGAGCATAATTTACTTTTACATTTCCACTTGGCAGAATCTCATTGAAGAATTGGAGAATGCAGATGCTTGGAATCTTAAACTTGACTGGCACTTAGAAAGCAAGAACATTAAGCTATTAGAAAACCCACCTCCAAAATAACAACTTCAGCAACATCCATCTGCATCAAACCACAAAGGAAGCTGATAAGACTTCCTGTGTTCACCTTGGTTATTCAACTGTACTTAGAGAGAGTGAACATAAAGAGCATCAGAAAAACTGCATTTGCTCTACCAGTAAGCTAATATGTGTCACCAGTAGTGTCATTTTCATGATAAAGTTTGCAAAAATATGCCTCAGACACACAGGTGATATAACAGTTTAAAGACAATGCCTGTTTTGGTGCACAGTCCTTTGAAAGGAAAGGAAATGTAGCACAGCACAAATTCTACCAGGAAGACTCAGATTTCAAGCTTTCATTCAGATTAGTCTAATGACTAACAGCCATATCTCTAATCAGAAGAAGTTGGCCCACAAGTTAGTCATCAACCTCAACCAACAGCAAATATCAAAGCCATTTTAAGATGTGAATCCTGACTCACCTCTCTGCTGATTGAAGTTGCTGACTGAGACTCTGCCTCCTCCACCCTACTGCCACAGATTGTTTCCTGTAGCTGGCCCTGTATGTCCTCATCCACCCTGCTGCCATCAGTTGGTCCCTGCCTGATGCCAGGGTCATGGATCATGACTCTACCGCATTCACCTGGCCACCACCAGTTGGTCCCTGTGTGATGTCCAGGTTGCTTGCCAAGCCCTGCGCCCTCCTCTGCCCCACCACCACCAACTGGTCCCTATCTGATGCCGGGGGTAGGCACTGCCACTGCCTTTTTCCGATGGCAGGATTCAAATCTTTTTCCTGGCACAATGCAAATGCCATTTACACTTTCCAAATTATGTAGTTGTAGTTTTCATGCCCAGTGCAAACCTTCTTTAGACTGCAAGTCATTGCACTTTTGTTCACCGTCGGGGGTGTTGGTCTTAAGATGAAATGTGATGAGAGACCTGTGCATGGTTACAGTGCATCTGGAAACTATTCATAGTGCTTCACTTTTTCCACATTTTGTTATGATACAGCAGTGGTGTCCAAAGTATTCCAGAAAGGGTCAAATGGGTGCAGGTTTTCTCTGCAGCCACTGATTAACATCACTTTGAGCAGGTGGGATGACTTCATCCCACCTGCCATCTACAGGAGGCGAACCACATTGTCTCTTCTGTGGTTCCAAAAGTCTAACACAGAACATGGGCCAGTACATAAGGTTTAATTAGGTTGACCAGGTTAAGGAGGCACTAGCTCATGAATAATTTTGTAAGCTAGTAACAAAACCTTGAAATCAGACCTCACAGGGACAGGAAGCCAGTGATGGGAGTCAAGGTTCTAACAACATCATTTTGAGCCAGGAGGAGACCTGTAATGCTGGACTGCAGTGAGACAGAGAATCGTTTGTTGCTGCAATCCAGTCTAGAAAAGACAAAGGCATGGATCAGCGTCTCTGCCTCAGCCATAGACAGGGCAAGACTAATCCTCCAATACTGTATTACGGAGATGGAAGAAAACAGTAATGGTGACTTCTCTAATGTGTAGGTCAAAGGACTGTGTGGGATGGAAACTCACCCCAAGGTTATTCACAGCCACAGTGAACAATCTTCACAGACAGCAGTGGATGCCACAGGTGTTAATCTAACTGTCACAGCAGTCTTTCCAATTTCAGCATTTTTTTTTCTTTGCCTGATGATTGTGCACATGCACTTTGAACATCTTAAGTGTGCCATCGCAATTGCATTGCACAAATATTTGGCACGTGTCTCTCAAAGGCAGTGACCAATTTAATTACACTTGTATTAACAGAGTAATTAGGTGAGAATGTATCTAACCCATTTTGTGACCAGCACACTATTTTGTGCACGGACATTGTACAATGAAAATAGCAATGTGTATTGGACATGTCCCAAAACGTAACTGTACAACAAGTTATAGTCCATGTGCTATAGAATGTCTATATAAGGCCCAAAATATTGAAAGAGATTTACGTCTAAAAGCTTTAAAAAAAGAAAGATTTTGCACAATATGATCCTTTTACATTGTGGTGTTATTTACAATAGGCAGTAGAAGCTGTTCCTGTTACACGTATTTAAGGACTTAAGTGTTGTGTGTTGGGGGGTGTGGCTGGATATTTTGGTGTTCTTTTCTTTTCTTTGCTCTTCAGGTGGCATGGAAACTGATTTATCTGTGGAGAAGGTGCTGGCTGAAGAGTCCTCACCCTCATCAACATCATGTGCAGCACCTGTGAATGGTGCTCACATGCAACCTTAAAGACTTTCAGCTGAAGCAGATAATTGGATGGCGTTCTGCATTTAAGTCATGTGTGATTCAAGCAGAACTGCCGGGAACTCGACCTTGTGATGTTCGTTTTTGAGACGCTGAGGACCGCGCCTGGGTTTGACACATCGAGCCCGTGAAGCAAGGAAGGGTGAGGACACATGCTGTCAGCACACATCAAAGGTGATTAAGTATTTGACTAATTGTTGATAGTAACTTGGTGTTTTGTTACACAGTATACTTGAATTGTGATGAGAATTGTGCAGCTTGCTTCTCACTGCTGTGGCGTGCGGATAATTGATCCTCCACCTGTTGTGAGAAGCTGCTCATTTGCATAAAGTTAAAAAAGATACATACCTGAATGTGTTGCTGATAGCGTGTGTCTTTTGAAAGATATTGTTGTAACTGCTGACTTACCTCACCTCTTCTTTGCTTCACAGAGAGTCAGTTTGTCGTGTCCACCTGGGGGGTGTTTGGCGGTGGTAGTGGGTCCAGGAGCGCCGGGCTTTGATCCTTACGGGCGCTGGAGAGTGTGCCAACAGTCACTCCACCAGAGGGACGCTTTTTAAGTTCTTGCACTTTATTATGCACTAATGGGTGTAATAAATACATTGTTTTGTTATTGGAACCGCTTTCTGGTTATTTTTAGCGCTGGGTTCCGTCTGACGCAGGTCCGCTCCTCAACCCGCGTCGACACATAACATTAAGTACAGGACAACATTAACTCCTGTAGACCTGCTTGTAATTTTACCTACACTTAGAGAGCATTCCTGTGCTAAACCCATTCAATCCTAGAATTTTTCATTGGGATTAATATTATTTAATATTTGGCAACCGTAATTCTTACAATACAGAAACATTTCATGAATCAAAATATCATCTAAATGGATATTTCAATGTAAGAGATCCAACTCATCTAGATGTGCACAACATTTATTTTATCTGCCATGGTACAGGAATTCCTGACACATTTCAGCGAGATCAGTGGATTTTTTTTTTTTTTTAAATTTATCAAACTGTCAGAACATGCCTCATCTTTCTGCATAAAAGACCACATCCCACTTAGCAACCAAATTTAGTGAGTTTTTGCTCTTTGCACGATTGATCACTTCACAAAGTTTTGTGAAGTTTGGCTAAATATATTTGCAGAAATCAAATGAAGTGTCAAGAAATGTCTAATCTTGTTAGACTTCACATCTTCCACGGTGCAACAGAAAGTAAAACAAAATAAATATATTTTAAAAAGCTATAGAATTCACATCCTGATCCCAACCAAGGGAATCAGGAATGAGGAATCTTATCAATATTGATAATTCCTCAAAATTAGAAATAAGAAAAAAAATGTTTTATCATATGAACTATTGAAGTTGAGGTCTTCATTAACCTTATGTTTAAAAGTGTCTTCCTGTTTGATATTTCACAAAATTGACAGAATTTATGACATATTAAAATATAATGAATCCTTGTTTCTCTGATGTATCACAAAACTATAGCTAATTGTGTTACTTGTAAAACACTTAATTTATGGAGATTCCATGGAAGTGAGTTTGCTCCAAAAACTGAGTGACTGTGCAAGAAGGAGAAAAGTGAGGAAAGCCACCAAAACACACAAACAACCCAGAATAAGTTGCAGGCTGGAGAAATTGTGCATAGTGCATATTTTGTATCCCCAGTTATACAGCTTCATGATGATTGCTTATGCAACCCATCAACTTGGCTTTTGTATTTTTAATTAATTTGTATCAAGTTGTAGAGATTTACTTTCAGTTTGAGTTTAAGGAGGATAATTTCAGAAATTTTTATATTGAGATGCCTGATTTACTTTTTGGATTTGAAGTGCCATAAACAAATTAAAATGCATGAAATACCAAGGGGCTGAATACTTTTGCAAAACAAATGAGGAACGAATGGGAGGAAACTGGAGTCAACGTCTGTGAGTGAACTGTAAGAAACCGCCTAAAGGAAATGGGATTTACATACAGAAAAGCTAAACGAAAGCCATCATTAACACCTAAACAGAAAAAAACAAGGTTACAATGGGCTAAGGAAAAGCAATTGTGGACTGTGGATGACTGGATGAAAGTCATATTCAGTGATGAATCTCGAATCTGCATTGGGCAAGGTGATGATGCTGGAACTTTTGTTTGGTGCCGTTCCAATGAGATTTATAAAGATGACTGCCTGAAGAGAACATGTAAATTTCCACAGTCATTGATGATATGGGGCTGCATGTCAGGTAAAGGCACTGGGGAGATGGCTGTCATTACATCATCAATAAATGCACAAGTTTATGTTGATATTTTGGACACTTTTCTTATCCCATCAATTGAAAGGATGTTTGTGGATGATGAAATCATTTTTCAAGATGATAATGCATATTGCCAGCAAAAACTGTGAAAACATTCCTTGCAAAAAGACACATAGGGTCAATGTCATGGCCTGCAAATAGTCCGGATCTTAATCCAATTGAAAATCTTTGGTGGAAGTTGAAGAAAATGGTCCATGACAAGGCTCCAACCTGCAAAGCTGATCTGGCAACAGCAATCAGAGAAAGTTGGAGCCAGACTGATGAAGAGTACTGTTTGTCACTCATTAAGTCCATGCCTCAGAGACTGCAAGCTGTTATAAAAGCCAGAGGTGGTGCAACAAAATACTAGTGATGTGTTGGAGCGTTCTTTTGTTTTTCATGATTCCATAATGTTTTCCTCAGAATTGAGTGATTCCATATTTTTTTCCCTGTGCTTGGTCTAAAAAAGTAACCGTTACTGACTGCCACAATTTTTTTTCCTGATTTCTTATAGTGTTTCTTAAAGCCAGAAAGTTGCCATTTGAAATGACTTTAGTTTTGTGTCATGTTTGTGATCTGCTTTTTTTCTACAAAATTAAACAACTGAATGAACATCCTCTGAGGCCAGTGATTCCATAATTTTTGCCAGGGGTTGTACATGAAAAATGGGATTAACAAAGGTTGAGAAAACATTCTTCTCCATCACAATGGCTCTCTTTAATGTATGGATGGGCAGCCTTAGTTCAGTGTATTTTACTGAAAACCCAGCTGTGAATAGTGTTAGAGTCCATTAAAGGGAAAAGCACTATGCCTGACTAAATAAAACCTCTGCAGTTCCATGGCCCTTATAGTCACAGTTTATTTAAGATGTGTTTGCTTATTGTTATCTCAAAACCTCCCTTTCATTCAACTCACACAAACTAAAGTTTTCCAACAAACAAACGAGTTATCTCAGCAGTCGTTCACTGTCTTGATTGTTTTGTTCTAGGCTGGGTGACCTTATTTTCTCATCCAAAGCTGAACTTGTTCAATAGTTTATATTGATTAATACAGTAGTGTTCAGAATAATAGTAGTGCTATGTGACTAAAAAGATTAATCCAGGTTTTGAGTATATTTCTTATTGTTACGTGGGAAACAAGGTACCAGTAGATTCAGTAGATTCTCACAAATCCAACAAGACCAAGCATTCATGATATGCACACTCTTAAGGCTATGAAATTGGGCTATTAGTAAAAAACAAAAGTAGAAAAGGGGGTGTTCACAGTAATAGTAGTGTGGCATTCAGTCAGTGAGTTCGTCAATTTTGTGGAACAAACAGGTGTGAATCAGGTGTCCCCTATGTAAGGATGAAGCCAGCACCTGTTGAACATGCTTTTCTCTTTGAAAGCCTGAGGAAAATGGGACGTTCAAGACATTGTTCAGAGAAACAGCGTAGTTTGATTAAAAAAGTGATTGGAGAGGGGAAAATGTATACGCAGGTGGAAAAAATTATAGGCTGTTCATCTACAATTATCTCCAATGCTTTAAAATGGACACAAAAAAAAACAGAGACGCATGGAAGAAAACAGAAAACAACCATCAAAATGGATAGAGGAATAACCAGAATGGCAAAGGCTCACCCATTGATCAGCTCCAGGATGATCAAAGACAGTCTGGAGTTACCTGTAAGTGCTGTGACAGAAGACACCTGTGTGAAGAATCCCCCGCAAAGTCCCTCTGTTAAATAAAAGACAAGTGCAGAAGAGGTTACAATTTGCCAAAGAACACATCAACTTGCCTAAAGAGAAATGGAGGAATATTTTGTGGACTGATGAGAGTAAAATAGTTCTTTTTGGGTCCAAGGGCCGCACAGTTTGTGAGACGACCCCCAAACTCTGAATTCAAGCCACAGTTCACAGTGAAGACAGTGAAGCATGGTGGTGCAAGCATCATGATATGGGCATGTTTCTCCTACTATGGTGTTGGGCCTATATATTGCATACCAGGTATCATGGATCAGTTTGGATATGTCAAAATACTTTAAGAGGTCATGTTGCCTTATGCTGAAGAGGACATGCCCTTGAAATGGGTGTTTCAACAAGACAATGACTCCAAGCACACTAGTAAACAAGCAAAATCTTGGTTCCAAACCAACAAAATTAATGCCTCGCAGATGTGAAGAAATCATGAAAAACTGTGGTTATACAACTAAATACTAGTTTAGTGATTCACAGGATTGCTAAAAAAGCAGTTTGAACATAATAGTTTTGAGTTTGTAGCATCAACAGCAGATGCTACTATTATTGTGAACACCCCCTTTTCTACTTTTTTTTTTTACTAATAGCCCAATGTCATAGTCCTAAGAGTGTGCATATCATGAATGCTTGGTCTTGTTGGATTTGTGAGATTCTACTGAATCTACCGGTACCTTGTTTCCCATGTAACAATAAGAAATATACTCAAAACCTGGATTAATCTTTTTAGTCACATAGCACTACTATTATTCTGAACACGACTAAGTGTTTGAAGATGCACAGAATGACATTGAAGTTAGTTACTGTTACCATTAATACTTGAAAAGTGGTATGATTTTTTTTTTTCTGTCACAAGATGCAACACTTGCACCAGAGGTCAGCAAATAAAGATAGCTTCCCGCCTCACCCACTCCTCTTCAACCATCTCTCCAGAGGCATTTTTAGCCTGTCACTGTAGTTTTTAATATTTGTGATGTTCAATCATATTCAGCAGCTATTTGATGAGCAGTGGGTACTGCTGTCTCTTTATAAAGATGTGATGGGGCAGCAACCTAACAGGGCAGGACTCAACATGCAGAGCCTACCATGAAAATAAACAGGGGACAGAAAAGCTCAGAGCACAGGAGTGCTGCTTCATTCTCTGCACAGAACGCTATTAATTGAATAAAGTATTTGATAACTGCTATTTTTTTTAAATGCCATTCATAACACCTTTCAAACTCTAACATTCACAGCACATTGCTATTCTCATAAACATCCCTGAGACAAAACGAGAAACAATCAAAATATCATTAAGTAGGCAGCACGGTGAGCAGAACAGTGGCTTAGTGGTTGGTACTGTTGTCCCACCTGTGGCCTTTCTGTGTGGAGTTTACATGTTCTCCCTGTCTTGTGTAGGTTTCCTTCAGGTGTTCCGGTTTCCTCCCACATTTAAAGACATCCAGATTAGGTGAATTGGAAACTTTATGATTGTCTAGGTCTCCCTTGCAAAAGAGGTCTTGACATCAATGGGAATAACCCAGTCAAAATAAAGGTTAAAGTATGTCCTTTCAGCTGCTCCCTTGTTTCGGGGTCGCTACTGCAGATCCAAGGTGGATCTGCATGTTGATGCTGATCCAGCCAAAGAAACCAAACTTTTTCAAGAACATGTGTAGTTTTGACTCACTGGGTGCAATGCTGAGGAATTCTGGTGTCTCAGAATGCAAGAGATGTATAACTACACCCTACTTTTTCTGAGTCAGGCTCAAAACCTCTCATTTGCCGTTTTGTGTGTGTGTGTTTGTGCGTGTGTGTACACAAAGATGATGAAAAATAAGCAAAATAAACCTCAACCAAACTTTCAACCAGGGGTGGATTAAGATTATTTTATACGAGGTCTGTTAGAAAAGTATCCAACCTTTTTATTTTTTTCAAAAACCTGATGGATTTGAATCACGTGTGTTTGCATGAGCCAACCTTGAACCTTCGTGCACATGCGTGAATTTTTTCACGCCTGTCGATTGCGTCATTTGCTGGTAAGCAGCCTTTGTGTGAGGATGGGTGTACTCTCTTGTTGGATTTTCTTTGCAAGGAAAATGGCGGAACGACTGGAGCAGCGCGACTGCATCAAATTTTGCCAGAAACTGGGTGACAGCCAGGTGGAAACCATTTGGATTATTCAGACGGCTTTCGGTGATGATCCTATGGGCATCACACAGACTAAGGAGCGGTACAACCAGTTTAAAGATGTCCGCACAAAGGTGGAGAGTGAGCCGCGCTCCAGGCGGCCATCAACATGCTGAAATGACCAGATCATTTCCAAAGTGAACGCTTTGGTGATGCGGGACCGTTGTGTGACTATCCGATTAATTGCTGAAGAGGTGGACATCAGCACTTTTTTGGCACATTCCACTGTGACAGAAGATTTGGCCATGAAAAGTGGCGGTGAAATTCATGCCAATGGCTTTGGCATGAAGCTGCTGACGGAGCAAAAGCGCCCTCGTGTTGAAGCTTCACAGGACATGCTGTGACATGCCCAGCTCTTCCACAATTTCTCGGATAGTCACACGACTGAAAAGCCACCAAAAGCCGTCTGAATCTTCCTAATGGTGGAAGAGGTGGGCATCATTTTTCGGAGTCCAGCATGTCCTGTGAGACTTCAACACGGTGGCGCTTTTGCTCCGTCAGCAGCTTCATGCTGAAGCCATCGGCATGAATTTCGCTGCAACTCTTTTCATGGCCAAATCTTCTGTCACAGTGGAATGTGCCAAAAAAGTGCTGATGTCCACCTCTTCCGCAATTTCTCGGATAGTCACACAAAGGTCCCGCATCACCACAGTGTTCACTTTGGAAATGATCCGGTCGTTTCAGCATGTTGATGGCCGACCGGAGCACGGCTCGCTCTCCACCGTTGTGCGGACATCTTTAAACCGGTTGTACTGCTCCTTAATCTGTGTGATGCCCATAGGATCGTCACCAAAAGCCGTCTGAATAATCCGAATGGTTTCCACCTGCCTGTCGCCCAGTTTCTGTCAAACTTTGATACAGTTGCGCTGCTCCAGTTGTTTCGCCATTTTCTTTGCAAAGAAAATCCGACAAGAGACTCCACCCATCCGCACACAAAGGCTGCTTACCAGCAAATGATGTAAACGACAGGCGTGAAAAAATTCACGCATGTGCATGAAGGTTCAAGGTTGGCTCATGCAAGCACACGTGATTCAAATCCATCAGGTTTTTGAAAAAAATAAAAAGGTTGGATACTTTTCTAACAGACCTCGTATTATAATTCATTTAAATGTGGTAATTATTTGAATCTGATTTCCCAAATGAGCTTGCAACAGAAAATAAAGGTGCATGCTGTTAAGGCCGTCTAAAGGAGAGCTATCCATGGTGCTGATCAGATGTGGATCATATGAAGGGTCCTGAACGTGTGGTCGAATATCCATGATACAAGAACACTGGGGATGTGCCACAACTCTACTTTTGTATGTACATCTTTTGTAATGTGGACTAAGTAGGGTGCAGGCTGCAAAAGGATTGAATTTAGTCTGACATAGGTGGATTCTGGTGTAAGATGAATTACTGTAATCAAGTTAAATTGCACCTGTCATTCTCTTTATGAGTCATGTGCACTTGATATTACAAAAGAACAATTTGCCAAATGAAATAAGAGATTTAAATCATTCTTCAGTCTACAGTGTGTCAGATTTAGGAGTGTTTATTAGCAGAAATGAAATCTAGCATTCATAATAATCTCTTTATTTGTGTATAATTCCATACAACAATGAATCAATATGTTTTCAATGAGCCCTTCTTATGTTCGTGGGAGCGAACAACATCTTGATACCATAGCCCACAAAGGACACACGCAATCAAGAGAAGCTCATTGTTGCTCCGCTGTACACTCTCTGTACAGGCTTGTACAGGCTAACATGTTTGAGAATTCTTATTTTTGCGAAATGGTGGATCATCACAAAAGAAGGCAAATGAGAATGAATCCCCATTGCCAGAGATGCAAAAATGTGAAAGGGAATCTAAATTTTGACAGGCGACAGCATAATGCATATTCACCACTAGATGGCACTAAATCCTACACACTACAGCTTTGAGCCACATCGATTCATTCTTACTTAAAAATACGAGTAATACAGTCAGCATCTGTCTGTCACTGCACTTAGTTTCATTTATGTAAATATAACTTATCTCACTGCGTGTTTTCATGACTGCTTAGTTTTTTCTGTTTATGGTCATGTTTTTAAATGTAATATTTTTGTGGCAGTTATCTGAAATTGTTGAAGTACAGCAAAGTTATCACCTGAACTGGCACTGCTATACATATAAAGTCATTATTATTATTATTATTATTAGTAGTAGTAGTAGTAGTAGTAGTAGTATCAGATTTTTTCTTCACTCTGTGAATTCTACGGTGTGGATGTGGTTCCTTCAGTTTGTGTGTGTTTATGCAGCCCGCATACTCATGAGAAGACACTGATGGGTGAGTCAGTCAGACAGGCATGATGAGATGATATGAAGTTGGGTCAAGGTTAATGTCTCCTGCCAAGCGTGGTTTAAATTGCAGCCAAGCCCTTTGCCAGACTGTGCCAACATGGAGAAAGCGGTCAGCTCTATCCTGTAACAAGACCTTGCTTTCATCCATTTTTCATCAGACAGAAAGGTGGAGGAGGACAGCGAGCTGGTCTAAAATAATTAGTCAGCAAAATCAAGTCAACTTCCATGGCCTGTGTGTGCTCTGTTGCTGTCTGATTCTCAACTGAAGTATTTTATGGTCAGTGAGTTGGTGCATTCATGCTAATTTTCCACAATACCACTGTACATGTTGGACAATACAACTGCAGTGGCATATATAGTTATGTGCAAAAGTTTTAACCACCCCATGTTGATATTTTGTCCTCATTTGTACCTCAGTTAAAGGTCAAACTTGAAATTTCAAAATTTTCACTAGTTTATTGAATAATGTAGTATGTTCAGAAAAGTAAAAGATTTTGTAGGTTTACAGCTTGATGCACAATTCCAAAAAATAACACACACACTCATCTCCAACTGCTTAGTCAATAATGAATTGATCAAGAACATCGTGTTCTAGAAAAATGCGGGATATTTCACTCAAAAGAATTACTGTCAGGCCAATATAATAAGTATTTGACTTGGTCCTTGGTTGGGCTTCCAGTATGAAGTCCTGGGTTCAACTCTCAGTCTAAGTCTGTGGACTAGATACTTATCCATGGTGTCTCAGTCCACCCAGCTGCCTCGGCTGGAGATGTAAACTATGTCATAGACTATCATCCGCTTTATGTTATCCAGGGACAAACACCGCCGCCAATGTAATGCAGCAGCTAAGAGAATAAAGAGATATAAAGAGAATAAAGAGAAGCTTGCACTTGGCCGAGACGGACACATTTTTCTCTTCTCCCTCCCTCCTTATCTTTCCTGCTTCTGTGGCGTGTTGTCTGTGAGCAGCTTTGCTCTTCTGGAAAACAACAAAAATGGATCTGTTAAAGTGGTCTCTGAACGCAATTGACACTATTTTTTCCACAAGACATTCGGGGGCGGAGGACCCGACCTGTCCTGCTGGGACGCGATGGATGTGATGGGTTACGTGATGGACTCGTGGAGGAGATGGCAGGTCATGTGCCTTTACACGCTTTCTGTGGAGGATGTCGAAGATGTGTATATATTTGGCTTGGTGGTGACCGGCTTTCTGCTGTGTGGAGCGGGCATGGCGCTGGTTTACCGGAAAATTATGAAGATGGAAGCAGCGATAATTGGACCGTCCAGGCTGCCCCACATGATTGATTCGATTGGGAAGGCAGTGGCTGCGCAGTCGGCGGGTGTTAACCGCACACTGGAAAACATCTCGGGCAGGATTGCAGCTCTGGAAATCCACTTTGACCGTCAGTAAAGACCACATCCTACATTCAGATGTATTGAGAGCCACTCTGTTCTCAGAACTGTGGAATCTTTCAGGCGACTGCTAATCTGGATATTCATTTGGCTTCCCCAAACACAGCTGCACTTCAAGGCCGCTGGGATAAAAAACCTCCTCAAGAAGATCAACACTTAAGCCTGGCTCCCTGGTCATCCCCCTCCCCTCAGCTTCTCCAGCTCTGACGTTGACTGTGGACAGTGGACTGCTCAGGGCTGAGCCCCTCCCCCTTCCAGGATTGTCGGACAAGGCCGTTGATGGCGCCTAATAGGCTGCCTCCGGAGTGTTCTGATAAACTGGACTTTCAAATCTCGGTTGTCGTCCTGCGTCTTTGTTTGTCTGTGTGATTATTGTTTTTCTGTGCTGATGGTTTTTTTTTTTCCTCATTGCTGCTGTGTAACGCAGCGGCTATGAGGGTCTTTTTCTCTTCCTTACCTCGTGTGTGCTTTTTATATGTGTTTATGTACCGGGCCGGCTTATGTTGTGTGTTATGTGTGTGTCGTTTGTTATGGGTCGGTCTTGGTTTGCTCAGCCCTGCTGTTGACCAAGGCAGGGATGTACATCTGGAGCTGGTCTCCGGGCGCCTAATGGCGACTTCTGCTCCTAAGTGGCAATTAGGATGGGTTAAATGCAGTAGACACATTTCATTGTGCAGGAAACATGTTCCTTTGTGCATATGACAATAAAATTCTTTTGAATCCTTTGAATCATTGAATCCTTGAAGAGAATATTTAGAGCAAAATCGTGCAAATTGTTTGTGTGCCTCTCCGGGAACCACCACCTTATCGTGGTGGAGAATTTTGTGTGCCGCTATGAACCTGGAGCCTTTGTACTCCTGGTAGGGTCTCTCATGGCAAAGTGTTCTCAGGCAAGAGGCCAGACTAAGAATGGTTCACAAGACACCATGAAAGAACGAGGTAGAGGAAATGTGACCCGGCCTGGAGGAACCCGGGGCTCTCATCTGGAGCCAGGCCTGGATGTAGGGTCCATCAGCGAGCACCTGTTAGCTGAGCTTGCCACGGAGCCCAATCGGGCACAGCCAAAAAAGCAACATGGACTTTCCATCTCCACCCTGTGGGCTCACCAACTGCAGGGGGAACCGCAGGTGTCGGGTTCACTGTCTTTTGGGTGGCAGTGAAAGTCGAGGGCCTCGAAGGACCAGACCTGAGCGGCAGGAGCTAGCTCTTGGAGTGTGGAACGTCACCTCACTGTGGGGGAAGGAGCCATTAACAGGGTAACAGTTTGGACCATGTATCATGCTTAGTTATCATGTTACAAGGTAACATATGTCACATGTCATAGAATCCAATGGACGCTGACCTTGTTTGACCTTTACTTTGGAGACCAAACATTCAGCACAATCAAAACTATTCCATTTATTAATCCTATTAGCTCAACCAATACTTTGCATCACTTTTTACTAAAATTGAAGGAACTTTAACCTTTGACCCCTGTACAAACTGAAACTGACCTTTGTCACCATTTTTGCTGTTTTTACCCCATAACTCCTGATCATTCAGTCATAGATAGTCCAAACTATACCTTTTGGAGTCTTTACGATCAGACAAATAATGTGGTGTAGTTTTCAAAATGATTTGAGCATTTTTAATTTTGACCCCTGTGTAATTCTTCAATTGACCCCTACCTGGCCCCCTATTGAAAATTCAATTGGCCTTGGTTTTTCTAAAAGAGTAATGTCTAAGGAGTATTTGTGCCAACTTTGGTGCTTGTATTACCATTTGCATGATTGTTTCAGTTGTCTGCTGCACTAATGGGCCTCATGACCTATATAGGACTTATTTCTTCTTTCACAATCATGTGGACAGTGACACTATTTTTGCCTCTGAGAATCATCACAACAGAGTTGAAATGAAACAACACATGCTTGCAGTGTAGATTCTCAACTTTAGTTCATGGGATTAAATCAAATGAGCCATTTAGGCATTTATGGTCATTTCTGTACACAGTCCTTCCATTTTAAAAGCCGACGAGACCACCGCGTTTGTAGAGCGCAAACCTCCACCAACACTACTTTCCAATTCCACAGATTTTTAACATGGAAAAATTTTCAAGGTCAATGTCCTGTTAGAAGTGAGTTTTCAAAAGCTAAAATATAATACAAACTATACATTAAAAGGTTTTTTTTTCAATGTTTTAAAAAAATAAATATTCGCTAAATCCACAATATGGATCTGATGCAGATCAAACTTAGTCGATTCACTCAGAGTGCCAGTTTGCACCTCACTGTCATAAATCAGAGTGACTGAGGCAATTCTGATTGAGATATAATGCAAAATGTACATCAAACTGGCTTTTCAATATTAAATTCAAATGTCCACAAAATCCACAATCTGGATCAGATCTGGATCAAACTTTGTCAGGCAATAGAGAGAACCAGTCTGCACCTCACTTTCAAATATGAGAGTGATGGGGACATGTTTTATTAAGATATAATGTAAAATATACAATAAAGGGAGTTCTCAATGTTAAATTTAAATGGCCACAAAATATGTAATCTGGATCAGATCCAGATTATTCTCAGTGGATAAAGGATACCATCCTACATAATGCTCTCAAATATGAAAGAGATTTGATCTTTGTTGACAGAGTTATGAATTTTTGAAAATTCATTCAATGTTGAAGAGAGGGATATTTCCTGTCTTTGACCTATGACCTTGAATATTTTATCACTCCTTGCCTATTAGGATATGAATACTTAGTAAAACATTCATAACGATATATGAAAAACAAACATGGGCGATAACATATCCTCCTCCAACTTCTTTGGCGGAAGTCATTGGATTAACTAAATTTTTGTATTTTTTCAATATAAATCACTTACAGTTTTCTTTACATAAGTCAGGGGATGGATACGTGGACATTTCTAACTCACACATTATGTTTTGGACTTGATTTACATCAATCATTAATATGAGTGAAGCTCGCTCATGATACAGAGAGTCGTAAAAAGGAAGTGCCAAATTTTGAGTTCACAGTGAAACAGGAAATGTCAAATGTTGAACACTTCCTGGCATGGGTGGAGTAGTGCAGAGGCCAGGGTTGCATTGGACTCCCCAAAAATCTGATTGGACACAGATGATTGACATGTTACGGCACTGCACGTCTGGTTGAAAAGAGCTGCGTTTTGAAATCAGTGAGTCATTTTGACTGCTAGGTTGCAACTGTCCAGTAGTTGGTGCTGTGTACCACAAAAAGTTCTAATCCCCTTAGTAGAAGAACAGTGTTTGCCTCAGATTAGAACTGAACACATCATTTGAACCATGGACTAATAATGACACCAACGTTATATTAGTGAGTAAATTTCTGTATTTTATGCCAGAAATGAGGCCCAGGTTCTTATAAGTGACATTTCTCCTTTAATTTGGGTTGCCTTATATATGCATGTGTCTCCAGTGATTTTTAACAAGCAGGCAGCTGTTGATTAAATTATATCTTAATTTTGCTCTCTGTGTGACACCAGGATGATGCATTTCACTTAAAAATACCATTGCCACTGAGTGTTTCTCAACTGTATTGGAATACTGGCATTTCACACATTTTAATTTGTTAATGCCATTTCAAATACAAATAAATAAATAAATCTAAAGTTATCTTTCTTAAATTCAAACTGAAAGTAAATGTCTACAACTTGATATAAATTAAATAAAAATATAAAATACAGCTTCCTGATGAGGTGGTGTAGAGGAGGATTTTCTTAAAAAGAAGACATTAATGTTCAGCCACAATTAGCCAGAAAGTACATTTGAGATGCAAGCCTAGATTTGATGTTTTGGTGAAAGAAACTTAAGTTTTTCTTCATAACTGATGTAAATAAAGTCCAAGACATATTCAGTGACTTGGTAATGTTCATGTTTCCATCCCCTGACTTGTCTAAGAAAACTGGCAATAAAACTGATTATTATTTACAGGTATTATCGTTTTAGAGATTTGCTTTCAGTCTGAGTTTGAGGAAGATAATTTTAGAAATTTTTATTCTTTTATTTTTTATTTTTTTGCATTACTTGTATTTGAAATGGCATAAACTAAACTAAAATTAAAATGTGTGAAATACCAAGTGTTCCAATAATTTTGGAGAGCACTGTATCCTAACCTTATGATGAGTGCAAAATGAGTGTGGTATTATTCCTGTTTTGTTTGAGAACATTTAATTTTCACTGTTGCTGCACTTTGCGTGAAATCATAGTCATATTGTATATCATACTGATATGACAATACTGAGACATGTTAATTTGGCCATATTATACAGCCCTACTGTCAACTAGCTGAAAACTTTGAATATTAATTTACATCTGCATTTAAAAAATGCTTAAAGTGGCAGGGGTTAAGAAGGCTGTAAATGGGGGGGGGGGGGGGGCATCCCCAGAAGCTGAAAGGCAAAAAAAGAAGACTACTTGAAAGGGCGGGTAGTCTGGGGGAGCAGAGCTCCCCTGACGCAGAAAGGTTTTAGCCATGCTCAGGCTCCCAAGAAGCATTTTACTGAAAAAAGTCTGAATGATCTAAATGACATTGTTAGATGGTGAGGAGCTTCCAGGCATGTGAGAGGCAAATAAAGAAAAATGCAAGGCGAGGGGTCTGAAAGGTTTTAACCATGCTAATGCTCCCTGGAATCATTTACTCAAAAAAAAAAAAAAAAAAATCTGAAAGAACTCAATGACATGGTGAGATGCTGAAGACCTTCGCTTGCTTATGTCTGTGACTTATTAAATACAAACAGGGTTAAATCTGTGCTAAATCTGACTGGAGCAGGGCATTTTTCAAAAACTAAGTGGGCATGCAAGAAGGGGACGACTGAAGGAAGCCACCGCGACAGCCAGCCAGACTTCTGTGGCTACGTAGAAATAGAACATAGTTGAGTAACTTTTGACTGTCATCACCAGTTACAACATACAGCTCTATTGCAAAATCCCACATTAAAACAGGGAGCTGTATGATGCAACAGCTTATTCAACACCGTATGATGCTATACAGCTGGTTCAACACAATATGATCTTGGTTCGACACTGTATAATGCAACACCTGGTTCAACACCATATGATGCTACAACTGGTTCAACACTGTATGATGTTACAGCTGGTTCAACACCATATGATGCTACAACTGGTTCAACACTGTATGATGTTACAGCTGGTTCAACACCATATGATGCTACAACTGGTTCAACACTGTATGATGTTACAGCTGGTTCAACACCATATGATGCTACAACTGGTTCAACACTGTATGATGTTACAGCTGGTTCAACACCATATGATGCTACAACTGGTTCAACACTGTATGATGCAACACCTGGTTCAACACCATATGATGCTACAACTGGTTCAACACCGTATGATGCAACACCTGGTTCAACACCATATGATGCTACAACTGGTTCAACACTGTATGATGTTACAGCTGGTTCAACACCATATGATGCTACAACTGGTTCAACACTGTATGATGTTACAGCTGGTTCAACACCATATGATGCTACAACTGGTTCAACACTGTATGATGTTACAGCTGGTTCAACACCATGTGATGCTACAACTGGTTCAACACTGTATGATGTTACAGCTGGTTCAACACCATATGATGCTACAACTGGTTCAACACTGTATGATGTTACAGCTGGTTCAACACCATATGATGCTACAACTGGTTCAACACTGTATGATGTTACAGCTGGTTCAACACCATATGATGCTACAACTGGTTCAACACTGTATGATGTTACAGCTGGTTCAACACCATATGATGCTACAACTGGTTCAACACTGTATGATGTTACAGCTGGTTCAACATCATATGATGCTACAACTGGTTCAACACTGTATGATGCAACACCTGGTTCAACACCATATGATGCTACAACTGGTTCAACACTGTATGATGTTACAGCTGGTTCAACACCATATGATGCTACAACTGGTTCAACACTGTATGATGCAACACCTGGTTCAACACCATATGATGTTACAGCTGGTTCAACACCATATGATGCTACAACTGGTTCAACACTGTATGATGTTACAGCTGGTTCAACATCATATGATGCTACAACTGGTTCAACACTGTATGATGCAACACCTGGTTCAACACCATATGATGCTACAACTGGTTCAACACTGTATGATGTTACAGCTGGTTCAACACCATATGATGCTACAACTGGTTCAACACTGTATGATGCAACACCTGGTTCAACACCATATGATGCTACAACTGGTTCAACACTGTATGATGTTACAGCTGGTTCAACACCATATGATGTTACAGCCGGTTCAACACGTACGCTTTTTCACAAGTTATTGAGTTAGTTAGAGGCTTTTCACTATTTTTGCAGCATCTTTGTTTTTTATTTATTTTGTTATGCTGACTACAGTATAAAATGTAATCCATATAATAGCATTCATTCTAAAATGTTGCTGTTTTGTTTTTGTTTTTTGTTTTTTTCCACGGAATTAGCAGCAATTTGGAGCAAGAACTAAAGGGTGGGATGCTTTGCAAAGGAGTGAGATACAAGCAGAGAGTGACCCACACGGCGTTTTTGCATAGCAGAAGCTGTCACACAGGAGATTAGAAAAATGAGCAGAAAACCCACAAAAGGCAGCAGTTTATATACTTCAAGGCAGGATTTCAGTTTTCATCCACCATAAATGAGGAAAAGGCATAAAATACTATAATCACTACTAGGCCAAATTGTTACTCCTGAGACTTGCAGGGGATCTACTTGTATCGACAGCAGCAGGAGACCCAACGTCATAAAACTCATTGGCTGGAGAGACTTCACAGTGCATAGTAGGTTTTTACTTTGGCAGCCCAGAAAAATTTGATATACTGTACTTCAATCTGGCAGGAACATGGACAACAAAAATTGCACCGTGCAAAGCAAAAACCTCTTCCAGCTACTGGCAAAACTCAAGACACCCATCATAAATGACAGGCCTAACTCTGTTTTATGTTCCCTGTGGCTAAAACATTTTCCCCTTTTGATTTCAAATATCACAGGGCATGGCTTCTTTTATCCTGGCTTCATTTTTTCTACACTAACCATAGACTCAATTAGCCTTTTGTCCTTAAATAATAACCCCAAAGCGCTGCCATATGCTCAATGGCCGGGTAATTCACACAGAGCTGCGACAAATCTGAAACGCTTTCCAGGAAACACAAGGGAACAAAAGAGAACATGAAAAATTACAGGAGGACTAAAGAACACTGCACCTAGTCAAAAAAAAAAAAAAAAGCTACCACTTTTCTCTGGACACCACAAAGACCACCTCTTCTATAACCTTTTACACAAGGAAACTTACCTCAATGTCATTTAGTCATGTTTTTGGCTCCGGCCATTGTTATTCTAATTGACCAATTCATTTCGGGGTCCCTGGACAGGTGTGTCACCGCACTGAGAAGTGAGAGAACTGAAGATAACACTCAAATCAATTAACTTTGTCCAAGTTCACACAAACTTTAGCAAATATTAATTAAGTTCAATTAAAAGCTTATTAATTTGAGTATTATCAATTGAAGCAAATCCATTAGGTGCTGTTATTGGTCTTTTTACTTATTGTTGAAGTGAATAAATTGAATTACGGTGACTTCGTCCCCTCAGATATACTGTTTAGGCTTATAGTTTTAATTATTTATATTTTTCCTAATCCTTGGACAACATGAGTGATTTTCAGCAGCCTGACAACAGATCTACAGCTGCTTTGGCTTGTTCCTGTCCCCTGATTTTTATCATAAGATTTCCAATTCCACTCAGTGGTTTCAGACAAACGGATGTAGTGTAAATGATAAATTTTATGTTACCATAAGCTGAAGTCTCTAATAGCTCCTGTTATGACAAGATGACATGAATGTTTTAGTGCTGACCTTAACAACACTCCCACTTTCCAATAGAATGTCTTTTTTTTATTATATGTCATCTTTGGCGCATGCACATGCAGGTTTCCTAAAGTAGTCATACACATCAGGTTCCATTAGCATCACAGTGACTTCTAAACCACTTACTGCCGTCCTTGCATGTTTGCTTTGAAATTGTGTAAAGAAGCTTCAGCCTTGCTTTTAGCATCTCAAAGAGAAAATATCTGTTTTCAGAAACGTCACTATTTTGACATATATAGTTTAATAGTAATTCCTAAGCACCCCCGCCCCCCAAAAATGACAGTGTACAAGGTATTTTGGTCCATGATCATGTAGAATCTTCTTCGATTGAGCATGTGGCAGCATTGAATTGCTTCACATTTCATTGGTAAACTGTCACACTGGGGATTTTTCTGCAGAGTTCTGTTGAATTATCTAATTTAGCTTTTGTTATTCAGTCTGAACATCCTCAAATATTGTAATATTGTAAGCAGATTTTTGGTACAACCTAAGATGACCTATGGCCTATGATTATGACTTAGATGTAAACATTCCTATTCTTTTTGGGAGATTTTGGGGACTTGCAATATGTGCAGTGTATCAGGCTGGATGGTCTGGAATTGCAGGACACAAATGCACGACTCAAACAAACAGCTCTGGTTTTTAGAAGGTTTTACTGTTGAGTATAGCAGAGATCGGTACATGAGTAAGCAGTCCAGGAAAAGCAGCAGTACAAAAATCATCAGTCAAACAGGCATGCTCAATGCAACAGGCTGGAATGATGGCACAAGGCATGACAAACTGGCGAGGGACAAACACACCCAGCAAGCTTAAATAGCTGCAGGTGGTAATCAGCAAATCAGGAACAGGTGTGCATGGAAAGCACCAGAACTAGGCGTGGCCAGAGAGAGAGAGAAACACCCATCACCAAGATCCAAGGGAGAGAGACAAGAGAAACAAAGACAGGCAGACCCAAGCAGAAAAAACCCAGCAAGAGAAGAAACCAACCAAACCCAGTGAAATGCAAAAATAACGAACAGCACAAAAGAACAAAATAACACAGAACACCCAGCAAAACTCAAACTGTGACACAGTGCAGAAAGTATACAGCGCTTCACTTTTTCCATATTTTGTTATGTTACAGCCTTACTCCAAAATGGATGGAATTAATTTTGTTCCCTCAAAATTATACACACAATACCTCATAATGACAATGTGAGAAATGTTCTTTTAGATTTTTTGCAAATGTATTAAAAATAAAAACAAACCAAAGAAATCACATGTACATAAGTATTCACAGCCATTGCCATGAAGCTCAAAACTGAGCTCAGGTGCATCCTGTTTGTTATGGTAAACATCAACAACAGAAGGAAATGGACCCAGAATGCAAGGCAGTGGACACAAGAGGTAAAGTGCAAAAAAGGTAGGGGTTTAATGATCCAAAATTCAGAAGCAGCAATGATAGGTCAAAGTCAAATAATACCATAATAGTGCAAAACATCTTAGTTCGGACAAAAGGTAGAATACCAACGATCTACAGTTCAAAAACTGAGCCAAGTGACAGTTACAAAACAGGGCTTTCAATTGCTAGAAGATCCAGAGGCAGGATAAACAGGAGACACAAGGAATGAGAACAAACCAACCAGCAACTGGCACAAACAAGAAGGAAACTTAAATACCTGTTCAGTAATTAAACACAGAGCCAACCGACAGAAACACAGTCCTGCTGCCCGCAGGTGCAACAGAGAAGGACTATATGTAGACAGGAACGACAATAATAACATTCATGCACGTGTGCATTCCCACATGCACACACAAAGACTGGCACTTGCCAGGAGACTCAGACACAATGACACATCTGCACACACTCACTCATGCACAAACGCACACACCTACCAGACCCACACTAACATTGGCATGGTGTTGCACACCCACACACGCCAGATATCACATCCATCCACACTCGCACAACACACTCACACAAAGCTCAGACACACACAGATGGAGAGACAAATGCACAGAGAAATAAAAAGGGACCCTGGCCAGGAACCACATAAACAGAACCCCAACACTGTTTCCACTGATCATCTTTGAGATGTTTCTACAGCTTAATTGGAGTCCACCTGGGGTAAATTCAGTTGAATGGCCATGATTTGATCGTTTCAAGGCACAAATCTGGGAAAGGGTACAGAAACATTTCTGTTGTTTTGAAGGACCCAATGAGCAGAGTGGCTTCCACCATCCATAAATGGAAGATGTTCAGATCCACCAGGACTCTTCCTAGAGCTGGCCACTCATCTAAACTGAGTGATTGCGGAGAAGCACCTTAATCAGAGAGGTGACCAAGAACCTGATGGTCACTCTGTCAGAGCTCCAGCATTCCTCTGTGGAGAGAGGAGAAGCTTCCAGAAGGACAACCATCTCTGCAGCAATCCACAAATCAGGCCTTTATGGTAAAGTGGCCAGAGGGAAGCCACTCCTTAGTTAGACACACGACAGCCCACCTGGAGTTTGCCAAAATGCACCTGAAGGACTCTCAGACAACGAGAAACAAAATTCTCGGGTCTGATGAGACAAAGATCGAACTCTTTGGAGTGAATGCCAGGTGTCATGTTTGGAGGAAACCAAGCACCATCCCTAAAGTGAAGCATAGTGATGGGAGCACATATTCACAATGAAGTCAAATTTCCACAACATGATAAAAATATCAAAACCAAAAAAATGGTGAGAAGTATGTGCCACTGTTGGTATAACAGAACTAAACTACAGCGCATCACACAAGTAAGGTCTAACCTTACCAACCCCTAGAGCAAGCACACAGGCGACAGTGGTAAGGAAAAACTCCCTCTGATGATTTGAGGAAGAAACCTCAAGCAGACCAAACTCAAAGGTGGTCTGCTTGAGGTTTCTATTGCTTCAGGTGGTCTGCTTGAGGTTGTCTATTGTGTCGGTAGCATGGCCCAGGCATCTGCCTGGGCCATGCTACCGACACAATAGACAATATAAGAAATTAAACAGGAAATTTTGGGAGTCCATGCTGGTGCACAAGACGGGAGGCCTGATGAAGAAGACACCCATTCCCATCTCTGGATGGAGCTGCACCTCAAACGGAGAGGAAAAAACAGAATCAGGCAGCAGAAAAACAACAAATACAGTATAATTTATCAGCATTTAGCAACAAGAAAAACAGAAGAAATAATACTAGCGAAGCGACAACATGCAGCAGCGCTAATCTCGCTCATGGTACACTGTGGCCCAAACAGGAAGTGCCAAATTCTTAATCCACAGCGAAAAAGGAAATGTCAAATGTCAAACACTTCCTGGATTGACAGATGAGATCCCATGGAATCTCACGGAAATTCAGTGTCAAGTTCACAGTGAAATATAAAGTGCCAAATTTTCAGTCACTGTGAAATAGGAAATGTCAAATGTTGAACACTTTCTGCCATGGGTGGAGCTAGAGCGGAGGCCAGGGTTTCACTGGACTCCCCTAAAATCTGAATGGACACAGATGATTGACATGTCACAGCACCACACGTATGGTTGAAAGACCTGCATTTTGAAATCAGTGAGTCATATTGACTGCTATGTTCCTCCTGTCCAGTAGTTGGTGCTGTGTACCACAAAAGGTTCTAATCCACCTTAGTAGAAGAAGAAAAAATGTTTGCCTTAGATTTGAACTGAACATGTCATTTGAACTATGGACTTCTAATGACTCCAAACTTATACTGGTGAGTAAACAACCGTATTTTATACCAGAAATGAAGTCCAGGTTGTTAAAAGCAGCATTTCTCCTTTAATTCGGGTTGCCTTATACAGTATACACGTTACAGCTAACAGACAGCAGCTGGTTCATGCTCTGTGGCTTATTAGTGCAGCAGATAATTGAAACAATCATTCAAATGGTAATACAAGCATCAAATTCAGCATAAATGCAGCTTAGACACTACACTTTAAAGAAAACTGATTGGCCATTGAATTTTCAACAGGCAGCCAGGTAGGGGTCATTTGAAGAATTACACAGGGGTCAAAATTTAAAAATGCTCCAATCAAATACAACTACATCACATTACATTTCTGATTTTAAAGATTCCAAAAAGGTATAGTTTGGGCTGTCTGTGACTGAATGTTATGGAGTTTTAGGGTAAAAATTGCAAGAATTGTGACAAAGGTCAACTTCAGTTTGTACAAGGGTCAAAAGGTAAAGAGTTGCTCTAATTTTGGTAAAACATGATGCAAGTTATTGGTTGAGTTAATAGGATTAATAAATGGAATAGTTTGACAGTGCTGAATGCTTGGTCTCCAAAGTAAAGGTCAAACAAGGTCAATGTCCATTGGATTCTGTGACATGTAACATATGTTACCCTGTAACATGAACTAAGCATGACACTTGATGCAAACTGTTAATTTTTAAAACCCGATTAACTCAACCAATAATTTGCATCAATTTTTACCAAAATTGGAGCAACTTTAACTTTTGACCCCTGTACCAACTGAAACTTTGGTCACCAACCGCTCACCATTCTTGCTGCTTTTACCGCATAACTCCATAACATTCAGTCACAGACTGTCCAAACTATTCCTTTTTGGAATCTTTATGATCAGGAAAATAATGTGGTGTAGTTTTCTATATGATTGCAGCATCTTTTAATTTTGACCCCTGTGAATTTCTTCAATTGACCCCTACCTGGTTGCTGAAGGAATATATCCTAAATGTGCTTAAATATGCATTAACCATTTGTGTTTTTCCCCTTTCAGAATCATCATAATATTATTTATCTTTTACTGAGCCAAGAATATATTGTTACATTTATGAGTGTGTTCTAATGTTTGAAAGTGATCATTTATATATTAATAGAGCTTGTTGCTGTTGAAGAATATATTACTCATATGCTCATAGTGATCAATATTTATCAATGCTTATTAAACATGTCATCAACAGCTAAGGTTAATTAAATAATATCTATATGTTCAAATACTTTTGAAATATATGTTTGTGTGCTTTTGAATTGTGTATTGTGTGTAACAAAATAAAGGTATGTTATGTTTCTGATTACATTTGCTTTTGTTTTAAGATTTGCTTTTGCTTCAAGTATTAGTTTAGCTGTTATAAAGATGATTTACTTATATAACCATTTTCAAAGTGTTGTAAATGTGTTATGTCCCTGTTTTCGGTGATGCCCCGAAAGATACAATGAGAAACATCCATATGTTGCAAACAGCATATGGAACAGGATGCCAGTACTGACCACAAACTGTCAGAGAAGGAGACCAAACTTTATACGCGGGTATGATTAGACCTGTTTGTCAGAAGGTTGTGCAATTTTGAAATGTGCAAACATTCTTGTGGTATAACCGCGTGATGTGACTTGCTGACAGTCCTTCACTTAGCAGTTTTTGCCCAAAAACAATTTCTTATCAGTTTAAGAACAGGTGTCACTTCAGGAGAAAAAGGAAGAAAAGAAGGTTGCACAGCATGTGTGGGCAGGGCCATGCCATGAAATAGCTGGATCAAGACCACTCAGATGAAGGACAATGCCAAAGTTTAGCATAAAAACATTGTATAAGCATAGAGTATAAAAACAGAGTCCAGCCCACTGTTCAGGGTTCCTCTTTGCTGAGGGCTTGCTGGAACACTAGACGCCTGGTTGGAAGCTGTCAGCTCCTGGGACCCTCATAACCTCACTCATGATCTCACTCATTCTGTAAAAATTCAGTGACATCTAAATTCTGTTAATAAATCTCTGAGTGGTGGTCTAGCCCTCACAGTAATTATGTTCAAACTTAAATAACTAGTCAAAATCTTCTTTCAAATCAATGGATGCATGGGATAAGAGAGACAGGGGACAGCAAGGTCACTGGAGACCCTGAATTATCCCAAGACTGCCTATTGAAAATTCAAGTGACCAATCAGATTTTAAAAAGAGTTCATGTCTATGGATTATTTGTGCTGAATCTGATGCTTGTATCACCATTTGCAGGATTCCACTCTAAATACTCTCTGATCTGCTGCACTATATATGAGATGTAAGATGCTGCTCCTCAGTGTTTCTCAATTGCCCTCAAAAGTATTGGAACACTTGGTATTTCATACATTTTAATTTGTTTATTCCATTTCAAATACATTTTTTTTTTCCCTAAAATCATCTTCCTTAACTCAAACTGAAAGCAAATCTCTACATCATATAAATAAATTAAAAATAGAAAATACAGCTTCCTGATGGAGTGGTGTAGAGAATTTTCTTAAAAAGAAGACCTAATAGTTCAGCTACAATTTGCCAGAACGTACATTTGAGATGAAAGCCTAGATCTGATAAAGTGCAAGACATATTCAGTGACTTGGAAATGTTCATGTTTGCATCCCCTGACTTGTCTAAAGACAACTGGCAATAAAAAATGTCAACTAGCTGAAAACTCTGAATATTAATTTACATCTACATTAAAAAAAATGCTTAAAGTGGCAGGGGGTTAAGATGGCTGTAATTAGGGGGGTCAGCTGAAAGGCAAAAAAAAAAAAAAAAACATGCTTAAAAAGGTGTGGGGTATGGGAGCAGAGTAGAACCATTTTACTGAAAAAAGTTTGAAGGACCTAAAGGACATGGTGAAATGCTGAAGAGCTTCGCTTCTTCATGTCTGTGACATATAGATATTAAGGTTATCGCCGGCCACTAGCCCTAAGAGATCCAGACTTTAGATAAAGTTGAAAGGGTAGAAAGCATAGAATCATACTATGCCAGTATGCTAGCCATATGAAAGGGCAAATTAGTGATTCTTAAGTCTGGACTTGAAAGTCTCTACAGAATCTGACTGTTTTATTGATGCAGGGAGATCATTCCACAGAACAGGAGCACGGTAAAAGAAAGATCTGTGACCTGCAGAATTTTTATTCACCCTAGGGACACAAAGTACTCCTGCATACTGAGAATGCAGAGCCTGGGCCGGTACGTAGGGTTTAAGTAGGTCAGCTAAGTAGGGAGGGGCTGGTCTGTGAATAATTTTCTAGGTTGGTAACAGAACCTTAAAATCTGATCTCACATGGACAGGAAGCCAGTGAAGAGGTGCCATAATGGGTGTGATGTGATCAAACTTTCTGTTTCCTGTCAAATTCTGGCAGCAAATTCTGGTTTAACTGCGGTAAACCAGAAAATAGAACATTGCAGTAGTCCAATCTAGAAGAAACAAACGCATGAATCAGGGTCTCAGCATCAGCCATAGACAGGATGGGACAAATCTTCGCTATATTTTGCAGGTGGAAGAAAGCAGTCCTCGTAACATCAGCAATGTGGAGGTCAACAGACAATGTTGGATCAAAAATTACCCAAGGTTCTTCACTTTATCAGTGTGATGAGCCTTGGCTAAGTGTTAGCTGGTCAAATTGATACCAATGTCTCACTGGACCAAGAACCATCATTTCAGTCTTACCAGAGTTTAAAAGTAGGAAATTGCTAGACATCCAGCTTTTCACTGATGCAAGGCAATCTTCTAAGGATTTTATTTGAATGAGATTACCAGCAGTTATCGGCATGTATAACAAAGTACATCAACAAAGTATTGAGCAACGGGTGTGAACTCTTACTTACATGTGATTTCTTAGTTCTTATATTTCTAACATATTTGGAAACATTTCAAGAAAAAAATCTTTTTCATGTTGTCATTATGGGGTATTGTGCGGAGAATGTTGAAGGGAAAAAATAAACACTTCCTCACCACATTGAAGAAGAACTGTTGTGTGGGCTGCTGAAGAGGAGGTACTGCTGGCCCACCACCAGAGGGCACCCTGCCTGAAGTGCGGGCTTCAGGCACTAGAAGGCGCAGCCGCCTCCAGGGAGCAGCCGGGAGTGGCAGGTGCCACTCATCATCATCATCAACCCCATAAAAGCCGGACAGCATCTCCACCTCGCTGCCGAGATAACGTCTTACCTTCTAGGTAAAATACTCAGCCGTTGTGGTGCCGAACGCACGTTACTCTCTCTCGTGTTTGTTGAACTGTTTGCAGGTGTCTTGCTCGCTACTTTCAGCTGGAGGCTGGGTTCACGGATGGTGGAGGAGTGACTGATTTCACTTCTCACTCCGAACTTCAATAAGTAGGAAATTGACTCTGCATAAACTGTGTACTTATTTCAGAGGTGGAGGTGTTTTTCCCACCCGATACAGGAGAGATCATTTGCTGACTGTTTTACTGGGTGTGTACACACACACTCACCATTAACTGTTTTTGCTTCCTGCCAGCAGTACCAGATCTGACAGCTGGAGACGGTGGCCACCTGGGGACTCGGGACTTGGCGGCTCCAGTATACTCCAGATCCGCTGGCAGTGGAAATCGTGTGGGATCCGGCTCTTCTCTGGACAGATGTCTTCTATCCTCGAGCCTGCCCGCACGTCACCTTTGTATATTTGACTGCATTGCAAAATCTGCAATTGTCTGTATTTCGTTGTGCACATTTCACAACAGTAAAGTGTTAAACTTTTGGCTCATCCATTGTCCGTTCATTTACACCCCCTGTTGTGAGTCCGTGTCACTACACTTTCCCAACAGGATATCTCGGCCAACGTCATGGATTCCGAGGGGCGTCAACCATCAGTTGAACAACCAATGGAAGAGCAGGGTGCACGGGCGCCAGCAGGAGACCTGGTAGGTGAGTTGCAGCAAATCCTCACCGCCTTCACTGCTCGGTTGGATTTAATGACCGAGCAGAACGTCATACTCAATCGTAGGATGGAGGCTGTCACCGCACAGGTGGAAGCGCACGCACAGGGCGCGGCTGCAGCTCCTCCTCCTGCTGTCCTGGTGCCGAATATAGACATTCCAGTGGTCGTTCAACGAACCCCCCCACCGTCCCCTGAAGCATACATAAGTCCCCCGGAGCCATACGGAGGCTGTGTGGAGACGTGCGCAGACTTCTTGATGCAGTGTTCGCTCGTCTTTTCACAGCATCCGGTCATGTACACATCAGACTCCAGCCGGGTGGCTTATGTGATTAATTTGCTTCGAGGTGAGGCATGCGCCTGGGTTACGGTGCTCTGGGAGCAGAATTCACGGCTCCTAACGATGTATACTGGGTTGTGAGGGAGTTCAAACAGGTTTTTGAACATCCAAATAGAGGCAAGACTGCTTCAACAGTGCTACTGTCTATGAGACAGGGGCGTCGGAGTGCAGCCGAGTATGCAGTCGACTTCTGCATCGCGGCTGCGAGATCCAGCTGGAATGCTGCTGCACTCCGCGCTGCCTTTGTAAACGGACTGTCGTCGGTCCTAAAGGAGCACCTGGTGGCTAAGGATGAGCCGCGGAACTTAGACGGGCTCATCGACCTGGTTATACGATTAGACAATCGGTTAGAAAAACGTCGGCGGGAACGAGATGAAGGATGTGGCCGGGCATGCGCCGTCCCTCTCCCTTCCGGGTCCGAAAAGGTTCCGCCCTCCCCACGCTCCACAGCCTCAGCGCTCCGTGTGGTTACAGCTCCCCCTGCTGACGATGCTATGGACACGAGCAGGGCTAAATTGAGAGCTTCCAATAGACAGAGGAGACTGGGCCGCGGGGAGTGTTTCATCTGCGGCTCAGGTGAGCATCTGCAGAAAAACTGCCCCAAGCAGTTAAACACCAACGCCCGCCCTTAGAAACTGGGCTAAGGGTGGGCCAAGAAATTCACGTGGGACACACACGCATATCTGCACGTCTTCCAGTTACGATCCTGAGTGGGGATCTAACCCTTCAAGCCCCAGCACTGGTGGACACAGGGTCGGAAGGGAATCTGCTGGATAGCAGATGGGCAAGGGAGGTAGGGCTCCCTCTAGTGGTGCTCCCTTCACCATTGATGGTGCGGGCACTAGATGGCACCCTTCTTCCTTTAATCACTCACAAGACACAACCAGTAACTCTGGTAGTGTCTGGGAATCATCGGGAGGAGATAGAGTTTTATGTGACTCCTTCTACCTCCCGCGTAATTTTGGGCTTCCCATGGATGATTAAACACAATCCCCGGATTGATTGGCCGTCTGGGGTTGTGGCTCAGTGAAGCGAAACCTGCCACCGGGAGTGTTTAGGATCCTCGGTTCCCCCCGGTTTGACTGCTAATGAGGAGGTTAAAGTCCCCCCCAATCTGACGGCGGTGCCTGAGGAGTACCACGATCTTGCTGACGTCTTCAGCAAAGATCTGGCACTCACTCTTCCCCCACACCGTCCATATGATTGCGCCATTGATTTGATCCCGAGCGTTGAGTACCCATCCAGCAGGCTGTACATTCTCTCACGTCCAGAGCGCGAATCAATGGAAACCTACATCCGGGACTCATTAGCTGCCGGTCTGATCCGGAACTCCACCTCCCCGATGGGTGCTGGTTTCTTTTCTGTGGGCAAGAAAGATGGCAGACTCCGTCCATGCATTGATTACAGAGGGCTGAATGAGATTACGGTTCGCAACCGATACCCTTTGCCCCTGTTAGATTCAGTGTTCAAATCTTCACCAAACTCGATCTTAGGAATGCGTATCACCTGGTTCGGATCCAGAAGGGAGACGAGTGGAAGACGGCATTTAACACCCCATTAGGTCACTTTGAGTACCTGGTCATGCCGCCGGCCTCACTAACACCCCCGCGACGTTCCAAGCTTTGGTAAATGACGTCTTGCGGGACTTTCTGCACCAATTCGTCTTCGTATATCTGGACGATATACTCATCTTTTCCCCGGATCCTGAGACCCATGTCAAGCATGTACGTCAGGTCCTGCAGCAGTTGTTGGAGAACCGGCTGTTTGTGAAGGGCGAGAAGTGCAAGTTCCACCGCACCTCTTTGTCCTTCCTGGGGTTCATAATCTCCTCCACCTCCGTCGCCCCTGATCCGGCCAAGGTTGTGGCGGTGAGAGATTGGCCCCAACCGACAAGCCGTAGGAAACTACAACAGTTCCTCGGCTTTGCAAATTTCTATAGGCGGTTCATTAAGGACTATAGTCAGGTGGTTAGTCCCCTGACAGCCCTGACCTCCTCTAAAGTCCCCTTCACCTGGTCGGATCGGTGCGAAGCCGTGTTTAGGGAGTTGAAACATCGGATTTCGACTGCACCAGTTCTGGTGCAGCCCGATCCTAGCCGCCAGTTTGTGGTTGAAGTGGATGCCTCTGACTCAGGGATAGGAGCCATGCTGTCCCAGAGCGGGAAGTCCGACAAGGTTCTCCACCCATGTGCCTATTTTTCATGCAGGTTGAGCCCGGCAGAGCGGAACTATGACTTTGGTAATCGGGAACTCCTTGCGGTGAAAGAAGCTCTTGAGGAGTGGAGACATCTGTTGGAGGGAGCTTCGGTACCATTTACGGTTTTCACAGACCATCGGAACATGGAGTATATCAGGAGCGCCAAGCGGCTGAACCCCAGGCAAGCCCGCTGGTCACTGTTCTTCGGGTGTTTTGACTTCCGGATCACCTACTGCCCCGGGACCAAGAACCAAAGATCTGACGCCTTGTCCCGGGTTCACGAAGAGAAAGTCAAAACTGAGCTGTCGGATCCACCGGAACCAATCATCCCTGAGTCCACTATCGTGGCCACCCTCACCTGGGACATGGAGAAGACTGTCCGGGAAGCCCTGGCATGGAGCCCGGACCCGGGGACCAGCCTGAAGAACCATCTGTATGTGCCACCAGAAGCCAGAGCTGCAGTCCTGGACTTTTGTCACGGTTCCAAGCTCTCCTGTCACCCAGGGGTGCGAAGAACCGTGGCAGTGGTCCGGCAGTGCTTCTGGTGGGCGTCCATGGAGACCGACGTCCGGGAGTCCAGGCCTGTACCACCTGCACCAGGGGCAAGGCAGACCACTCAAAGACTCAAGGACTCCTTCAGCCGCTTCCGGTGCCTCATCGCCCTTGGTCACACATTGGCCTGGACTTTGTCACGGGCCTCCCGCCGTCCCAGGGCATGATGGCCATCCTCACGATAGTGGACCAATTCTCCAAGGCCCTCCCGAAGCTCCCAACCGCCCAGGAGACAGCAGACCTCCTGGTCCACCACGTCGTCCGTCTGCATGGGATACCAACTGACATTGTCTCGGCTCGTGGTCCTCAGTTCTCCTCTCAAGTCTGGAGGAGTTTCTGCAGAGAACTGGGGGCCACCGTGAGCCTCTCTTCCGGGTATCACCCACAGATGAACGGACAGGCAGAGCGGACTAACCAGGAGCTCGAACAGACCCTTCGCTGTGTGACATCTGCGCACCCGGCGGCCTGGAGTGACCATCTGGCCTGGATCGAGTGTCCTCTGCCACCAGCCTCTCCCTGTTTGAGGTGTGTCTGGGGTACCAACCCCCATTGTTTCCAATGGTGGGGGGAGAGGTCGGTGCACCCTCGGTCCAGGACCACCTACAAAGATGCCGTCGGGTGTGGCGCACCGCCCGTTCTGCCCTGTTGAAGGCCCGGACGAGGGCCAAGGCCCATGCAGACCGCCGGCGTTCCCCGGCCCCTGCATACCAGCCCGGGCAGGAAGTGTGGCTGTCAATGAAGGACATCCCCCTACAGGTGGACTCCCCTAAATTGAAGGACAGATACATCGGCCCGTTCAAGATCCTCAAGGTCCTCAGTCCGGCCGCAGTGAAGCTGGGAGCTGGAGCTTCACTTCGGATCCACCCAATTTTTCATGTCTCCAGGATCAAACCACATCACACCTCACCCCTCTGTACTCCCGGACCGGCACCGCCTCCTGCCCAGATCATCGACGGGGAGCCGGCATGGACAGTTCGCAGGCTTCTCGATGTTTGTCGGAAGGGCCGGGAGTTCCAGTACTTGGTGGGCTGGGAGGGGTATGGACCTGAAGAACGCTCCTGGGTGAAGAGGAGCTTCATCCTGGACCCGGCCCTCCTGGCCGATTTCTACAACCGTCACCCTGACAAGCTGGGTCGGGCGACAGGAGTCGCCCGTTGAGGGGGGGTCCTGTTGTGTGGGCCGCTGAAGAGGAGGTACTGCTGGTCCACCACCAGAGGGCGCCCTGCCTGAAGTGTGGGCTTCAGGCACGAGAGGGCGCAGCTGCCTCCAGGGAGCAGCCGGGAGTGGCAGGTGCCACTCATCATCATCATCAACCCCATAAAAGCCGGACAGCATCTCCACCTCACTGCCGAGATATCGTCTTACCTTCTAGGTAAAATACTCAGCCGTTGTGGTGCCGAACGCACGTTACTCTCTCTCATGTTTGTTGAACTGTTTGCAGGTGTCTTGCTCGCTACTTTCAGCTGGAGGCTGGGTTCGCGGCTGGTGGAGGAGTGACGGATTTCACTTCTCACTCCGAACTTCAATAAGTAGGAAATTGACTCTGCATAAACTGTGTACTTATTTCAGAGGTTGAGGTGTTTTTCCCACCTGATACAGGAGAGATCATTTGCTGACTGTTTTACTGAGTGTGTACACACACACTCACCATTAAATGTTTTTGCTTCCTGCCAGCAGTACCAGATCTGACAGCTGGAGACGGTGGCCACCTGGGGACTTGGGACTTGGCGGCTCCAGAATACTCCAGATCCGCTGGCAGTGGAAATCGTGTGGGATCCGGCTCTTCTCTGGACGGACGTCTTCTATCCTCGAGCCTGCCTGCACATCACCTATGTATATTTGACTGCATTCCAAAATATGCAATTGTCTGTATTTCGTTGTGCACATTTCACAACAGTAAAATGTTAAACTTTTGGCTCATCCATTGTCCGTTCATTCACGCCCCCTGTTGTGGGTCCATGTCACTACACTTTCCCAACAAGAACCACATTTCTGCCAGCTTGCTGAAGACTTCTTATCACTGCTCAATAGAGAGCCAACCTGGTCTCGTGGCAAGTCGTGATTCAGCAGCATGAAATATACATTAATCTATTGGTTTGTGATATTGTGATGAAAAGTGCATCATTCCATGATGGCTGCACAAAATTTAAAGTGAACTGGGGGGAGGGGGGTGGCTATGGATGGTTAGGGTTGGGGGAAGGAGTAGGGTTAGGTTATGGTTAAGCCCAGGTTACACAGTCGGTTTTGTCGGCGGGCAGTACGTAGACCGAAGTTCGCGGTAGTTCTGGCTGTTTTCGTGGTGGAAAGGGGCGGAGCATTTTGCCGGCGTTTTGAGCGCTGTACTAGCCGCAAATGCGCAGATAAAATGCCGCTAAATCCGCAGAATAAAGTGGCGTTTTGATGCCGTAGCATCCGGCACATGTCAGGCAATGGGGGTTAATACCCAGTTCTATCCTTTACAATCACAGGTTAAGACGCGCGTGAGAGTGTAATAGGCTGAAGCAGCTGTCACTGCAGGGGGAGGCAGCTCATCTCTCAGCCTTTTATTCTCCTTTCCTTTTCCCCTCCTCAACGTGTTGCTCGTCTCCACTACAGGGCTCTCCTCTGCTTCTGAAGCAGACCTCTTGGTAAGTCCTTGCCGCTGCCAATTTTCTTTTAAGAGGCATACTGGAACTTCTCTGGAAAAAATATCTGGAGCTGGCCGCGAGTGAGAGGCCTGCATGCAGCGCGCTAGGATTTTTATATTGACCGCCGCCTATCGGCCATTTGGAACACCGTTAACCGGGAGGTGGCATTTAGAACGGCGTACTGTCTGCTAATGCCGCTGTTTTGTCTGCTTCTGTCGCCAGTTAAAACGCCTTTGAGGACGCCGATGTGGGCTCTATCGCCATTTTACACGCCGTTGGTTAGGGATACAATGCCGGCCGCCAATTATGGCGGTGTAAACTGCGGCACTACTGGAAGGAGCAGGATGACACAGCGATTAAAAAGTATCATGTTGTGTGTTGGGGGGGTTTGGCTGGACATTTTAGTGTTTTCTTTTCTTTGCTCTCCAGGTGGTATGCAAACTGATTTATTGTCTGTGGAGAAGGTGCTGGCAGAAGAGTCCTTCACCCTCATCAACGTGATATGCAGCACCTGTGGATGATGCTCACGTGCAACCTTAAAGACTTTCAGCTGAAGCAGATAATGAGATGGCGTTCTGCATTTAAGCCATGTGTGATTCAAGCAGAATTGCCGGGAACTCGACCTTGTGACGTTCGTTTGTGAGACGCTGAGGACCGCGCCTGGGTTTGACACATCGTGCCTGTGAAGGAGGACGGGTGAGGGACACATGCTGTCAGCACACATCAGAGGTGATTGATTGTCTGAATAAATGTTAACAGTAATTTAGTATTTTGTTACGCAGTATATGTGAATATTGATGAGAGTTGTGCAGCTCGCTTCTCACTGCCGTGGCGTGCGGACTGATGATCCTCCACCTGTTGTGAGAAGCTGCTCATTTACATAAAGCTTAAATTCAGACCTGAATGTGTTGCTGATAGCGTGTGCCTTTGAAGGATATTAGTTGTAGCTGCTGACTTACCTCACCTTTTCTATCCTTCACAGAGTCGGTTTGTCGTGTCCACCTGGGGGGGTGTTTGGCGGTGAATGTGAGTCCAGAAGCGCCGGGCTTCAATCCCTTTGGGCGCTGGAGAGCGCGCCGTCCTTCACTCCACCAGACAAACGCATTTTATGTTGTACACCGAGTTTTGCACAGAGGGGGATGATAAAATTGTTTTGTTTTTTGGAACCGCTTTCTGGTTATTTAGCGCTGGGTTCAGTCAGACGCAGGTCCGCTCCTCAACCCGCGTCGGCACATAACATATCAAACACCATTGTTCGCGTTGTCTCCGTCGTCACACAAATTCTCTGGGAGCGCTCCCGGAATTATTCGACATGTTGAATAATTTTTTCGACGATTCCCGGTAAAGCTGGAACTAAGCCACGCCTCCTAGTGCCGGCGTTGACAACGGCGTTGGATCCTTAAGACAGCCAAAATCTCTTCCGGGACGCTTCCGGGAGCTCTTACCGTCTATGTGTAAACGGGGCTTTAAGGTTAGGGTTGGGGTAGGAGTAGGGTTAGTAATAGTGAGTTAAAAAAAGTCACAAAAATTTGGCTCATTTCGTGACAGGAGCACAAAAAAAAAAACAACCAAACAAAAAAAAAAAAAAAAATTGCAGACTGGGCTGAGAGAATGTAGTGACCTACTCCATCCTGGCGTGGTTTTGAAACTGTTCAGAGGCAGGCAGAGCAGCTCTCCAGAGGGTGATCAACACAGCACAAAAAAAATCATTGGACTCCCCCCACTTCCCCAACCCCGGAAAGACATCTACAGGTCATGGTCTCACAGTAAGCCCTGTAGAATTATCAGAGACAATACTCAGCCCTTCCATCATGTCGTTACATTGCTCCCCTTAATTCTCAGCCCCCTACCCCACTGCCTCCACCAAAACAATCTGTGTGCAATCAATGAAATGCACTTTAATATTTACATGCATTTTAAGTATAGTTTTTACAATATTATTAATTAATAGCAATCAACTTTTATCTGTGTATATGTGACCCTTAATTGGAGTACGCTGGTATAGAAAATGGATGGATGGATATGTGAGAAATGTGTGTAAGTGATGAAAGGAGAGCTGTTTTAAATTTCTTTGTATTGTTTTCAATGAAGTGACAGTAAAGAAATTCAATCCTATTCTATCCTATTTTTTTTTTCTTGTTTGTGGACTTGTCATCACCACCTATTATTGCCATTTGCTGCATTTATTTTTGTCATCTCACTGTTGTGACCACACAGCAGCCAGTCTGCTCTGCATCAGCGTGATGGGAGACCTCTTAGGAAGACCAGGGGCTGCGTCTGTTGCTCCAGCTAAAGCTGGAATTTCATCATGAACTGCATCATTTTTTCATTAAATAAATTTCTAAAGGTGATACTGACACGGAATTTTTATCAGATGTTAGTAACAACCCAAGTAATCCATATATATGTACAAAGACACCAAAACAAATAAGAACAGAAATAAACTCATGTGTAATAAAATAGAATGACACAGGGAAAAAGTATTGAACATGCTTTGTTGCAATGAAAGCTTCAAGACACTTCCTGGGTGGAGAAAATAGTTGCATGCATTGCTCGGTTGTGATTTGTGTAATTTGCATGTTCTTCCTGTGTAAGCATGCGTTTCTCATTAGTGCTGCAGTTCCTCACATAATCAAGAACTATACAGATCAGGCTAACTGATCAAAATAAGGTGGCCTTCAATGTGAAACTAAGAGTGAGTGGTTGTTTGTGGAGGACTGGCTGTCCCTAATGTGGACACTTCCTTTTGGCTAATGCCTGCAGCCCTGTGACTACTACTTCCAGGATAATCAACCGTATGGATATAATGTCAGAAACAATAAAATAAAACCTCTCTCACTATTGATTCATACTTACTTATAGAAAAGCTGTTTAACGAATGTGACTGGCACATAAATCTGATGAATGTATGTGATGAATGTAATGAATATGAAACATGTCTTGAAAGACTGAAAGTGTTGTAGTCAATCAATTGCAGTCTTGGGGAATGTGATTAAATTGTTTCCAGTGGCGGCTCCAGAGGTTATTTCTTGGTGGGGCTCTGTGAGGGCATGATTAGGACATGGATGGGTGACAAAATTTGTCATAAAATTGGAAATGTGCATTTATAGTAGCTTTCAAATATTGCCACATATAAGACACAACTGAGAGAACTAACAATATGCAGCAACTGTTATACTGTTAATAATCAGCCTTCTGAGAGGACACAAGTGCAAATTTGGAATATTTGGGGGAAAAAAAACTTACTGGCAGAACAACACAAAATTTAGACAGCTAACAACAAATAAAACTGTCAGGATGAATGGTTCTCTCCTTTCGGTGTCACTATTCGTCTTCACTATTCCCTAAAGAAGACTGCGCAAGTTGGCTGCATCAATCAGCCTTTCAAAATGAGACAGCCGACAATTGCAGCCTTAGAAGTGGACAGCCGCTGAATTGGTACACAGGCACAGACTATATCTCTCTAATTCAGATTTTCACCTTCACCTTCCTGTTTTACAGCAGTTGGCATTGAGCTTCATGGTGCATAATCGCCACCTTCTGCTCTGGAGTGTGAATCACAGTTCCTTATTTAGTATAGAGCTACTTGTCAGGCATGTAAACAGTGCCATCTTGTGGTCATGCAAGGCATTGCACTTTTTATATGTATTAGTCACAACCCCCCCCCCCCCCCCAAAAAAAAAAAAAAAAAAAACATGGCTTATATTTAAGATTATATAATGGCTGAGTGGATCCTTGTCATTTGATTGGTGGCTTGTATGTCATGTGACATGGACTATTCGTACCATTTGCCATTGTGTTTCACTGAGCGTGCAGTAGTTCTTTTTAGCGTGCAATTTTGGTGCTATATGAAACATGCTATTGCATGCCCTGACCACCGCGTATGCGCACACTATTGGGGGTGGCGTTTAGCTAAACATGGCGGAGCTAACTGACGCTGCTAATTCTTCTAACACACAAAAAACTAATCCACCATGAAGAGCTGTTAGGATGAAGAGGATGAAGTTCGGATGAACAGCTGGACAAATTTCTGAGGCGATTTTTTGCTGGACTGAGACGGCAGTCTGTACACGAGGTCAGTGGACGGAATCACGGACTACTGAGAACTATTTGGGACTCCGATTTAAAGTTTATGTTGGACTGTTAAGCACCAGTGAGGAACACAAAAATGTAAGTCCCTTTTCTGTTCTTTATAAATAAATAAAATATCAGGTGCCAAGGATCTATTTTTGCCATTATATAAAACAAATAATGAGTGTTCTTCCATTCTTTCAATGGAACAAATACGAGGTCTGTGAGAAAAGTATCCGACCTTATTATTTTTTTTAAAAACCATATGGATTTGAATCACGTGTGATTACATCAGCCAAGCTTGAACCCTCGTGGGCATGCAAGAGTTTTTTCACGCCTGTCGGTGATGTCATTCGCCTGTGAGCACGCCTTGTGGAAGGAGTGGTCCAGCCCCCTCGTCGGAATTCCTTTGTCTGAGAAGTTGCTGAGAGACTGGCGCTGTGCTTGATAAAATTTTTTTCAAAAACTGTGAGGCACATCCAAGTGGACACCATTCGAGAAATTCAACTGGTTTTCTGTGAAAATTTTAACGGCTGATGAGAGATTTTGGATTGTTTCTATCGCTGTAAGGACTTTCCACGGAGCGGGACGTCGCGCAGCACTCCGAGGCGACGTTGTCATCCTGTTTCAAGCTGAAAATCTCCAAATTTAAGCCTCTGTTGACCCAGGACATTGTGAGAGAACCGAGAACTTTCAGAAGAGGCTGGAATCAGCAGTTTATCCAGACATTCCACTGTTAAAGGAGATTTTTTTAATGAAAACTGAAAGCCACCAAAAGCCGCCTGGATTTTACAAATGGTTATCAACACGGAGGTGTTTTTCCAGCTGCTGCCGGCTGCGATCCACTGCGCCACTCTGTCCGCACGTCTTTCATTAAAAAAATCTCCTTTAACAGTGGAATGTCCGGATAAACTGCTGATTCCGACCTCTTCTGAAAGTTCTCTGTTCTCTCACGACGTCCTGGGTCAACAGAGGCTTAAATTTGGAGATTTTCAGCTTGAAACAGGATGACGACGTCGCCTCGGAGCGCTGTGCGACGTCCCGCTCCGTGGGAAGTCCTTACAGCGATAGAAACAATCCAAAATCTCTCATCAGCCATTAAAATTTTCACAGAAAACCAGCTGAATTTCTCGAATGGTCTCCACTCGGATGTGCCTCACAGTTCTTGAAAATTTTTTTATCAAGCACAGCGCCAGTCTCTCAGCAACTTCTCAGACAATGAAAATCCGACGAGGGGGCTGGACCACTCCTTCCACAAGGCGTGCTCACAGGCGAATGACGTCACCGACAGGTGTGAAAAAACTCACGGACACCCACGAGGGTTCAAGCTTGGCTGATGTAATCACACGTGATTCAAATCCATATAGTTTTTTTTAAAATAAAACTGTCGGTTTCTTTTCTAATAGACCTCGTATTTAATTCAGTGAAAGCTGGAATGTACCATTCAACACAGCTTCGCCTCATTGAATGGTACGTTCCATCTTTCACCTCATGAAATATTCATACCATTGAACTCATAAACATTAATTTTTTCTATAACACACACACACACACACACACACACACCTCCCACCACCACCAGTGTTGTGAACTTGCTCAGGTGATGCTGGCTATGCATAAACAGTATCTCCTAGCTGGTGCAGATACTGGGTGCAGTGTAGGGCGAAATCACTGAGAAAGTGAGAAACTGAATCTCTAAATCAAGGATTTAAATGGTAATGCCATTTTTTTTTTTTTTTTTTCTGGTAGAGCTATGTGGGGCTACTGAAGGGTTTTAGGAAACTACAACCCACTCAAACAACCACAGAGTTATCTATGAGTTTTTAACTCAAAGATACTATCTTTGTGGACATCTAAAACATATGGCTTATTTAAGAAGGACATGTCCACAATGAGATGATCTTTTGGGCCATCAAATAGGATGGAATTGACAGCAGGGATTAGTTATGTCTGATGTTATATCAGACTTTGACCAAAGTAAAAGAAACTAAATGACTTTTTATCATTTTAACAACTTCCAGCTCAAGCACATCAAGGAGAGAACAGAAGGGAAGCAGTTCAACATTATTAAGTACTGAGACAGAAGGAGGGTAGAGAAGGTTAATTCCTGTTCAACCCAGGCTGAAGACAGTACATTACAGGGTGCACTTCAGGCACACGGGAGACAAATTGATTTCAAACTCCCATCTTTCAATAAGCCACTTGACTAGTCTTTTCGCTTGCTATAAATCACTTGTAACACTATATGGCGGATGAAGCTGAGTAAACAGATATAGGCTTCATTCAGGAGCAAGTTGTGTACAAAATAAGTGCGCTGAGTTCCATACAGCTGAGAATTTCATCTGTCAGTGGATCATCTGCAGTGTCTGAACTATTCCACTCTCTTTTTATTGATTTAATTTAATAATATATTTTTTGTTAATTATAAACAAACAGGAATGTGTAGAAGAAATTCAATTCAATTTTCATATTAATCATATGGCTTATGCTAGTTCTGCTCATACAGTGCACCCAGAAAGTATTCACAGTGCTGCACTTTTTCCACATTTTGTTATGTTACAGCCTAATTCCAAAATAGACAAAATTATTATTTTTTTTAATTCTACACACAATACTCCATAATGACAAAGAGAAAAAAGTTGTTTTTTTTTTTACATTTTTGCAAATTTATTCTACATATAAAACTAAGAAATCACATGTGCATACATATTCACAGCCTTTCCCATGAATATCAGAATTGAGCTCATGTACATCCTGTTTCCACTGATCATCCCCGGGACATTTCTACAGTTGACAGTGCATGTCAGAGCACAAACCAAGCATGAAGTCAAAGGAATTGTCTGTAGACCTCCGAGACAGGACTGTCTCGAGGCACAAATCTTGAGAAGGATACTGAAACATTTCTGCTGCTTTGAAGGTCCCAGTGAGCACAGTGGCCTCCATCATCCATAAATGGAAGAAGTTCGGATCCACCAAGACTCTTCCTAGAGCTGACCACTCGTCTAAACTGAGTGATTGGGAGAAAAGGGCCTTAGTCAGGGAGGTGACCAAGAACCCTCTGCTCTCTCTGTCAGAGCTCCAGCATTCCTCTGTGGAGAGAGGAGAACCTTCCAGAAGGACAGCCATCTCTGCAGCAATCAACCAATCAGGACTGTATGGTAGAGTGACCAGACTGAAGCCACTCCTTAGTAAAAGGCACATGACAGCCCACCTGGAGTTTTCTGATTAGGCAAAGATTGAACTCCAGGCATCATGTTTGTAGGAAGCCAGGCAGCATCGCTTCAGTGAAGCATTGTGGTGGCAGCATCATCTTGTGGGGATGTTTATTCATCAGCAGGAACCCAGAGACTCATCAGGATTGAGAGAAGATGAATGCAGTAATGTACAGAGACATCCTTGATTGAAACCTGCTCCAGAGTGCTCTTGACCTCAGACTGGGGTGACGGTTCATCTTTCAGCAGGACAATGACCCTAAGCACACAGCCAAGATATCAAAGGAGTGGCTTCAGGACAACTCTGTGACTGTCCTTGAGTGGCCCAGCCAGAGCCCAGACTTGAATCAGAATGAACATCTCTGGAGAGATCTCAAAATGTCTGTTCACCGACGCTCCCCATCCAACCTGATGGAGTTTGAGAGGTGCTGCAAAGAGGAATGGGCAAAACTGTCCAAAGATAGGTGCACCAAGCTTGTGGCATCATATTCAAGAGGACTTATGGCTGTAATTGTTGCTAAAGGTGCATCAACAAAGTATTGTGCAAAGAGTGTGAATACTCATGTACATGTGATTTCTTAGTTTTTTGTTTTTAATAAATTTGCAAAAAATAAAAAAAATACCTCTTTTCATGTTGTCATTATGGGGTGTTGTGAGTAGAATTTTGAGGGAAAAATTAATTTACTCCATTTTGAAATAAGGCTGTAACATAACAAAATGTGGAAAAAGTGAAGCACTGTGAATACATTCAGGACACTTTAATACAGTAGTTGTGGAAAATGAGAAGTTCTGCAGATCTCAATTCATCATGGAACTCTCCAAAATAATTTTACTTTATTTTCATAACCACCCTCACTGTAGAAAAACTAAAATGTTTAAATGCCATGAGAAGCTATTCCTGTGTTGTCTGTATTATAACGAAATAATGGTAAAAATTCCAAGCAATCAAGGCAATATTTAAAGGTAAAAATGTAAATTTTCAGTAATTATACATGTGAGGTCAATTGAGTACTCATTAGACATGTTGTGGCTGTGTTTGTTTATTCTGTCATGCAACAGATCATTAAAAAAGATTTAGTGACACTATCAGTGCAGTAAATTCCTGATGGACTTCCAAGCAGCTGTTTGTAGGCAGTGATCAATAATTGTTTTATGGTTTTTCCTTTATATCATAACATGCAAAATTTATTATTTATTCATTTATTTTTGTCCTTTTCTCATTCATTAACAGGATTCCGTGTCAGCTGATGTTAGTTGGCATATCAGCTGATGTCTGGCGAGTCTGTCGTTTTGGGCATCCACTGTATTGTTGTCAGCGCAGCAAGCAGTAAATGTTGAAAACAATAATCCATCTTCTTGCAGGTTTTTTCCCTTCTTCTGTACAGTCTGACCTGTAGTGGTGCCCAGCTCAAGCGGTCACAGAGAGGTTGTGGTATTTTCTCATCAATCTTTCAATGAAAATAATGGAATATCCACTTTTCATCTCAGATAAGTTCATCTAGTGCCAGATGGTACAAGATCCATTCTGCCTTGTACACATTCAATTGGTACTGGCACATCAAATTGACATCATTTTCATACAACTTCTACTGGTAAATCAAACCACTGTGTGAATACATAAAATAATTAATGAATCAAAAAAATAATAATTTCCCATGCAAAACAAAAGCTTTGGCATTATTTTCTTTGAAGTTATTACTTTTTTATCTTTGTACTATTGGGTACTGTAGACTCATTTGAGGGTGGGTGCTAAAGGGGTGAAATGAAAGAGCATCATTCTACTTCCAGGGACTGCCCTCGTCTGTCCCCATCAGAAACATGGCACTTTCTCTGAGTTTTTAGGCAAATTACACTGCAAATAAAGTGAAAATGCAAAGAAAAAAAATGATGATGCTGTGGAAAGCAGACATGCGTTGCAGTTTGTTTATGACCTGGAGCTCAAACATGTCAAGGCGGTTGTGCAGGAGAGAGGCCACAGCTACTTTGTGAAGGTGTGTAAGGTACAAATTACCGGCACAACTTGTCCCATTTGCCTTGTCTTCTCCACTGGGAACTGAGAAAACAGCACTTTTCACAACTTCTTCTGTGATTGCAGCCAAAAACAAAACAGTCCACCATTTTTCTGTTAGAAGTGAAGCTATGTTTGTGCAGGCTGTCCCTGGAAGTTGTCAAATCCCATGATATTACGCAGGGGTTCAAACGAGACTGCGGTTCCCTATTGACATGAAATTTCACCAGAAGTCGTAACTACCCAAGTAATCAAGACATACAAAGAAATCAAACCATAGATGTCCATAAATAAAGCTATGTGTAAGAATAAGAAATACCACAGGAAAAAGTAAGGAAGTCCTCAATGGACTGAACAGTCCATTGAGGACTGTTGAGGCCACAGTCTGGCACCATAAACCGGTCACGACCAGGTGCTCCTAGCAAGATTTCTGACAGAGGTGTGAAAAGACTTATCAGAAGCGTTGTCCAAGAGGCAAGGGCCACTTATGGAGAGCATCAGAAAGACCTGGAATTAGCAGGTCCTGTTGTGTGTGGGCCGCCGGAAGAGGAGGTACTGCTGGCCCACCACCAGTGGGCGCCCTGCCTGAAGTGCGGGCTTCAGGCACGAGAGGGCGCTGCCGCCATGGACACAGCTGGGGGTGACAGCTGTCGCTCATTACCTCTTGACAGCTGTCACCCATCTACTCAACATCATCTCACTCCATAAAGACCAGACGTCATCTCCACCTCGTTGCCGAGATATCATACTTCATCGGAGGTAATATCCTCAGCCGTTTGTGTTTTTTGCAATATATCTGTATATTGTGAGTGTTTGCAGGAGTACCGGTTCCTTTTTCTGTGGAGGCTGAGTGAGTGCAGGACGGCACTCTCTTCCCCTGAGGAATCACTGCGGTACTCTGCACCATATTGAGTGAGAGGTGGAGGTGGCATTCCCACCGTTGTTGTTACTGGGTGTACACACACCCACACTTGACTGTCTTTGTTCTTCGCCAGCAGTACCAGATCCGACAGTCGGGGACGGTGATCACCTTGGAATTCGGGACTTGGTGGCTCCAGTATTCACCAGGTTCTGGGGCGGCGGAAATCGTGTGGTTCCGGCTCTTCTCAGGACAGACGTCTTCTATCCTCGAGCCTGCCCACACGTCACCTTTGTGGATTGACTGTAATGATATTCTGAGATTGTCTGTATATTCGTTGTGCACATTCACAACATTAAATTGTTACCTTTTGGCTCATCTATTGACCGTTCATTTGCGCCCCCTGTTGTGGGTCCATGTCACTACACTTTCCCAACAGGATATCTCGGCCAGCGTCATGGACTCCGAGGGGCGTCACCCGGCTGTTGAACGACCAATGGGAGAGCAGGGAGCGCAGGCGTCTGCAGGAGACGTGATTGGTGAGCTGCAGCACATTCTCACCGCCTTTACGGCTCGGTTGGATCGAATGACCGAGCAAGACATCCTCCTGAACCGCAGGGTGGACGCTCTCTCCGCGCAGATGGCGGCGAGCGCTCAGGGCGCTGCTGCAGCTCGTCCTCCTGTCGACCCTGTGCAGGATATAAACGTTCCAGTGGTGGTTCAACAGCCCCTCCCACCATCCCCTGAAGCATACATAAGCCCTCCTGAGCCGTACGGAGGTTGTGTGGAGACGTGCATGGACTTTCTTATGCAGTGTTTGCTCGTCTTCGTACAACGTCCTGTCATGTACGCGTCAGATGCTAGTAAAATAGCTTATGTGATTGCTCTGCTTCGGGGTAAAGCACGCGCCTGGGCTACGGCGCTCTGGGAACAGAACTCACGGTTGTTATCAGCATACACTGGGTTTGTGGGGGAGTTCAGAACAGTGTTTGATCACCCTAACAGAGGAGAGACCGCTTCAACTGTGCTGCTGTCAATGAGACAGGGACGCGAGAGTGCAGCCGCTTATGCAGTCAACTTCCGCATTGCGGCTGCGAGGTCCGGCTGGAATAACGTTGCGCTCCACGCCGCCTTCATAAACGGACTGTCGTGGGTTCTGAAGGAGCAGCTGGTAGCTAAGGAGGAACCGCGGGATTTAGATGGGCTTATCGATCTCGTTATACGGTTAGACAATCGGTTGGAGGAACGCCATCGGGAGCGAGGCGAAGGACGTGACCGGATACGCGCCGCCCCTCTCCCTTCCGGGTTCGAAAAGCTGCCGCCCTCCCCACCCTCCACAGCCGCAGCGCTCTGTGGGGCAACAGCTCCCCCTGCTGACGTTGTTAGGGAAACGCACAGGGCCAAAATGAGGAGGCTGATCCGTGGAGAGTGTTTTCTCTGCAGCTCTAAGGAGCACACACAGAGAAACTGCCCCAAACGGCCAAAACGACAACACTCGCCCTTAGAGACTGGGCTAAGGGGGGGTCAAAATATTCAAGTGAGACACACACAGATTGCCACACGACTCCCAGTCACAATCCCGAGCGGGGATTTAACCCTTCAAGCCCCAGCACTGGTGGACACGGGGTCAGAAGGGAATCTGCTAGACAGCAGATGGGCAAGGGAGGTAGGGCTCCCTCTGGTGGTGCTTCCTTCGCCATTGCAGGTTCGGGCACTAGATGGCACCCTCCTCCCTTTAATCACACACAAGACACAACCAGTAACTCTGGTGGTGTCTGGAAACCATCGGGAGGAGATTGGGTTTTTTATAACTCCCTCTACCTCCCGCATGATTTTGGGCTTCCCATGGATGTTGAAGCACAATCCCCGGATTGATTGGCCGTCTGGGGTGGTGGTTCAGTGGAGCGAAACCTGCCATCGGGTGTGTTTAGGATCCTCGGTTCCTCCCGGTTTACAGGCTAAGGAGGAGGTCAAAGTCCCTCCCAATCTGACGGCAGTGCCGGTTGAGTACCACGATCTTGCTGATGTCTTCAGCAAGGATCTGGCACTCACCCTTCCCCCGCACCGTCCGTACGATTGTGCCATTGATTTGGTTCCAGGCGCTGAGTTCCCGTCCAGCAGGCTGTACAACCTCTCACGACCTGAGCGCGAATCAATGGAGACCTACATCCGGGACTCATTAGCCGCCGAGCTGATCCGGAACTCCACCTCCCCGATGGGGGCAGGTTTCTTTTTTGTGGGCAAGAAAGATGGCGGACTCCGTCCATGCATTGATTACAGGGGGCTGAATGAGATTACGGTTCGCAATCGATACCCGTTGCCATTGTTGGATTCCGTGTTCACCCCCCTGCATGGAGCCAAAATCTTTACTAAGCTGGATCTTAGAAATGCGTATCACCTGGTTCGGATCCGGAAGGGAGACGAATGGAAGACGGCATTTAACACCCCGTTAGGTCACTTTGAGTACCTGGTCATGCTGGTCGGCCTCACCAACGCCCCCGCGACGTTCCAGGCCTTGGTTAACGACGTCTTGCAGGACTTCCTGCACCGATTCGTCTTCGTATATCTGGACGATATTCTCATCTTTTCTCTGGATCCTGAGACCCATGTCCAGCATGTACATCAGGTCCTGCAGCGGTTATTAGAGAACCGACTGTTTGTGAAGGGCGAGAAGTGCGAGTTTCACCGCACGTCTTTGTCCTTCCTGGGGTTTATCATCTCCTCTAACTCCGTCGCCCCTGATCCGGCCAAGGTTGCGGCGGTGAGAGATTGGCCCCAACCAACAAGCCGTAGGAAGCTGCAACAGTTCCTCGGCTTTGCTAATTTCTATAGGAGGTTCATTAAGGGCTACAGTCAGGTAGTTAGCCCCCTGACAGCCCTGACCTCTCCAAAAGTCCCCTTCACCTGGTCGGATCGGTGCGAAGCCGCGTTCAAGGAGTTGAAACGACGGTTCTCTACTGCGCCAGTTTTGGTGCAGCCCGACCCTAGCCGCCAGTTCGTGGTTGAAGTGGACGCCTCTGACTCAGGGATAGGAGCCGTGCTATCCCAGAGCGGAGAGACCGATAAGGTTCTTCACCCGTGTGCCTACTTTTCACGCAGGTTGACCCCGGCTGAACGGAACTATGACGTCGGCAATCGAGAACTCCTTGCGGTGAAAGAGGCTCTTGAGGAGTGGAGACACCTGCTGGAGGGAGCGTCTGTGCCATTCACGGTTTTCACTGACCATCGGAACCTGGAGTATATCAGGACCGCCAAGCGGCTGAACCCCAGGCAAGCCCGCTGGTCACTGTTCTTCGGACGTTTTGACTTCTGGATCACCTATCGCCCCGGGACCAAGAACCAGAGATCGGATGCCTTGTCCCGGGTACACGAAGACGAAGTCAAAACGGTGCTGTCGGATCCACCGGTGCCCATCATTCCGGAGTCCACTATTGTGGCCACCCTCACCTGGGACGTGGAGAAGACCGTCCGGGAGGCCCTGGCACGGAGCCCGGACTCCGGAACCGGTCCGAAAAACCGTCTGTACGTCCCACCAGAGGCCAGAGCTGCAGTCTTGGACTTCTGTCACGGTTCCAAGCTCTCCTGTCATCCAGGGGTGCGAAGGACCGTGGCAGTTGTCCGGCAGCGCTTCTGGTGGGCGTCTATGGAGGCCGACGTCCGGGAATATATCCAGGCCTGCACCACCTGTGCAAGGGGCAAGGCAGTACATAAGAAGGCCCAAGGACTCCTCCAGCCGCTGCCGGTGCCTCATCGCCCCTGGTCCCACATCGGCCTGGATTTTGTCACAGGCCTCCCGCCGTCCCAGGGCAACACCACCATCTTCACGATAGTGGACCGTTTCTCCAAGGCGGCCCACTTTGTGGCCCTCCCGAAGCTCCCAACAGCCCAGGAGACAGCAGACCTCCTGGTCCACCACGTTGTCCGTCTGCATGGGACACCCTCCGACATCGTCTCAGATCGTGGGCCACCGTGAGCCTCTCATCCGGGTACCATCCACAGACGAACGGACAGGCAGAGCGGGCCAACCAGGAACTGGAACAGACCCTCCGCTGCGTCACATCCGCGCACCCGACGGCCTGGAGTAACCATCTGGCCTGGATCGAGTATGCGCATAACAGCCAGGTGTCTTCTGCCACCGGCCTCTCCCCATTTGAGGTGTGTTTGGGGTATCAGCCCCCGTTGTTTCCCGTGGTGGAGGGAGAGGTCGGTGTGCCCTCGGTCCAGGCCCACCTGCTGAAGTGCCGTCGGGTGTGGTGCTCCGCCCGTTCTGCCTTGTTGAAGGCCCGGACGAGGGCGAAGACCCATGCAGACCGCCGGCAATCCCCGGCCCCTGCTTACCAGCCCGGGCAGGAGGTGTGGCTTTCCACGAAGGACATCCCCCTCCAGGTGGACTCCCCGAAACTTCAGGACAGGTACATTGGCCCCTTCAAGATCCTCAAAGTCCTCAGTCCTGCCGCAGTGAAGCTCCAACTCCCGGCTTCACTGCGGATCCATCCGGTTTTCCATGTGTCACGTATCAAACCTCACCACACCTCACCCCTCTGTGCTCCCGGACCGGCGCCGCCTCCTGCTCGGATCATCGACGGGGAGCCGGCTTGGACGGTGCGCCGGCTCCTGGACGTCCGTCAGATGGGCCGGGGGTTCTAGTACTTGGTGGACTGGGAGGGGTATGGACCCGAAGAACGCTCCTGGGTGAAGAGGAGCTTCATCCTGGATCCGGCCCTCCTGGCCGACTTCTACCGTCGACACCCCAACAAGCCGGCGCCCGTTGAGGGGGGGGTCCTGTTGTGTGTGGGCCGCCGGAAGAGGAGGTACTGCTGGCCCACCACCAGTGGGCGCTCTGCCTGAAGTGCGGGCTTCAGGCATGAGAGGGCGCTGCCGCCATGGACACAGCCGGGGGTGACAGCTGTCGCTCATTACCTCTTGACAGCTGTCACCCATCTACTCAACATCATCTCACTCCATAAAGACCAGACGTCATCTCCACCTCGTTGCCGAGATATCATACTTCATTGGAGGTAATATCCTCAGCCGTTTGTGTTTTTTGCAATATATCTGTATATTGTGAGTGTTTGCAGGAGTACCGGTTCCTTTTTCTGTGGAGGCTGAGTGAGTGCAGGACAGCACTCTTTTCCCCTGAGGAATCACTGCGGTACTCTGCACCATATTGAGTGAGAGGTGGAGGTGGCATTCCCACCGTTGTTGTTACTGGGTGTACACACACCCACACTTGACTGTCTTTGTTCTTCGCCAGCAGTACTAGATCCGACAGTCGGGGACGGTGATCACCTGGGAATTCGGGACTTGGCGGCTCCAGTATTCACCAGGTTCTGGGGCAGCGGAAATCGTGTGGTTCCGGCTCTTCTCAGGACAGACGTCTTCTATCCTCGAGCCTGCCCACACGTCACCTTTGTGGATTGACTGTAATGATATTCTGAGATTGTCTGTATATACGTTGTGCACATTCACAACATTAAATTGTTACCTTTTGGCTCATCTATTGACCGTTCATTTGCGCCCCCTGTTGTGGGTCTGTGTCACTACACTTTCCCAACAGGTACAATTATTTTAAAGAAAACAATAAGTAACGCACTCAACCACCATGGCCTGTATAAACGCCATCACCACACAAAACTCTATTGCTGAAGAAAAAGCATGTTGAAGCTTGTTTAAAGTTTGCAGCACAACATTTAGACATGCCTGTAAAATACTGGGAGAATATAGTCTGGTCAGATGAGATCAAAATTGAACTCTTTGGAAGCCATAACACAAACCATAAATGGCACTGCACATCACCCCAAAAACAACACACTCTCCATAAGAAATAAAGCATAACAACAGGAAGGGTGGATAAGTCAGGAGCCTTTTGTACAGTAGCACATACAATATGAGAAAATGCAGCACAGAAGAAGCCAGCAAGAAGTTGTTAACTGTTCCTAGCATAGAATATGTTCCTAGCATAACTTTGTCTTTCTGAACTGGTATGCTGGATATGCTGAATATGTTTTTACCCCACAATGTTAAATATTCCTGTGATCAGTCTCATGAGAGCCTTGCTCCTACCTTTTAAGATGCAGGATTAACATAGAGATTAACCAGTTTATAATGTTTAAATTGAGCCATTGACTGGTCTATAGCACTGTTCGATCAAATCTAGCTGTATCGATTACTTTAAAATGAATTTAGATTTCCATCTGTTAATTATTACACCCCCACTTTTTAGCCATCACAATCTGAATCCTTTAACAGTTTTGTGCAAGTGTTGAAATGGTTATGTAATTTTTGTCATTTGTCTGTGTGATTGTCAGCAGGATATCTCAAAATGACAAAAACAGATTTCAGTGAAGTTTGGTTTGGGCACAAGTCTTGGGTCAAGGAAGGATGGATTACATTTTATGTTTTACTTTTGACCACAGTGTATAAAATATTTGATTTCTTTTCCTGATTCAGCCTTTGATCTTTGACCCTGCCTCCTAAGATCCTGATCCAATGCCAGAATGTGCCATGGATTATTGATATTTGTTTATGATTTCTCTTATTCTCGTCCTACCTTTGACCTTTGGTCCTGATTCAGATAGTCCAGATTAAAGCATTAAAGCAATCAACCATCAGAATCTAAATGGAGCAACCAGCATAAGCATTCAGCAAGCAGAACAATAATCAGGTAACAAAGGCCTTGGAATCAGAAAATGCATCTCACGTGCAAAATAAGGGGGAAAAGCAAAATATCAGAGACAAACTAATCAGGACCGGTGGACCTTGGTGGAGGTATGCACTCTTTGAGTGTCTTTCCAAATTAAAGATGAATGCCTGCTTCAGGGTTCCAATCAGGCATTTAATCCACACAGCAAGACACTTAAATTAATAGAATCAGTGGGTCCTGACACAGGCAGTTCCTTGTCGCAGAGGGAGAACTTTCAGTTTGTCAGTTTGGAGCACAACCCCAGGCATCCTGTGAGATGACCTCACCTGATTCAGCGAATTCCAGGGGCAAGAGAAAACGCTGGTCACGATTTTTCTCCTGAAGCTCCTGGAGCGTACCGCTGACACCGCAAAGACCACGATAGGTGTGAAGTGGATTTAGATGAAATGTGTTTGCATGTCTGACAAAAAGAGCAGCAGGAAATAGAAGCTTCACTGATTTCACCCACAACCAAGAAATTCTCAAAGATGCACATATATGTTTTGTTTTTTAAATTGCTGTCAGTCATTTGGCTCTGCAAAGTAGCTGCACACTACGGTGCTGTCCAGTGACAATTGGCTTGTAAAAGCTGTTGCCAAGGCATTAAGAAAACAAACAAAAAAATCTGGAACAGGATACCCTAAAGTTTGCAGGAAATGGAGCAAAATTCCATAATGAAGCCAAGTACTGTTTTTGGAACAAGGACCATATATCCCTGTGGTGATGAAATATTCCCAAACCATTACAGCCAAAGGCACAAATGAAAGGCATCAGAGAGCCCTGAGTAGTCTACAAGCAAGATAGAAATATACAAGTCGGTAATGGTATTTTTTTACTATGCATGACTTCTGTCTGATGCATTTTGAAGTCATTCACACCAAATCAATCACAAATATTCTGCTGACCATTATATAAGATAAGATCAACTTTATTTATCCCAAAGGAAATTATTTCACCAGAGTACACAAACAGCAAACAGTGAACAATTAATACAACAAATTTACTCTGAATAACTCTGAATTGCACTGTTTGTTATGTATTCATCCTGCAGAAGGGGGAGGAATTATACAGTCTGCTTGCCACAGGTAAGAAAGACTTCCTGTGGTGTTCTGTGGTGCACCTTGGTGGTCTCAGTCTATGGTTGAAGGTGCTCTAACAGGACATCAGTGTGTTATGCACTGGGTGGGAGGTGTTATCCAGGATGCTGAGCAGCTTCCTCAGCATCCTCCTCTCTGACACCTCCACCACGGACTCCAGCTCAACCCCCAGGAGAGAGCCTGCTTTCCTGATGAGCTTGTTGAGTCTGTTTGTGTCAGCTGCCTTCAGCCTGCTGCCCCAGCACACTACAGCGTAGAAGACTATGCTAGAGACTACCGAGTGATAAAACATCTGGAACATATTTCTGCAAACACTGAACGATTTGAGCCTCCTGAGGAAGTACAGTTGGCTCTGACCCTTCTTATACACAGCCTGTGTGTTTACAGCCCAGTCCAGTTTGTTGTTTATGTGAACACCCAGGTACTTGTAGTAGTCCACAATGTCCACCTCAGTTCCACTGATGGAAACTAGGTTCGGCGGGTCTTCCATCTTCTGAAGTCCACCACCAGCTCCTTTGTCTTAGATATGTTGAGCTGCAGTTGTCCAAAAACTTCTGTAGGTGGCAGGACTTTGACCAGAATATGGTTTCGGTCATCCTTCGAGGCTTCTTGAATGACGATATATATATATATATATATATATATATATATATATATATATATATATATATATATATATATATATATAAATCTTTTTTCAGATTATGTTTTCCTTGACTTCTAGCCAAACTACTCCAAAACCAAACCATCTTGCGATATCTATCCAAGTAATACTCCCACCATGTTTTGGTCCATCTTGGCTTTTTGGTTATGGAGGTATACCAAAAAAAGTGTGTTATGTGTGCATATGCGGGGGGTTATGACTTCCTGGGCTCAGCCAATCAGAAGTGCATCTGTGTGTGGTAAAAGTGTTAAACGTGTGAGACATTGATTTATCTCAGCAGTGACATTCATGTCTCTGGGTCCTCGGTCATTGAGATTGAGAGACACCAGGGAAGAAATTATGGAGTCCTGAGGACGCTGGACAGATTTATTTGTTGATGCTGATATATTTGCAAGAGAATGAAGGTCCAAGTCTTTGGGATCACGGTGAGTCCTGTCTTATTGTATGGTTTTGAGGCTTGTACAGTAACCAGTGACCTGGTCTTTCCAAAGGCTCCTTGGGTATCACTTGAATGACTTTGGAACAAATGAGTGGTTACTTTGGGAGACTCAGATGAGAAGCATCACTCTGCATTGTGAGGGAGAGTCAATTGTGACATTTTAGCCATCTGTTGTGTTTCTCTGTGCATGATTCAGCTCTCAGGTGCCTTAGTGTTGAGAGAAGGCCAAGGGGATGTCCAAGTTTCACCTGGCTGCAACAGATAGAAGGGATTGGTCGGGTAGTTTGCTTGAGTGATTGCCATCCATTGTCCCAAAGCAGTTCCATGGTGCTGTGTAAATGACACCAGTCTAAGGCTATCATGCTTGACTTGTAACATTTATGCCTTGTATTTGGCTTTCAGTACATGAGCTTATGTCATCAGCTGGGGTATTCTGGATAAATCTGTTGCAGCTCAGCCCAATCAGCTATTCCACAGTGTCGACAAGTTGTAAGAATACCACCTAATAAAACATTTCTCAGCTTTATGCAGTTAAAAAAACTCCCTCATAAAACAGTTTTTTAACGGTCATAAAAAAAGGACTGAGATGGATTAGTTGAAATACATCAGAAAACAAGCGCTGAACTTGTCATACATAAATGGCAACTGATGAAACTTAGAGGTATCACTCATTAATTTCAGCTCTGCCTGGAAGTCTGCCAGTGGGACATTGTGTGTGTGTGTGGGCAAAACCAAAACTAAACAAATTCCTTTCTGTTACCATTTGATGAATATATTTTGATTCATATGACTGTTTGGAAAATTGTGGATTTGAGTTATGTATACAGACAGTTATCCATCCATCCATTTTCTTCCACTTTATCCAGAGTCGAGTCATGGGGGCAGCAGCTCAAGCAAAGCCGCCCAGACCTCCCGATCCACACACACCTCCCCCAGCTTCTCCGGGGGAACCCCGAGGTGTTCCCAAGCCAGCTGCGAGATGTAGTTCCTCCAGTGTGTCCTGGGTCTTCCCCGGGGCCTCCTCCTGATGAGACATGCCTGGAACACCTCTCCAGCGAGGCGTCCAGGGGGCATTTGAAAAGATGCCCGAGCCACCTCAGCTGGCTCCTTTTGACGTGGAGGAGCAGCGGCTCAACTCCGAGCTCCTCCCGAGTGACGAGCTCCTCACCCTATCTCTAAGGGAGCGCACAGCCACCCTGCTGAGGAAACTCATCTCGGCTGCTTGTACTCACAGTCTTTTTCTTTCAGTCATGAGCCAAATCCCCCCTGCTCAGCTCTCTCTTCACCACGATGGTCTGATACAGCGACCGCATCACTGTAGATGCTGCACCAATTTGTCTGCTGATCTCACACTCCATCCGTCCCTCGCTCATGAAGAAGACCCCGAGATAACTTAAACTCCTCCACTTGAGGCAAGGACACTCCACTGACCTGAAGAGGGCAAAGCCGCTCACACTCGGCTGCAAACCGCCCCAGTGCATGCTGAAGGTCCTGATTTGACAAAGCCAACAGAACCACATTGTCCGCAAACAGCAGAGATGAGATTCTGTGGTTCCCAAACCGGACCCATCTACACCCTGGCTGCGCCTAGAAATTCTGTCCATAAAGGTAATAAACAGAACCGGTGACAAAGGGCAGCCATGGCGGAGGCCGACGTGCACTGGAAACAGGTTTGACGTACTACTGTCAATGCGAACCAAGCTCCTGCTGTGGTCGTACAGGGACCGGATAGCCCTTAGCAAAGGACCCCAGACCCCGTACTCCTGGCACACCCCCCACAGAGTGCCCCGAGGGACATGGTCGAACACCTTCTCCAGATCCACAAAGCAATGTGGACTGGTTGGGAGAACTCCCATGAACCCTCGAGCACCCGATGGAGGGTGTAGAGCTGGTCCATTGTGCCGCGACCAGGACAAAAACCACACTGCTCCTCCTGAATCCGAGGTTCAGATAGTTATCTAGATCTACATCTATATATGTCATAGCAGAAGTTCAGCTACAAATTGTTTACTCTGGTTAAATTCACTATTTATGAAAACTGGCAATGTTTTTTCTCCTAAACCCACGTTTTAGTGTTAAATGAACACTATCACTTCTGTTGACTCAAGTATTTCAATTTTTCTACAAATTACACATTTCATCTCATTCACCAAATTATTGAGTTTGCTGTAACATGTTTTGACTTATTATGATGTACTCTGTGTTGACTGCAGAAAGTCAGGCTCAAAGTACTACAAAAAACGTCAGAAAAGTGTGGTAACAAATTGAATAGTTTCATAATTGCTTGCATTTTTATGTGCTTATGCATTTTTATGTGCTTATGCCATTCAAAAAGGGGTACGCAAGGTTCCCCAACAATACTTGAGAAGATACAAGTGATTTAAAAATTTTAAGTATGTTAATTTGAAATTCAGTGCTGCTTCTTTTCCATTTGTGGGAAACAAACTGCATGTTAGTTAAACTCCCAGTAGAAAGCCATTTGTGTGTAAACGCTATCAAGTAAAGTCAAGTCCTGGATGGAAACCACTCAGGCAGACATTTCTAATCCCCCATTTACACCGGACTGAGACCCATATAAGACCTACCAGAACATGACATGTTGTCAACTCTCACAAGTCTTGGCTGGTCTCCAGTTTGATCTGTTATTTGTATTTCCACCAAGCGTGCATTGCAACTAAAGTGTACGAGTGAAATATATGTTAATATCCACAATCAGTGATGCAACCCATCAATTTCCATTTACTCACTACGTGGAGGACTGGGACAATCCGCTCATTCACTGGCAGTTGCCAGAGGGCCGCCATCTTGGTTAGCGTCTGACAGCCAGGCATAAATAGAAATCACTTGAGAGAAAAAACATTTCCATTCTATGAATTTACTCTTACAGAATATCTCAGGATGGAAAACCTGATGTGAAGAAAAAACCCAGAAGCTAATTAAAAAGGGATAAATTGAGATTTATGAACGTGACACTTGTAATTGAATCGCTAAATGAACGGTGCAATATTTCTCACAGCAAAAGCATTCAGGCAGTAAAACTGAAGTTACTACTTTACAGAATACAGATCGACACAAAAAAATCATTTTCTAACCTTTATTCAGAAATTTTTGTCATTTCCCCACATCATTAATATTACATATAATACACACTTAAGAAAGCTCACGCCACAATCCTTTGTCAGCTTGTTGCTGCACCCAAACGCTGCACAGAAACATCATTTTCAGCTCACTTTATCCCAAGTTTAAGTCTGCGCATCATCAACTTCTATTCAATCTAATGCCCGATGACGCGTAATAACGCTAAGCAAGATGACGACTGCCTGGCAACAGCTCACGGACTGCATTCGCCATCTAGTGGATTAAATAGAAATTGATGATGCAACCCCATGCAGACTCAACTGAGTGTCTATTATGATCAGTTGGATCAGGTTTGGATGGGGTTGTGACCCGTGAGAGTTAACAAGACCGATTATGAGACCAATGTATCTTTTAACCGGTCGCACAACTGCTGCGAGTGTTTTAAACATTTCAATACACTTGCACACCTGTTTGAGACTGATTGATCTTTGTTCCAACCATGGAGACCCCACTGTGACCAGCCTGCAACCCCGGTGAGAGCCAATGAGAGTAACGGCGAGCCAAGGTCATTTTTTGATCGCACATTGGTCGTGGACCCAGTGCAAACCAGCTGAACAATAACTATCTATCTGCAACAGCCAGGTGAAATGTGAGCATTCCCTTGGCCTTCTCCAGCTACTAGGGTCTTCAACAATCAGCGACTTGGGCACTTGATCATGCATAGAGAAACAGACCACTTGCCCAAAATGTCAAAGCTGACACTTCAAGTAATGAAAGTGAAACTCTTCATCTTAGTCTCTCTAAATAGCACTCACTTGATACAAAGTTATTCCAGCAGTACCACAGGATTCTCTGACAAAATCTAGTACCAAAGACATCCACCTTAACCCTAACCCTAACCCTTTTCACCTTAGGTCACTGGTTAGCTTCCAAGTCTCAATGAACCCAAAGTTTTGGACCTTCATTCTTCTGCAAAGATATGGGCATTGCCAAACGCATCCTTCCAGCAATCTCATGACTCCATAAGCTCTTCTCATCAGGTGCCTCGTGATCTCAAAGGCCGAGGACTCAGAGACACGTTTGTAACTGCAAAGGTAAGTGAATGCCTCTACCATTTTAAGACTTTCCACACATACAGACACTTCTGATGACTGAGTCCACAATTTGTTAAAAGCCTGAATCTTGGTCTGGATCCAGGAGCAATCACAAACCCAGACACTCCAATTCCTCACTCAGCATCTAAAGCACTCCAACCAGAGCATGCATGGATTCCGCAAAGATCACAGCATCGTCCACAAAGTCAAGGTCAATAATCCTTTTTTTTTTTTGCCAATAAAGCACTTACAATAAGTCACTTATTTCCACAAACCTACCCACTACCCAGACAGGCACAGTGTAGGAGCAAGAACACATCCCTGATGAACACTAGTTGTCAATGGGAAAAACTCAGGACTAGTCCGTGCAACTGAATCAAACGCTTTACGAAAATCAACATAGGCTGCAAAGAAGCAATGCTGATATTCACACTTGAGTTCTATGAGTAATTGCAGGGCTAGAATGCAGTCAATGGATGTGCAGCCAGACTGTTCCAATAACTGAGAATCAAGTAGCTATTAATAATAATCTTTGCATGCACCTTCTCCAGCATAGAGAGCAGTGTGATACTGTGATAGTTGTTGCAATCCATGCTGTTGTGTGTGCATTATGTGTGTGTGTTTACGTGTTATTGTGTAGACTGGTACATTCATTGTCTCATTCCCTCTCTGTCTGTCAGGTGTGTGGGTGGCCCGCTGGTGCATGTCTGATCTGTTCATATCTCTGTTCTCTGTGTCAGAGCATCAATGCCCTTGAGTCCCTGCATGGTGCCACCCCTGTGATCCTGTTTTATTTTTGCCCTGTGTCCAGTTATATTTCACATGATTATTGTACTTGTTCTCTTCTAGTTTAGTCGTAGCCTTTTATTTTCTGGCTGGTCTGTTCATCTTAACATTTATTGGTCTTTGGTCATTTATTTCTGTTAGCATTTTATGTTGTTCACTGTTGGTTTTTCTGTTTTCTTTCATCCATGTCTTATGGCACTAGTCTTTGTATTTTGTCTTTTCTGTTTTTCTTTCGTTAGCAAAAAAAAAAAAGATAATCCTGATAGTCAGTCTTTTTGAACTCAGTCAAGCTGTTGGAATCTTTACATCACGCCAACTTAAACGAGGACTTCCTCTCAAAAACACTAGTTGCCTTACCTGTGACGGTGCGTCAGTGATGCTTGGATGCAAGAGCGGGGTGGCAGTCCAACTCCAAAGTCTCTTCCCAAACCTTGTGGTGTGGCACTGTGCCGCGCATCGGCTGGAACTTGCAGTAGGTGACGTGGTGAAAGAAATGGCAGCTGTCAATTATTTCAAAATGTTCATGGATAAGCTGTACTTATTGTACAGCACATCAAACAAAAATAGAGCGGAGCTCAAAGAATGTGCAGACGCACTGGACGTTCAGCTGTGTAAAACTGGCCGGGTGTTGGACACAAGATGGGTGGCATCTAGTCTCAGAGCTGTCGAAGCGGTGTGGAAAAGTTATCCTGCCCTCCACAGGCATTTTACGCAGGCAGCACAGGATCCTATCCGTGACAGCACAACAAGAGAAAGTTACAACGGGCTGGCAAAGCACCTGTCGTCTCATGCATTTGTAACCAACTTAGGCCTTATGTACGATGCATTACAAGAGCTGTCAGAGCTATCCCTTGAGCTCCAAAAACAAGAGGTGAACATCATGATGTCACACAAAGCCATTTCCAGACAGATCCGGGTGTTCGAGGCCATGTCTGAGCGGCCCAGTCGACACAGCCTACAGAGCCAGAGTGGGGTCAAGGAGGACTCCTTCTTTGGAGTACCTCTGCATGCAGGACGAGTGACTGACAAAACGTTGGACAGCAGGGCATTTTTTGGAAGCCTGGCAAGAAATTTGGAGAAACGCTTGTTATCACATGGAAAAGACCAATCCGGATATAACAAGCTAATCAATGATGTAAAGGTAGTTTATCCACAATATTGGCCGCGGGAGGAAGACGAGCTGTTCGGGGAAAAAGAAGTGGAAGCGCTCTGCCACCAGTTTTGCATTAATGACCCACGACATGTCATCAGGGCATTCAGGGAATTCAGGGAAAGTAATGGAGAATTCATCCCAGATGAATTGAAGGGCCTCTTGGCCGCGATCAACACTGTCCCTATCTCAAGTGCAGAGTGTGAGCGGGGTTTTTCGCAGATGAACTTAATTTGCACCGAAAATAGAGCATCTCTTCTCCCATCTACCATCTCCTCATTACTCTTTCTTTGCCTTGCCGGCCCGCTGCTTACCCGCTTCAATCCCATTCCATACGTGAAGTCGTAGATTATCCAAGGACACAGAACTGCACGGAACCAGAGGAGTAGAGAGAGATGCAGGGAAAGAGAGGCCACTGGGTCTATGGATGCTATATGGACTGTTTTGAACAACTGAGATATGTGTAAGTAAGATGAACTTTATTATTCTCTGCTGTGCTGGTATTTTGCTGAGCCTATGTGTTTTCGTTGTTAAATTTGAATTTGAATCATCTTGAAGATGAAATAAAAATTTCTAAGTCAATGTATGTGTTGAAAAAATATGAAATTTCAGAGTAGTGTTTTTTTAAACTGCTCTGTGCTATGCGTTATGAGTATTGTGTCTTTAAAAAGCCATATGGCTGTTAAAGTTTGATGGAACTGTTATATTTTCTTGAGTATGATGGGGGCAGATGTTACAAGTTATTACTTCTTTCTGCTCCTTTTCATTCATTTTAACTTGGTAATTTTATTTACTCTTGTGTTTTTATTTTATTTTATGAATGAAATAAAAATCCAAAATGAAATGAAATTTAACATGGCCAAGTCATGTTTGCAGTGTGTAAGTCTTTGAATGTTTGTTTTCATACCATGGAGATATCTATTTTTCAAGGACTTGGTGTATATTTGTGTTTACTATTTTATCCGGTTACTGTTGTGAAGGTGTAGGAACACGGACCCACAACAGGGGGCGTTAAATGAACAGGCAATGGATAAGCCAAACAGTAACAATTTAATGTTGTAGTGCACAACAAAATACAGACAATCACAGTTTAGGTACCACCGAATTACAGATTTGAGTGACGTGTGGGCAGGCTTGAGGATAGGAGACATCCGTCCTGAGCTGAGCCGGATCCCACACGGCCCTCACCGCCAATGGATCTGAAGAACACTGGAGCCGCCAAGTCCTGTGTCCCCAGGTGGTCACCGTCTCCAGCTGTCAGACCTGGTACTGCTGGCAGAGAACAGAAACAATGTTGATGAGTGTGAGTTCGCACACTCAGTATTCCCACAGTCTGTATTCTTTTGGGAGGGAGCACCTCCACCTCCAATCACACACTCGTGCAGCTCCTGTCTAACCACTTATCTGGTTGGAGTGTGAAGCGAAGCCGTCGCTGATCACACTTTACGCCAATCCCACAGATAAGGACACGCCACAGGAAAACGGCTGCAAAAACGTTGTGACTATACTCTCACTGCAGAGACATTACCTCTTCTGATGGCTGATTTCTCGGCGGGGAGGTGGAGTTGCAGTCCGGCCTTTATGGTGGTGGTGATGTGGATGAGTGACAGCTGGTGCTGATGACGAGTGATAGCTGTCACTCCCGGTTGCTATGACGCCCTCTCATGCTTGAAGCCCGCACTTCAAGCAGGGCGCCATCTGGTGGTGGTGGGCCAGCAGTACTTCCTCTTCAGCGGCCCACACAACAGGACTCCCCCCTCAACGGCCGGGTCCAGGATGAAGCTCCTCTTCACCCAGGAGCGTTCTTCGGGTCCGTACCCCTCCCAGTCCACCAAATACTGGAATCCCCGGCCCTTGCGACGAACGTCCAGGAGCCGGCGCACAGTCCAAGCCGGCTCCCCGTCGATGATCCGGGCAGGCGGCGACACCAGTCCAGGGGCACAGAGGGGAGATGTGTGGCAGGGTTTGAGTCTGGAGACGTGGAATACCGGATGTATCCACAGTGAAGCTGAAGCTGCCAGCTTCACTGCGGCTGGACTGAGGACCTTCACGATGGTGAAGGGTCCTATAAATCTATCCTTTAGTTTCTGGGATTCCGTTTGTAGAGGTATGTTTTTCGTAGATAGCCAAACCGCCTGCCCGGGCTGATACATAGGGGCCGGGGCACGCCGGCGGTCCGCATGGGCCTTAGTCCTCGTCCAGGCTTTGAGCAGGGCAGAGCGGGCGGTACCCCACACCCAATGGCACCTCCTCAGATCGGCCTGGACCGAGGGCACCCCGACCTCTCCCTCCACTAGCGGGAACAATGGGGGCTGGTACCCCAAACATACCTCGAAAGGGGAGAGGCCGGTGGCAGAAGATACTTGGCTATTATGAGCGTACTTGATCCAGGCCAGATGGTCACTCCAGGCCGATGGGTGCGCGGAGGTCATGCAACGGAGGGCCTGCTCCAAATCCTGATTCGTCCGCTCTGTCTGCCCGTTCGTCTGGGGGTGGCACCCGGACGAGAGGCTTATGGTGGCCCCCAATTCCCTGCAGAAACTCCTCCAGACCTAGGAGGAGAACTGAGGGCCACGATCCGAGACAATGTCCGATGGAATCCCATGGAGACGCACGACGTGGTGGACCAGGAGGTCTGCAGTCTCCTGGGCCGTCAGGAGCTTCGGGAGGGCCACGAAGTGGGCCGCCTTGGAGAACCAGTCCACTATCGTAAGGAGACAGTCTTGCCCTGGGACGGCGGAGGCCCGTGATGAAGTCCAGGCCGATGTGAGACCAGGGCGATGAGGCACGGGCAGAGGCTGGAGGAGGCCTTGGGTCTTATGATCTGCTTTGCCCCTGGTGCAGGTGGTGCAGGCCTGGACGTACTCCCGGACGTCGGTTTCCAAAGACGCCCACCAGAAGCGCTGCTGAACGACTGCCACGGTTCTTCGTACCCCTGGGTGGCAGGAGAATTTGGAACCGTGGCAGAAGTCAAGAACTGCAGCCCTGGCTTCTGGTGGGACGTAAATTTTGTTTTTCAGGCCAGTTCCCGGGTCCGGGTTCCGTGTCAGGGCCTCCCAGACGGTCTTCTCCACGTCCCAGGTGAGGGCGGCCACGACAGTGGACTCGGGAATGATGGTTTCCGTCGGGTCTGACAGCTCGGTCCTGACCTCGTCTTCGTGCACCCAGGACAGGGCATCAGACCATTGGTTCTTCGTCCCGGGGCGGTATGTGATCCGAAAGTCAAAAACACCCGAAGAAACAGTGACCAGCGGGCTTGCCTGGGGTTCAGACGCTTGGCGGTCCGAATGTACTCCAGGTTCCGATGGTCTGTGAAAACCGTGAATGGCATCGAAGCTCCCTCCAACAGGTGTCTCCACTCCTCCAGAGCCTGCTTCACCACAAGAAGTTCCCGGTTGCCGACGTCATAGTTCCTTTCTGCCGGGGTCAACCTGCGGGAAAAATAGGCACAAGGATAGAGAACCTTATTGGACTCCCCGCTCTGGGATAGCACGGCTCCTATCCCTGAGTCAGAGGCATCCACTTCAACAATAAATTGGCGAGTAGGATCGGGCTGCACCAGAACTGGTGCAGTCGAGAACCGACGTTTCAACTCCCTAAACGCGGCTTCGCACCGATCCGGACCAGGTGAGGGGACTTTAGTGGAGGTCAGGGCTGTCAGGGGGCTAACTACCTGACTATAGCCCTTGATGAACCTCCGGTAAAAAATTAGCAAAACGAGGAACGCTGCAATTTCCTACGGTTGTAGGTTGGGGCCAATCTCTCACCGCCGCCTACCTTGGCCGGATCAGGGGCGACGGAGGGAGGAGATGATAAACCCCAGGAAGGACAAATAAGTGTGGTGGAACTCGCACTTCTCGCCCTTCACAACTAGCCGGTTCTCAACAACCCGCTGCAGGACCTGACGTACATGAGTAACATGGGTCTCAGGATCGGGGAAAAGTGAGTATATATCCAGATATACGAAGACAAACGATGCAGGAAGTCCCGCAAGACGTCATTTACCAAAGCTTGGAACGTCGCGGGGGCGTTAGTGAGGCCGAACGGCATGACCAGGTACTCAAAGTGACCTAACGGGGTGTTAAACGCCATCTTCCATTCGTCTCCCTTCCGGATCCGAACCAGGTGGTACGCATTCCTAAGATCCAGTTTCGTGAATATTTGGGCTCCATGCAAGGGCATGAACACTGAATCTAACAGGGGCAGGGGGTATCGGTTGCGAACCGTGATCTCGTTCAGCCCCCTGTAATCAATGCATGGATGGAGTCCGCCGTCTTTCTTGCCCACAAAAAAGAAACCACCACCCATCGGGGAGGTGGAGTTCCGGATCAGCCCGGCAGCTAATGAGTCCCGGATGTAGGTCTCCATTGATTCGCGCTCCGGACGTGAGAGGTTGTACAGCCTGCTGGACAGGTACTCAACGCCCGGGATCAAATCAATTGCACAATTGTACGGACGGTGCGGGGGAAGAGTGAGCGCCAGATCTTTGCTGAAAACATCAGCAAGATCATGGTACTCACTTGGCACCGCCGTCAGATTGGGGGGAACTTTAACCTCCTCCTTAGCTGTCACACCAGGCGGAACCGAGGATCCAAGACACTCCCGGTGGCAGGTTTCGCTCCACTGAGCCACAACCCCAGACGGCCAATCAAAACCCCAGACGGCCAATCAATCCGGGGATTGTGTTTTATCATCCAAGGATAACCCAAAATCACCCGGGAGGTGGAAGGTGTTACATAGAACACGATCTCCTCCCTGTGATTACCAGACACCACCAATGTCACTGGTTGTGTCTGGTGTGTGATTAATGGAAGAAGGTTGCCATCTAGTGCCCGTACCTTCATAGGTGAAGGTAGAGCCACTAGAGGGAGCCCGACTTCCCTTGCCCATCTGCTGTCCAGCAGATTCCCTTCCGACCCCGTGTCTACCAGTGCTGGGGCGTGAAGGGTCAGATCCCCACTCAGGATCGTGACTGGGATGCGTGCAGATTTACGGGGCTTCCCCACGTGGGTATTATGACCCACCCTTAGCCCAGTCTCTAAGGATGAGTACTGCTGTTTTGACCGTTTGGGGCAGTTTTTCTGCCTGTGCTCGGTTGAGCTGCAGTGAAAACACTCCCCACGGACCAGCCTCCTTTGTCTCTGATCTGATTGCCTTTTGGCCCTGCTCGTTTCCATAGCAACGTCAGCAGGGGGAGCTGTCGTCACGTGGAGTACCCTGGCTGTGGAGCGTGGGGAAGACGGCTCCCTTTCGGACCCGGGAGGAAGAGGGACGGCTTGTGCCTGACCACGCCCTTCGTCTCGCTCCCATCGGTGTTCTGTTAATCGGTTGTCTAACCGTATAACTAGGTCGATAAGCCCGTCTAAATCCCGCGGCTCGTCCTTCGCCACCAGGTGCTCCTTAAGGACCAGAGACAGTCCGTTTACAAAGGCGGCGTGGAGTGCAACAGCATTCCAGCCGGCTCAAACTGCTGCGATGTGGAAGTCGACTGCATACTTTGCTGCGCTCCGACGCCCCTGTCTTGTCGACAGGGGTACGCTTGAAGCGGTCTCACCTCTATGAGGGTGGTCGAACACCTGTCTGAACTCCCTCACAAACCCAGTATATGTCGTTAGGAGCCGTGAATTCTGCTCCCAGAGCGCCGTAGCCCAGGCGCGTGCCTCTCCTCGAAGCAGATTTATTACGTAAGCCACCCGGCTAGCGTCTGACGCGTACATGACAGTACGCTGTGAAAAGACGAGCGAGCACTGCATTAAGAAGTCCGCGCACGTCTCGACATAGCCTCCGTACGACTCCGGAGGGCTTATGTATGCTTCAGGGGACGGTGGGGGAGTTCGTTGAACGACCAGCGGAATGTCTGTTTCAGGCCTCCGGTCAGCAGGGGGAGGTGCTGCAGCAGCGCCCTGAGCCTGCGCTTCCACCTTGGCGGTGAGAGCCTCCATCCTCCGATTGAGGATCACATTCTGCTCGGTGACTAAGTCCAGCCGAGCAGTGAAAGCGGTTAAGATTTGCTGCAGCTCACCTAACACGCCTCCTGCTGATGCCTGTGCACCTTGCTCTTCCATTGGCTGTTCAAGCGATGGTTGACGCCCCTCGGGATCCATGACGCTGGCTGAGAAATCCTGTTGTGAAGGTGTAGGAACACGGACCCACAACAGGGGGCGTTAAATGAACGGGCAATGGATAAGCCAAACAGTAACAATTTAATGTTGTAGTGCACAACAAAATACAGACAATCACAGTTTAGGTACCACTGAATTACAGATTTGAGTGACGTGTGGGCAGGCTTGAGGATAGAAGACATCCGTCCTGAGCCGAGCCGGATCCCACATGGCCCTCACCGCCAATGGATCTGAAGAACACCGGAGCCGCCAAGTCCTGTGTCCCCAGGTGGTCACCGTCTCCAGCTGTCAGACCTGGTACTGCTGGCAGAGAACAGAAACAGTGTTGATGAGTGTGAGTTCGCACACTCAGTAATCCCACAGTCTGTATTCTTTTGGGAGGGAGCACCTCCACCTCCAATCACACACTCGTGCAGCTCCTGTCTAACCACTTAACTGGTTGGAGTGTGAAGCGAAGCCGTCGCTGATCACACTTTATGCCAATCCCACAGATAAGGAAACAGCACAGGAAAACGGCTGCAAAAACGTTCTGACTATACTCTCACTGCAGAGACATTACCTCTTCTGATGGCTGATTTCTCGGCGGGGAGGTGGAGTTGCAGTCCGGCCTTTATGGTGGTGGTGATGTGGATGAGTGACAGCTGGTGCTGATGATGAGTGACAGCTGTCACTCCCGGTTGCTATGATGCCCTCTCATGCTTGAAGCCCGCACTTCAAGCAGGGCGCCATCTGGTGGTGGTGGGCCAGCAGTACCTCCTCTTCAGCGGCCCACACAACAGTTACATTCCAGTCATTCACTGGCTTTAGTTATATTGTCTTGCTTTGTTGACTAAATACAGCATTAAACATAGGAATTTGTACTCTATCCGGATTTGGTGTGACTAGTGTTATTAGGCCTACAATACATGCCCAGTTTATTTTCGGTGTGGCGCACAGCGTTGTTCGCAAGCACCCCCCCCCCCCTTCTTTTTTTTTTCCGCACCAGAGCCACTCATCCTCTGCGCTCCAGGACCTCCCACTTTACAAATTAAGCACCGGCCAGAACTATATATGCCTCCAACATGTGATGCTCTACACCAATACTGAAAAAGGGCAAACTATCAAACAGCAATAATGAGACATTGTCTGAAATGTATTATGTGTGCTCCCTCACCCATTGCTAATGGAAGGCACATTGAGGATGGTGAGTTATCAGTGACCTGGATGACTATAACAATCCTGCTCCTCAAATTGTGTTGCGGTTAGTCCACTGCAGTTGCTAGCGAAGCAAATGTAATACAGACAGATGTTCCAGTATGTCAGCATAACTGTCTTGCACTGATTTGTGTAGGTGCCAGCACTGTGTGAATGTTCAGAAGGAAACAGAATATATAATTACATGGGATGATGTTTCTGACAGTGATGGGGATGATTAGAGACATTTACATGTATGTGTGTGCATCAAAACTCACAATGTGTAATATATCAGGTGAAGAAGTGTTTTCCACAAATTTGCAAGATTTCATGGTCTAATTCACATTTCATTGTCATAATTCATCAAGACTTTGTCTAAATGTTATCATACATATGTCAATGATTTGATGTTGTTAAAGTGAATGTTGATCAATAAAACACAAAACGAGCACAATACAATTTTCATTTTTTTCCATTTATTCTTATATAGATTTATGACTTGTGACAAAAAAACTGCAGGATATATTGCAGAGAAGTTTTAACCCAAAGTCCAGAAGGGTATTGTCTATACAAAAATGCATTTAAAGTAAAAAAAAGTAGTGCCCAGACATGGGACGAAAATCATTCCAAGCCACTTTTTATTAGTTCACCTTATGGCCTATATGGGCTCTGCAATGACTGATGTTCCTGTCCGGATACACCCTGCGACTCGTGCTCTATGACTGCTGGGATAGCCACCCCCCCAACCCATAACACTTGTAGATTGCCATTTGTGGGTATAGAAAATGAATGAATATTTTCTCTGACTAGATAAGTAGTTCCATCAAATGGCAAAACAAGGTGGTGAGTCAAGCAATAAAAAAAAAAGCTGCTCCTGTTTACTGTGGATATTTTAGGGTCTTTTATTAAAGCAGACTCTGCAGATCCATGACATTTCTCTTCTACAGATACTGGGAGATCATTACAGCCAGGGCTCCAACCAGTGTGACAGTCCCCCAGGGACTGTGCCACTGAAGCAGAGGCCAGGCATGGCCAAGATATTATTGGATGAATAAAAAGCCTGCAGCCCTGGGATCACCATGTAACGAGATATTGTATGCCTTCATTACAAAGAAAAAATAATCTGGAGCATTTGGAAATCAATCACTTTTGTTGTTTTTATTTATTGTGTTGTCTTATCTGTTATCACTTACTGCACTTCAGCAGCATTTTGTAATGTGTTGCTCTTAACAGCATTATGACAAATGGAATTTATGTAGTTTGTAGTTTCTGCAATCAAAATAGAGAGTGCAGTAATTTTTTCTTATGTTTAACTCATATAAAATATCTTGATTCCCAACAACATTTTTAATCATTCTCTTAAAAATTGTTTGCATTATGTCAATGTTATGTCAATATTATATCAATGTGTATCATGGATTTTGTATCATGTTTGTTTTAGCTTGAAGTATTACACAATATGGACAATAAACTGAGTGTGAACCTGTGAAATGTGAACTTCGCCTCTCACCCAGTGTAAGCTAGGATATGCAATAATTGATAATTATTTGGAAATTTGACATCTGAGACCAAAAAACTAAATTACACACATCTTTCATGTGGAATTTGTGTTGGGATCATCATTGGTATCATGCTCATACTTGTCAAAAATGCTTTTTCCATACAGGATCCTTGTCTGAAATGAGTATCAAGCTCAAGTCTACAGTGGAACAAGAATTCTACATGGATCTGTGTGTGAACACAACAGGAGTGAAATCAGACTTTACTGTATGTAATCATTTTTCAGTCTTATTGCGACATATGCAGTGTTGTATTGTTAGGTTTTTTCTGAATACACTGCGGGTGGAGACGGACATTTGTTGATAGTAAAATACAGGAGTTTGATTTGAAAACTAAATTAAAGCCATATTAAAGCCATATTAGGGTGATTCTTAGACTACGGGCACTTATTATGTCCTTTGATCATATTGTATGAAAAACAGAAAAAAGGGGAAATTTCACACTTTTATAGTTAGCTTTACAATGAAAGTGTGTTAAGAAATTTGTTCTAGTAGTCTATGATGACTTTTTCACCTTTTTTCAGCATCATTATATGCAAATATTGCCATTTTGTGCTTGTCCCACACCCAGACTTTTGATCTTCAATGATAAAAATGAATGGTAAAGAAACATTTTTTCTAATGTTTTAAAATATCTCAATAAAATATCAGTAAAATAATCAAAACATAATTGGGGTATTCAATGTCATACAACTGTTGTTTTTTAAACAAAATGTAGTTGTCCCACATTATTGCCGTAATTTCCACCACAACACTGTAATGTCCCTTTAAACAGTTTGTATGAAAGATTGTTTGGGTAGTTTCTATGGAGATAAACAGTGACATCAGAGCACATGTATATAGCGCCAAATCACAACAAACAGTTGCCCCAAGGCGCTTTATATTGTAAGGCAATGGTGTGGTGGAAATTACATTTACAAGGCCAATAGTGCCCGTAGTTAAAGAATCACCCATTAAAGCCATATTACATTTGGAAACAAAAAAAATAGCCCAGATTGACTGCGTGTCCTGGAGTAAGTCCCAAAGTGGACACAGGTGGAGTGACCTTCAGGCAGCACCTTACGTTACATCACTTGATGGCTAAAACTGTGTGCATTATTCAGATGCTGCATGGCTAATGTTATTTTATCAGCAACATCAGGACTCAAACAAGTTAAAGAGCTGGAAGTGATGATTTAAAATCTGGTACAGAATTTTTAAAAGATAGTGTTGTTTGGAGTGTGACATTCCCTTTAAGTAAACAAGTAACTTAATGTGCACAATTTTTCAGATATTATTCAGTTACATTTCCAACAGTCCGTAGAGCAGGTAGGTCAGTGTGGTAATGTTTTAGGCAACCAAAATATTTGCAGTACCTGGGCTTGATTCCTATGTCTTTGCACTGTGCCAGTACAGCCAGCTGAAAATGGGTACTGTCTTCGGCTAGGGAATTAGCCTGCGCTCTACTGTCATCACAACCAGGGTAGTCGCTGACGCTCATCCCCATTCAGTAACTCCAAGTAATGTCCAGACAAGTTCAGGGTTGCAATGCTTGTGTGAAGAATGTTCATGTTCCTTTGGAGGGGAGGTTGTAAATGACCTGCTACTGTGTTCTGACCATTGTCAAACAGAGCACAAGGCTCCAACCTCACTATGATCTCAACACGATCAGTTGAGGCAAGTGGTTAATTAATCCCATTTTGTGCTACTTTATGCATCTGGGAGATTTATGTCTAAACAGTATGTCCTTGGAAGTCCATGCTGAGAGCAAACTTTTAGTGTGAAACTATATTTTCATTGATTCCTGCAATCCAAATATTCCCATTGAGCACACATTAGCAAAGGTGAAGTGGTTTGCTCCCCCTGGTGGGTGTGTCCTACTTAACAGAAGACACTGACAAACACAAATGCTGACAACTGCCGCTTGATTCTCAGCAAGAGGTGTTACATCATCACTGTAAGAGCTCAATCACTTTGAAGGAAATATATTGACAGTGAACCTTTAGCTTGACTGTAAGATTTTTCACTCAACAAAACCAACATCTTTATTTATTGCATTATTGATTGCATATTTTCTAGCTGCTGCACATGCTCAAAGTGATTTACAAAGATCCCTTAGATTCACACATACACTCACATATTTACAGTCAGTAGGCAGGTTTCCATTACTCTCCAAACTGCACAATTTGAAGTAGTGAATTGGAAATTCTCTTAATGGAAACACTCATCTATATGCTTGCTGCCCAAGCCACTATTACCAAGTCAAGCATGCACTGGTGCTGAATCCACCACACCACAGAACCATCCCAGGTCCCAGAACCCAACTACGCAGGCAGACAACCAGTTAATCCCCAGTTCTCAAAGGTAACCATCTACCCTATGCAGCCAGGTGAAATGTTTATTTCAGTTCCATTGTGGTGGTGTTCAGAGACAAAATTAAAAATGTGAAGTTACTGTCCAAATACGTAATATTCACTTCAAGTCAATTAATTTATATCGTACCAAATCACAACAAAAGTCACCCTAAAGGCACTTCACAAGGGTAAGGTTTAATCTTACCAACACCCTGAGCAAACACATAGGCAACTGTGGTAAGGAAAAACTCCCTTGGGTGTTTTTAAGGAAGAAACCTCAAGCAGACCAGACTCAGAAGATGACCAACTGCTTATGCTATATACAGTGGCTTGCAAAAATATTCAGCCCCTTGGTATTTCATGCATTTTAATTTGTTTATGGCATTTCAAATACAAAAAGTAAATCAGGCTTCTCAGTATAAAAAAATTCTAAAATTATCTTCCTTAGACTCAAACTGAAAGTAAATCTCTACAGCTTGATATAAATTAATTAAAAATATAAAAGCCAAGATGATGGGTTGTATAAGTCATCAGCCCCTTTGATATAATACTTGTAAATAATCAGTTTAATTGCCAGTTGTCTTCAGACAAGTCAGGGGATGGATACATGAACATTTCCAATTTACTGAAAATGTCTTGAACTTTATTTACATCAGTTATGAAGAAATACAAACAGTCGTCACCAAGACACCCAGACAACCCAGAAGTTGTTACAGGCTTCTGTGGCTGTGACTGGAGAAATTGTGCATAGTGCATGTTTTGCATTTTGTATCCCCAGTTATACAGCTTCATGATGAAGTGGTACAGAGGAGGATTTTCTTTCACCAAAAACATTAAATCGAAGCTTGCATCTCCTATGTACCTTCTGGCCAATTGTAGTTAAACTTTCAGGTCTTCTTTTTAAGAAAATCCTCCTCTATATCACTTCATCATGAAGATGTATAACTGGGCATACAAAATGCAAAACATGCTTTTACTATTTTCTTTTTGTATTTGACATGGCACAAACAAATTAAAATGTGTGAAACAACAATGGGCCGAATACTTTTGCAAGCCACTGTAAATGTAACAAGGAACTGTCAAACATGCTAACCAAAATGAATGTCCACATAGGAAGTCCCCAAGCAGGCACCGTGACCTGTAGTTAATCACAAATGGGAATTAACAAGCGTCCAATCTCGGTCCAAACATTACTTGATCAGGCAGGGGACCACCAGGTAGTTCGGCTATCACTAAGGATCAACAGCACCTCGAAAAAGAGAGACAGAGCAGAAATCAATCGCCCAGAACAAACAACTGACAGATAATTCTTGTTAGCAAAACAACATAGTAACAGACAGGTTGCGAATGTGATCACCAGTAGCTCGCTCTCAACTTCACTAACAGTCCCAAATACAGTGAGACTGATATCTGCTCCATTATTAGTAACATAATTTAAGATGAAGAGAAAAGTAGTTCAGGACAACATTAATATGTTAGTCATACAAAAGTGAGAGCATATGGACCTTTATTGTAGATTTGAATGACTACACAGAATCAGCAGCAGACTGTTCCACAGAACAGGTGCACAAAAAGAAAAAACTCTGTAGCCTGCAGACTTCTTTTTAACTCTTGGAACACAAAACAGTCCTGTATCCTGAGAAAGCAGAGCACGGGTCAGTACATAAGGCTTAATTAGACCAGCCAGATCGGGAGACACTCCTCCATGAAGGGTTTTTTTTAATGTTAGAAACAAAACCTTAAAATGTGACCTCATATGGAGAGGAAGGCAGTGAAGGGAGGCCAAAATCAGGGCATTATGATCAACTTTTCTTTCTAGCAGCAGCATTCTGAACTGTCTGGAGACCTCTTATACTGGACTGCAGTAAGTCAGAATCTAGAACGTTGCAGTAATCCAATCTGCTAGAGACAAAGGCATGAATCAAAGTCTCTGCACTCTGTTCTCCACTTACAGACCTGACTATAAGAAGGAAGTCCTATACAGGCCCTCAGGTCCATTTGTGCCAGTGTTTATCCCCAGATTCCATCGTGTGAAACTGATGAGAGGCTATGACTGTCCCTGGATGGGTTACCAGTTCAACACAGTCTACTTCCTTAGGCAGGGCTGGTACCCATTTACAGCTGGGTGCTCTGGGATACTGCAGATGAAGTGTCTTGTTTAAGGATAGAAACAGGTTGCATGACTGGGAATCAAACCCAGGCCTATGTATTTCTAACCTAATTCCTATCTGTGCTTTAGAGTTCAACTCAGGATGAGTGTTCATCAAGTATATTCATGGCTAAATTCAGCCAGGTTAACCAGGAAATCCCATCTCAATCCACTGCCCAGATTTTAAGCTTCATGTTTCTTGTCAGCCTACGAAGCTGGCCACTAATGGACAGTGAAGTCCCAGGCAGGGACAACCATCAATCATCTTGATTGTGCAAAGGACCTTTGGGTTACTGACCGAAGCTAAAGTGGGATAAACCTCTATAGCTGTAGAGTTATTCTTTTAGACTAAATTAAAACACATTCCACTTTGCATTCTTGACGATGCAATATGCCAAATGTATTGTGGCTCTAAAATGAAGTGTAGCAGGAAATGAATTGCTTTGTTCCAAAGCCAGCTGCTTGTACAAACCAACTGGTCAGTGGAGCACGACAAATGTGCCCAGAGGCTGACCTCAGGCAGCATGGAAATGATTCATCAAAGGGAACCAGAGACCTAAATACCACAGACAGTCATGGGTCATGAGCTCTGTCACTGTGAGACACAAGAGGCTGAGTCATTTTTATCTCACCAACCTTCCCCCCACAGTGTCACTGGGGTAACAAAGAGGGATGCTTTCACCTCGTAGTGCCCTGACTCTTTGTTTCACAGAGCTCAAAGGGAAATTTCCTTTGCATGGTATGAACGAGAAATTTGTGTTGCACAGGATGCTCTAGGAAATAGAAGAGGATTCCAAATTTATTATGAAAAATACAAAAACATGACACAGATGTGTGCTACAATTTGGGTTTTTTTTGGTTGTTGTTTTGTTTGGTATGTCCATTTCTTCCGTTGACACCTTCAGTTCCAGCATTTTATAGCACAGGAAGTCTTGGTGAAAGGTCTCTTACTGAAATTTTGACAGGCATGAAGGATGCAACAGTGATGGATGTTTATGAATATTGCCATTTGTCTTGCATGTATGACTACATAATTTGCATCTTTTCCAGGAGTGCCTTTAATTTACATATTCCATATTTGTCATGTTGCTAGAACTACTGTTACATAGAAAAAATCAATACAAACAAGTAATTTGTGATCATCACTGTTGTGAATCAAAAATTATCCATCATCAGATGATGAGCAATAACAACTGCGAAATATTTAAGTACTGCAAAAACATAATGGGGCAATAATTCATTTGGACTGAAGGTATTCGAAGAGGGTGTGCCATTTGTGTCATCAACTAGAACCTTGGACAACAGAAAATACTTTAATTTCTATTAAAAAATATGGTTGTCAGATTTTTCTATTAATTCATTTTGATTCATTAATTGCATAAAAATAATGCATCCCAAAAAAGCCTTAATTAATAGTGCTCCATGATACCCTTTGATTCAATTCTCATTCCTGCACAGTTGTTTTATAAACATGATGAAAATGCTGCTTATTTGCTCCTTTAACCTTTTTATTAACCCATTGAGATGAAGACCTCTTTTGCAAGTGAGACCTGGACAATTATAAAGTTTCCATAACCTGCATTTCTTTATGTGGGAGGAAACTGGAGCACCCAGAGGAAACCCACACAAACACAGGGAGAACATGCAAACTCCACACAGAAAGGCCACAGGCAGAAATTGATCCCATAACCTTCTTGCTGTGAGGCAACAGTGCTAACCAATAAGACACCGTGCTCCCCCTTGAACATGAATTCAACATTGAAAAAGACGCTCAGATGGAACCATTGACTGGAACACCATTCTGTGCAATATATGCAATAAGGAATTCAGAAGTATCCAAACATGAAACATCACCTAAACTCAAAACACTGAGCAGTATGAAAGGATAGGAGTGGAAATCAACTGGTAAATTGAACGCTTCACCTTCTGGCTCAGCTCTTTCTTTACCACAACAGTCTGGTACGGAGTCTGTAGGAGCTCAAATACAGCCCCAATCCATCTGTAGATGTTACGCTCAAACTTACTCCCACTCATGAACAAATCCCTGAGGTACAGGAACTCCTCAGTTTGGGGTACTAAGGGAGGGAGAATCCACCCTTTTCCAACAAAGGACCATGGTCTGAGATTTGGCGGTGCTGATCCTCATCCCAGTCACTGCACACTCAGCCTCAAAGTCACCAAGGGCACATCAGAGGTCCCCGTGCACCGGCCTATGCAAGTAATTTAGATTAATTAACCACAAAACATGGAATTACTAGAGCACCGCACTCGTAGAGTGCAAACCTACACCAACACTAGTTTCTAGTTCCACAAAATTTTACCTTGGAAAAACTTTCAAAGTCAAATGTCTACCTTTCTCATTTCCATCTTGTCAGCCAGCTCTCTCCCTTTACCAGTCACACTGCCAACATTCAAAGTCTTGAGTCTCATTTCCACCCTTTTATTTCCCTCTTCTCCTGCTGTCTCTGGACACATTTTCCTCATTTTCTTCTGCCGCAACCCTACTCATTTATCTGGGCTTGGGACCAGCACTCAGAGGGTGCTGGCTGTATAGCCCATGTGACTGTTATTTGACAAACCTTACGGCCCCCTCACACATGCGAAGTTTGGTCAAAGTGCGCATGAAGCAGGAATCGTGTGCAAAATGTGTAAAATTATCCCTGCCTCTAATGCCCCGTACATCTGTTACTACAACTATTTGCGCACACCAGCAGCTAAAAGAGTGTGCTGTGCGAGCCCATTGATCCCTCTCGCGGCAGGTGTAGGCCAAATTCCAGGTGACACGCACAAACATCTAACACTGCTCGCATGGCACTTAGAAAATATGTGGCCATTTGCAGCATTAACACGACAACAGTCCGCAGGCAATCATTGTCGTGCTGGCAGTAAAATTTGCCTAAGTGCCCCACAAGTGTGGCTTTGGTGTGTGTGCGCTAAACTGGCAGGAGGTGTGGCCGCCGACAGAAGCACCTGTGGAGATCTGTGGATCTGGACATCCTATCTGGACAACATGTACTGTGTTTGAACAGACATGGACTAACAACTGCCCACTGTGATGTGTGTGTGTCTGCATGCTGCCCTTGAGGACATAAATAAAAACAAATATCGCTGTGGCGACAGGCTGCAGCGAGCGAGCATGCGCACACTGCAGCCCATTGACAGGCTACCCCCAGGTTGAAATGGACTGTCAGATCAGAACATGCAGCGGGTGATCTGACTGTCACGTGACCCATGTGAGCTCTGTTCGACATGACGCAGTGTTTGTGCTGCAGCGCGCTGTCCACAAGACATGCATGTTGGGCAGGACATGCGCGCGGGGCTACTGGATGCACCAGACCAGTTGATGTGGACTTGATCAGAGCACACTGCTTCTCTTTCATGTCATTTCATGACTATATGTCAGTGACCATGAGTCATCACCAGAGGAACAGACGGGTCATATTTGTATTGCTCATGTGATAAATTGATAAAGTGTTTGTATATGGTGTGTGATTTATTTATTTTTATTTTTTTATACTTCCATGTCCATCCTGATATGAGGCAGGCTCCCGCAGCTTTCAAACAACAGCTCTGTAGCTCAGTGGTAAAGTTTCTGACTGGCAATCAGAGCTTTTGGAAGGCGTGGGTTCAAATCCTGTGAGTGGTATGGTTTTTGTTTGTTTGTTTTGTTTTTATTGATTTCCACATAAGCAGCACGATGTGGTCCCACAGGTACAAGTTGGTTTTTATTTTTTTATTTATTCCACTTAAGCGGCGCAATGTGGTGCACCTCGCACTGTGTTCCTGCACGCAAGACACCATCGCGTGCATGAACTCTCGCACCGGGATCGTGCATGCCTGCCCATCAGCACGATGTTTAGTGGTGTGCTGATTCGAACTGTTTTGTGCTGTTTTGCCGTATTGAACCAATCTTTGCACTATGTGTGAAGGGGCCCTTTTGTTTAACTCCCTGTCTCCTTCTACCCTTCTCATTTATCCAGGCTTGGGACTGGCACTCAGATTGTACTGGCTGCACACCCCATGCTGAGTTACAAAAATACATACAAATGTTGTCAACAATTTTCACAGGTCAAAGGGAAAACGTTAAGGGAGGATATTGCATGTCAGACAGGTATATGATTTTAGCACAGATTTTCACAAAATATTGAACATGGGAAATAAAGCGAGGTCGTGTGGAATTATTGCACATATTCAGCTTTTTTTTTTGCCATCAGTCTCACAGTGGCAGGGAAAAAGCTGTTAGGAAATCATGCTTTGCAGTTCATAATACTTAGGGAATAACCCAGTTGTGTCTGATGATTTGTGGATGTTCATGCTGGTTTTACAGTCGCAAACTGAGCTTTACCAGCGACGCGTTAGCACAGGTAAAATGGACCGTAATCCAGCATGAACATCCGCAAATCATCAGACACAACAGGGTTATTCCCATTCTAATCCAGTTCCATCACACGGTTTGTTTTTCTGTAGGTAATTCGGTCGGCAAGGCTTACTGTCGAGGCAGCGTCGCTCCAACAGCAGTCAGGGCATGGAGTAATCCATCAAATGTGAAAATCCATCAAATGTGAAACGGTATTTCTGTATCAGAATCCACATCAATACTTTTGTATGGTAACTTAAATTCACCCATTTCGACGGTGTCGTCGCTACGCAACTGTCTCTCGCTCTGGGCTGACGCCGCCATTATTGACATCTGTGTTTCAGCTCGTGTGGTCAGGGTGCGGAGTAATACATGAAATGTGAAATGGTCAAATATTTTGCGACCGTACACCCAATATTATACGGTCTGAAATCTCACATAATTAACCAATCAGATTTGCAGAAAAAAAATAATTGGATTAGAATGTAATAATAATACATAATAATAATACATAATGTTCTGCTGTGTCTGAGGTTGTATGTGCAGTGTTTATGTCTGAGCACACAGTGAGCTGGGTGGAGTGAGTCTCTGATGATTCCCTCTGCTCTTTTCTGGCAGCGCCGCATGTACATTGAGTCCTTGGAGGGAAGTTTACTCCCTATGATCCGCTCTGCAGTCTTTATGCCACTTTGAAGAGCCTTCCTCTCTGCCTGTGTGGTGTTGCCATACTAGACAGTGATGCTGTGGTGAGGATGCTCTCTATCTGTCTTCTTGAGACCTGGGTGAGAGGGCAATTATTCAGTCCAGCTTTCCTGAGGAGCCTGATGAAGTATAGTCTCTGCTGGGCTTTTATCACTGTGGCAGTAGTGTTGAGAGTCCAGTTCAGGTCAGGTGTTACCTGGCGTCCCAGAAATCCGCTGCTGTTGTCCCTCTCCACCTCAGTCCCATTGATGATGAGAGGCTGCAGAGGGGGAGGATTCTTTCAGAAGTTCATTATTATTTCTTTTGTCTTGTCTGTGTTGAGGATGAGGCTGTTCTCCTCTTCTCCTCTCCATAAACAAGAATGTCTGTTACTAGCCTCCTGTACCCTGACAAATCCCCAGTTTGATGAGGCCCAGGATGGTGATGTCATTGGGCTATTTAATGATGATGGTGTTGTCCCGGATGGAGACAGTCGTATGTGTACAGGACCGAGACAACAGCTCTGTGGAGATCCTGTGCCAACTGTGAGCTCAGCAAGCACATGCCCTCCAATTCTCATCACTTGTGGTCTTTCAGTCAGGAAGTCCAGGATCCAGTTACAGGTGGGAGTTGGGACACCAAGATCTGTCAGCTTCTCAATCAGTGTGCCCAGGCGGATGGTGTTGAAAGCAGAACTGTAGTAAAGGAAAAGCATTCTGGCATATATTCTGCTGCTGTCCAAGTGTTGCAGAGTGTGGTGTAGAGCTATGGCCACCGCGCCGTCCACTGATCGGTTAGGCTGGTAGGCAAACTGGAGAGGGTCAATAGAACACTGGCAAAAAACAAAACACACTGACGAAATTGAAGGGAAGATTGAAAGCGCAAATTATAATATCTTACTGATTAGTTTTTGTGGTTTAATAGATGCTGAGATATGTTCAAATATATATTGTTGCTTTCAACTTTGATTACTGTTTTCAACAAAAGCATGAACCTAAAAAGGAAATGGTAATTTGATGTGTGTGTGTGTGTGTGTGGGGGGGGTACTTCTACAACATTACAACAATCTACAACATTAAATTAAAAACATTTCATTCATTTGAAAAAGCACCATAGAATTTTGACTTCATCATTGCTTCAACAGAAAAAAAAAGAAATTTGAAATGTGCCTATCACAAAACATGGTTTTAAAATGTCACAAAAGAAACAGTTCAATTAAGGAGTAACATTTTCCAACAAAACCTGTTATTTTTCATTCATTCTTTTTCTATAAGCACTTTTTCCAAGCAAGGGTCACAAAAGGGCTGGGACCTATCCCAGCAACCAGAGGGCGAGAGACAGGGTGACCCTAGACAGGATGCCAGTCTATCCCAGGGACACATGTCACAATCAGAATTTGTTGCCAAGTTCTCACATACAAGCAGTGGTGAGCACAGATAACCAAAAAATTAACTTCGATAACAGATAATCAGATAACTGAAAGTTATCTTTGATAAAGATAAAACGATCTAAACACCCAAAAATGTATCAGAAGTTACAGATAACCGATAAATTCAAGTATTGTCTCTGGTACATTTGCAACTACTAATAAACTGAATTGAGTTTTAACACCACGATCGCTTCTGGTAGCACCACAAGCAACAACAGACCCAAACAATGAGCTCACACTTCTGTCTTTGAACATCTTGCCCCCTGCTGGAAGCTCTTGTTTACTACATGGCTTCCAGCACAGAAGCCAGCTGAGAGCAGCCACAAAGCCCCAACTCTCTACACAATCACAATGCTTCGGTCAGGCAGAGGTCTTGGAAAATAAAGCAGTGCTGACTTATGGTTTTGATTTATAAATAACATTAATACCGATAGAATAACTCCATTAATGTCAATTCTGTCATTTGTACAAAGTTACAATATAACATATATTTTAATGTTGAATAATGCACTAATTCTGAGGTTTTGTAACAAACACAGACAGATCGCAAAGGATTCTGGGTACAATGTGCCTCTGCTAAACACTGATTGGTTCAGTCATTCATTATGTAAACCAACACGTTAATGTGATGTGTGTCATGTGTTGGTGTTTACAGATAAATGTGCTTTGTAAAATATTCCATTTTTTTAATTTGTAAAAACAGGCATTTTTACGGAGCCCTGGAAATGTCATCACAAAATGTTTTGCATGTGGAGAGGATGTGCACTCATTTTATTATATTAGGCACACATTTTATTATATTGTAAAACGTGCACTCAATATTGTCTTGACACTTAAATGTTGGCTATTCACCCTATTGATGTTTCAAATCCCACAAAACCTCGGAGAGGTCGCCGCGCTGCGAGATCTCAGTAACACTGACAACTGCATTGAGATGCTCTGATCACGCTGCACTTTAATCGCTGCACACAGACAACACCATTAACATCGCAACATAAAACTATTTTTATATTGTGCCTAAAACTCTGGTGAATATATTCTCTGGGTTTATAGATGTTGTATTGTGTTTATTTTATGTAAACATGCAAGAATCACAGGCTGTCTCTCTTATTTTCAATGGGAGCTGCTGTGAGCTACAATCGCTTTCTGTTCATGTCGTTCTGGGGGAAAGTGAAGTTTGCTCTTTAACATCTTGATTATTGTTCTTTATAACACTGTCTGTCCTCTTTGTTCGAGACTAATATATATATCTGAAATTCGGTTTGCATTTAGCAAATTCCATGCAGATTAAACGTAACAGACAGATTATTTGTTATAATTGTTTTAGCAAGTTTTCAGCGTATCATGCATGCAGTCTCTTATTAATGTGATGAAAAGCATAAAAAAATACATTTTTGTAGTATAATATTCATTTACAACTGTCATCGTGTTGATTCTCTATATGTTGGACTGCAGCGACTCTCTGGCACGCAAGGTATTATGGGATACGTCAATAGGGCGAATGAACACTACTGGCCAGTAGATGGCAGTAGAGACCTTGAAAACTTGCCAAAAAACAAATCCAGATAATCCGTGTCTGCTACATTTAAGATGCGTGGAATTTAATAAACACAGACACAGTATAACCATCTACTAAACCCATAGAATATATTCACAAGAGTTTTAGGCACTAGAGTTTAATGTTGTTGTCCGTAGAGCCTGATCAGAGTGTTCCAAATCCATTTCTCATGTCGTGAATGTACGGAGATTACCGTATTCTACCCATAATGCACTGCTGGGCACAACATATATCCACACTAAAACCTTAAAAATTAGCATATTACTTTAAAACTAAAACATATATCTGATATTTTCACTTTATAAAACTTCAGACATGACATTAATTTAAATAACTTGTCCAACATTAGTTTGGTTAAAAGTTGAACCATAAGTTAAAAATGTATGCCTCCGGATGACTTGGGTGATATTGTCCGCATATCAGTATGGGGCTAAGAGAAATTAGGTTTTTTTCTGGGGGGGGACCAGTTCTCCTTTGCCTACAGAGGATATAGCAGTTTCTTCTTAAAGCAGCTCTTCTCTTGTTTTGCAGAGGGTAGAACTACACATCAGCTACGAAACATTTACGGTAGGTGCTCAACCAATTTTAAGTTTTATAAATATTTGTAGCTGTTCAGCTTTATTTATCACGTTATCGGTCTAAAAATTATTGGACAAAAATTTATCGCAAGATAATAAGTCCGATAATGGTTTATAAAGTTATCTAAAAAGATAATCCGATAATGAAAACATTATCTTCGATAATTATCGGTTATCAGATTATCGGAACTGTGCCCACCACTACATACAAGGAATTTGATCCGGTGTCGTTGGTGCATAAACACCTAAAAAAGAAAAGGAAAAAAAATTCTTCTGTAAGAAGTAATTGGTGCATAAACAAGAATAAAAGTACTTCTGTAAGAAGTGAAGGAGTCAAATAGACAAAATGGGCAAAACTTCACTGTCAAATAAATATATCACAGTGGAATGGGGCTGTGCAAGGTGTGTTGATGTACAGTACCTTTCAGTACAGGGATGATCGATCTGTACTTTTTGGGAATCGGGGGGACGGTAAATGAGGGTCTCTGGTATTATTTTTAGTCAAGCTGCGAGCGGACAAACAAACACATCCACACCCGCACGCACACCGACAGTCAATTTAAAGTTTACAATTCACCTAACCTCCATATTGTTGGATGTCAGAAGAAGCCAGAGCCCCTGAAAGAAACCCACATGAACATGTGCAGAACATCCTAACACCACATAGAAAGAACCAAGTGGCAGCAATCTCAGGAGTGAAGCAACATGCTAACCACTAAGCGGCCATGACGTAGTGATCAGTGACCATCATTCTAAAAAATGAATAAATACAAATCTAAAATCCTGAATAAATATAACTACATTTTGTTATAAATTACAGGAGACCATTCATTCATTCATTCATTTTCTTCATCTTTCATCAGAGGGTCACCCCTTTGAGTCTGGTCTGCATGAGGTTTCTTCCTCAGAGGGAGTTTTTCCTTACCACTGTTGCTCTGGGGGGTGGTAAGGTTAGACTTTACTTGTGTGAAGCACCTTGAGGCAACTCTGTTGTGATTTGGTGCTATATAAATGAAAATAAATTGAAAATTGAAAAATCTTATCAGGGTTTGGGGTTGCGGTGGCAGTAGACCGAGCAGCTCATCCAACACTTCTCTATCATCTGCCAAGTCCTCTAACCATTCCTGAGGTATCCAGAGACATTCCCAAGCCAGCTGGGTAATTCCTCCAGCCTGTCCTTGGAAGACCTCCCTCAGGAGATGACCACTGGGCAGCCTCACCAGATGCCCGAACCACCTCAGCTGGCTCCTTGTGATATGAAAAAGCAGAGTGGCTCTACTTCGAGTCCCCCCTTCAAACAAATGATGTGTTTTTGCGAATGGAAAGCTTTCTCGCATTTTACTTAATTAATAATTTGAGCTGATTGTGTTGTTACTTCTGAACCATCAGATTAATGTTTCACAATTGGCAGCTATAAAGCACAGGTTTACTTCCATGATTGATGCACACTGAGTGTTAATCTGCTTCACTGGACCCCTTCGGTCCTTCATTTTGATCCAAACGATCGAGTGCACAGTGGACGGCTCCTCTGCCTGTTCGCTGCAGGATGTTCAGGGAGTTTCACTGAATAATTTGTATTAATTGTGACAGCTGGCTACTGATTAGTGGATAACAGATGCAACATATTCTTTTGCAGAATATGGAAAAGATTAGATTTTCAGCCTCGTTATCATCAAAATCCTGCTTGTAATTAAAATTTTAAACAGACTTTGACTTGTTGCACAGACACTGGAGCTTGTTTGTTATTTTTCCATCTCAGACAGCTGTTGTTTTTAATCCTGGCTCACAACTGCATTCCTTTTGCATGTGGAGGTGGAGGCAGGACAGAAGGTGCAAGGTGACTCAGAGAAAAGCATTTTTTTTAAAAAGGGATCAGGCCTTCACTGTGAGCACAGGTGGACAAAGCAAATGTGTGACTGCTGCTCAATTAATTGTCAGCCCTCCCGTGTTATTGTGTTTCGAAGAAAAGTTAAATCAGTGTTACTGTCTGCTGCAAAAAGCAGCTTTACTGCTTTTCTTTCACAAATCCACTGTGTGACCTTGTGCTTTTCCTGCATCATGCAGTTGTTTTCTAGTTACAACAGAGACAGATTTCTATTAGCATTTCAGTGCTCTCTTTGAAGGCATGATGAGTCTGACTGTAGCTCTTTTTTTTATATTTCACACTAACACCACAGACTGCAATATGAACTTCAAGCAAAGGGACTAAGTAGTTTTTTAAATTAATAAGCATTTATGCATAGTGGAGCAGATAGTGGAGCAATTTTGGATAGAATTGTTCACTTGGTGATACAAGCATCAGATTTGGCATGAATGTTCTTCATAAATCAGTGTTTGAGAAAAAAAGTGTGGGCCACTTGAAAATCCAATATGGCGGCCAGGTAGGGGTCAAAGAAGAATTACACAGGGATCAAAATTTAAAAATGTTCCATTCATATTGAAAGCTATACCACATTATGTGTCTGATCACAAAGATTCCAAAAAAGTATAGTTTGGACTATCTATGACTGAATGTTATGGAGTTATGAGGTAAAAGGAGCAAGAATGGTGACAAAGGTCAGTTTCAGTTTGTACAGGGGTCAAAAATTAAAGTTGCTCCAATCTCTCTAAAATGTGATGCAAATTATTGGTTGAGTTAATAGGGTTTTAAAAAGGACAAGTTTGCACCATGTGTCATGCTCAGTTGTCACGTTACAGGGTAACATGTCTAATGCACGTCGACATTGTTTGACATGTACTTTGCAAACCAAGCATTCAACACAGTCAAAACTATTCCATTTATTAATAATCAAAGACCTCATGAGGGCCGGACAGAGACATGCAAAGGGCCGCATGTGGCCCCCGGGCCGCAGTTTGCCCAGGTCTGTTTTACCCCATAACTCCATAACATTCAGTCATAGATAGTCCAAACTATACCTTTTTGGAATCTTTGTGATCAAACACATAATGTGGTATAACTTTCAATATGATTGGAGCATTTTTAAATTTTGACCCCTGTGTAATTCTTCATTGACCCCTACCTGGCTGCCATATTGGATTTTCCTGCCCACCATATTGGATTTTCAAGTGGCCCACACTTTTTTTCCCCTCAAACACGGATTTATGAAGAACATTTGTGCCAAATCTGATGCTTGTATCACCAAGTGAAGGATTGTTTCAGTTATCTGCTGCACTAGCAGTCAACACTAATATGTAATGTTAAAAAAAAAAAGGGTAAATACAAATTTACGATGCACACTTGTGAGCTGCCTTTGACACCCCAAAGGACTGTAAATAATGTGCCAGCTTGATGGACACACCCATTGGTCTCTGATGGCTCTGGCATTCTGTTGAGTACCGCAGGGCAACTATTAGTGGCCCAGTCATGAGCCAACACTCGGTGGAGTGCTGTGACTAGAGAAAAGATGGTGATGAGTGGGAAACCTGGAGACTTTAAGCGCTGTGCGTCATCAGCCTGGACTTGCTGAACCCTCTAGAGTGTGCAGGACAACATGTCCGAAGCCACCATTGCCAGTGGGATGGAGACCGTGACTCTCTGATCCGGTCAGAGGAGAAAAAGCAGGCCCTGGAGATGCAAAGGAGCAGCAGACACTGGCAATGGGACTAAAGCAGCAGCTTGTACGAGTTGAGCAGAGGTACACAGGAGCAGTGACCGTCACAGAGGAACAGACCTAACAGTGAGAGCCGCGTTGTAGCTAACACTGGCTGGGCAGCTCCCAGGTGACCCTGAACAGCATTGTGCATAAGCAGTCCAGCCAACAGCAGCTGAGGAGTGGTGGTCAGCGTAGCCTATGCTGGTCTCTGCAACCACAGAGCAGCTATGATCTCAGTAACCAGGCAAAGTGACGGCCTGGCTGACAAGGTGGTGCGGCAAATATGCATGTTCAGACAGGGTCGCATGGTGGTATTGCACCACGGAAAGCTTGCACTGTCATCTTGTTGCTTAAAGTCAAGATGGTTGCAGCTCTCCAAGCACTCACTAAAGTCTGCTTGGCAGCATGGCTGGTTCACCAGTGGTAGCAGCCAGTACACTTAAAGACGTACATACGAGTTGGTGGGGTTTCTGTAACAGCCAGGATTGAAGTTCAATCTAATTTGTAAATAGGAGCACATGGACTCCTGGGAAACTAAGTAATTGTGCTTTATGTCCTGTATACATGATCTACCATGTTTTTTTATAAATGTACATTGTTAGTTCTATTATGGTGATACTGAGCAGATGGGGTGTTTGCATTCAAAACCACATGTAAGGTGTATTTTACTGTTCAGACACCACCTATAAATAAAAATGAAGTGAATGATGTTCATCCATTGTTGCCTGTTTGTGTTGTGGTTTAATAAAGGATGGTGGCCTGAGGGTCATGCGGTCATAAGTCTTACAGCACTTTATGCTTTATCACTCTACTATAGAAACAAAGACGGCCTTAAGCATTACAATTAGTATAATTTTTTGTGCAATGTTCATATTATTTTGGCCATCCTAGAAGTATTCTTCTCCCCCACCATGAATTTTTCTTCTTGTCTTGCAATGCTCCTATTGTGCAGTACTTCTAACAAGGACATTGAATTGGCAAAAATTGAGTTTTTAATTACTGATATTCACCATGTGAGAGGATTTTC